>NC_088396.1:38951015-39288515 GCF_034236695.1 Oncorhynchus nerka
AGTCCCTCCTGCAGCAAAGCACCCCCATGTTTGATGCTGCCACCCCCGTGCTTCACGGTTGGGATGGTGTTCTTTGGCTTGCTAGCCTCCCCTTTTCCCTTCAAACATAATGATGGTCATTATGGCCAAACAGTTCTGTTTGTTTCATCAGACCAGAGGACATTTCTCCAAAAAGTACTGTTGTGTCTTTGGCTATGCCAGATTAAGTGATATGACATGCTATTCTATAAAATCCTTTCTCCGTAATTAATATTACCTGATTGAGCTAATCATGTAAATGTAATTAACTAGCGAGTCGGGGCACCACAAAATAATATTTATAGAGCTGTTATCTTCCGAATAAACTCTCAAAGGCCTAGTAATATTTTACAGCAATAGTAGTCAATATTAATCGTCACCTTAATTCAGTCTCATCTGAAAGTTGTACATTCTTGGTTATCTTCACGAAACCTGGCTAACAAGTTGAATCAGCAATACAAAATTGGGTTTAATTATTTATTTACTAAACACCTAACTAATCACACAGAATTACATATTCAAAGAATGAATCATACCTTGATTACAAATTATATCATAAAGGAAAACGTCCCTAGCGGATGGAACAGATATGACAGCTGGTTACACAAAAGAAAAGGGGCTGGGTTTGAGTGAAAGAGCGGGAAGACTGAGGGACAAAGGGAGAAGCTGTGCTATCGTACAGTATCTTATGCATTCTAAATTACCGCCCATTTGGAAAAGGAAAATGCAATAAATATTTACTCTGAGCTGCGCTTCGGTAGGTTGGTGGTAGATGGATGGCTGTGTTGCCAAACCGAGTCCTTTGTCCTTTGAAGAATGTCTCTGGTGGTCAATTGGATACGTTGTAGTAACGTCGTTGTGTGGGAGACGGGATATTCTGTCTGTTCTTTCCTAGCCCGCGTTTGCAGCGGCCGCTGCTAACTCAACGGCTAAGAGGTATCACTTCTGTAGTGAATAAGAGTTCAAAGTTCATACCATTCGCAACCAAAGCTCATGCTGAGGTTGGCTTAGTTCTGTAGTTGACATGTTAGTCCTTTTAACGCAGAGGCTGCAGGCCTCACGTACGTGGAACAGGAGGTTACATTTTCGTCAAGGCTTTATATAGTGGAGCGAGAAGGGTGTGTCTGAAAAGTTTTATAACCCATGTCTCTTCACAGGGGCGGGCCACTGATTGAGCAGAGCCCTAACCTTATGAAAACCCAAATCTCTCATTTGGAAGCTAAAATTACGTTTAATCTCTTCACCAATAATTTTATATTCAAACATTTAAATTGAACAACAATTCCATGTGACTCCGATAACCACAATGTCCAGACTTTCCACTATAAAGTTTGTCATCCTATCATTGATGAGAAAGTCCCAGATGACAACCCGAACTGACATCGTATTCATTAAGTACCACCGCATATGTTCAATTGATCAGATTACCAGAATATAGTTAATTTCCCCTCACCTTCTGATGTTCCCAGAATCTCTATGTTAACAAAGGGGTTTTCAAATGTAACATCAGTAGGGTAGAGAGAGGAAAAAGGGGGGAAGAGGTATTTATAAACCTACCCCCAGGCCAACGTCATGGCAGTACGGTCAAGCATTTGTGTAAGAGTATTGATAGCCTAGCCTAGCATTAAGCCTAGCATTCAGCAGGCAACATTTTCACAAAAACAAGAAAAGCATTCAAATAAAATAATTAACCTTTGAAGAACTTCGGATGTTTTCAATGACGAGACTCTTAGTTAGATAGCAAATGTTCATTTTTTACAAAAAGATTATTTGTGTAGACGAAATAGCTCCGTTTTGTTCATCACGTTTGGCTAAGAAAAAGACCGGAAAATGCAGTCACTTACAACGCCAAACTTTATTCCAAATTAGCTCCATAATATCGACAGAAACATGGCAAACGTTGTTTAGAATCAATCCTCAAGGTGTTTTTCACATAGCTATTCGATAATCTATCAGTGGTGGCAGTTGGCTTCTCATCAGAAGCAAACGGAAAAATACTGCAGCTGGAGATTACGCAATAATTGCGACGGAGGACACCAAGCGACCACCTGGTAGATGTAGTCTCTTATGGTCAATCTTCCAATGATATGTCTACAAATACGTCACAATGCTGTCGACACCTTGGGGAAGCGACAGAAAGCCTAAACTCATTCGTGGCCCATTCACAGACATATAAGGAGTCATTGGCATGAGGCTGTTTCAAAAAATGTGGCACTTCCTGATTGGATTTTTATCTGGGTTTTTTCAGTAACATCAGTTCTGTGGCACTCACAGACAATATATTTGCAGTTTTGGAAACGTCAGTGTTTTCTTTCCAAAGCTGTCAATTATATGCATAGTTGAGCATCTTTTCGTGACAAAATATCTTGTTTAAAACGGGAACCTTTTTCATCCAAAAATTAAAATAGCGCCCCCTATATCCAATAAGTTAATCTCTAGGAGACAGAACGCGTCTCCTTCCTGAGCGGTATGACGGCTATGTGGTCCCATGGTGTTTATACTTGTCTACTATTGATTGTACAGATGAACGTGGTACCTTCAGGCGTTTGGAAATTGCTCCCAAGGATGAACCAGACTTGTGGAGTTCTACAATCTTTTTTCTGAGGTCTTGGCTGATTTCTTTTGATTTTCCCATGATGTCAAGCAAAGAGGCACTGAGTTTGAAGGTAGGCCTTGAAATACATCCACAGGTACACCTCCAATTGACTCAAATGATGTCAATTAGCCTATCAGAAGCTTCTAAAGCCATGACATTTTCTGGAATTTTCCAAGCTGTTTGAAGGCACAGTCAACTTAGTGTATGTAAACTTCTGACCCACTGGAATTGTGATACAGTGAATTATAAGTGTAATAATCTGTCTGTAAACAATTGTTGGAAAAATTACTTGTGTCATGCACAAAGTAGATGCCCTAACCGACTTGCCAAAACTATAGTTTGTTAACAAGAAATGTGTGGAGTGGTTGAAAAACGAGTTGTAATGACTCCCACCTAAGTGTATGTAAAGTTCCGACGTCAACTGTATCTCTGCGTGGAATGGGTTTGTTACTGACACATTGACTGAGTTCAGGTCATTAGGAGGCCAATAATAACCTTTATCTTTGACCTTAAGGTTAATAACCCACTGAGCTGTCTTTCTCCCTCCTGCCATATAGAGCTTGGTGTGGTGGCGGTGCTGTTTGCTGCGGTGCTGTTCTACTTCCCATCCCGGCCCCCCAGACCCCCCAGTGTAGCCGCTGCCAGCCAGAGACTCCGCTACAGCAGCAGCATCTGCAGACTACTCAGGTATGTGCTGTCTGGTCCTTTGACATCATCACACACCATCACTAAAAACAGGAATTCATATTACTTTACTGACAGGCAATGCACCATACAGCAATGTAGAAAGCATATTGATGTAGTTTTACAGAACCACTCTGAATAGAGCAGCATGCTGAGATGAACCCGAATCAACGGAGTGATCTGCAATTAAGTTGTATGATGCCTTCAATCACATTTATTTATAAAGCTATTTTTACATCAGCAGATGTCACAAAGTGCTATACAGAAACCCAGTCTAAAACCCCAAACAGGAAACAATGCAGATGTAGAAGCACGGTGGCTATGAAAAACTCCCTAGAAAGTCCGGAACCTCGGATGAAACCTAGATAGGAACCAGGCTCTGAGGGGTGGCCAGTCCTCTTCTGGCTGTGCAGGGTGGAGATTATGTACATGTACTGTTTGGGCCGCTAGTTAATGTGCATCAAAGACATATCATCTCTCCCCCTAGATTAATTACACTGCCTTAAGGTGCCCCTGGCATTCCCATGGCATTCCACTGGCCATGCTTAATAAATAAATAATCAGAATCGTCATCTCCTCATCCATACACAGCCAGGGTCTTCTGGAGTCTGGGGTCCTGTAACATACTGTACTCATACAGCCAGGGTCTTCTGGAGTCTGTGGTTCTGTAACATACTGTACTCATACAGCCAGGGTCTTCTGGAGTCTGTGGTTCTGTAACATACTGTACTCATACAGCCAGGGTCTTCTGGAGTCTGTGGTTCTGTAACATACTGTACTCATACAGCCAGGGTCTTCTGGAGTCTGGGGTCCTGTAACATACTGTACTCATACAGCCAGGGTCTTCTGGAGTCCTGTAACATACTGTACTCATACAGCCAGGGTCTTCTGGAGTCTGGGGTCCTGTAACATACTGTACTCATACAGCCAGAGTCTTCTGGAGTCTGTGGTTCTGTAACATACTGTACCCATACAGCCAGGGTCTTCTGGAGTCTGTGGTTCTGTAACATACTGTACTCATACAGCCAGGGTCTTCTGGAGTCTGGGGTCCTGTAAACATACTGTACTCATACAGCCAGGGTCTTATGGAGTCTGGGGTCCTGTAACATACTGTACTCATACAGCCAGGGTCTTCTGGAGTCTGGGGTCCTGTAACATACTGTACTCATACAGCCAGGGTCCTCTGGAGTCTGGGGTCCTGTAACATACTGTACTCATACAGCCAGGGTCTTCTGGGGTCCTGTAACATACTGTACTCATACAGCCAGGGTCTTCTGGAGTCTGGGGTCCTGTAACATACTGTACTCATACAGCCAGGGTCCTCTGGAGTCTGGGGTCCTGTAACATACTCATGCAACATTCAGAATGCACTGTCCTCCTAGCCTTGCATCACACACACACTGAGAGCTGGGGGAAATGGTGCTGTTTTTGGATGAGAGCTAGAGCACTCATTGCCATCCGCGGATTCTGTTCCTGTGGTGCGTATCCTGTCTGGTTGTGGTGGAATGGAATGGGCTGAGGAATGATGGCCTGTGGGTTGTGGGACTGGGATAAAGCGCTGGGCTGTGGACAGCCACGCTGGGCTGTGGACAGCCAGTCAGCAAGCGGGTTGGCTGCTTGGCTCTCTGTAACTCCCTACAGTCAACCCCTCCAGACAGGCAGATCTCTCTTTCTCTCTCTTGCTCTCTCTCTTTCTGTCTCTAGTTCTTACTGACTCTCACTGATGATAAACAATAACAAACTAAGCTGCTAAGCACAGAGCTTCAAGAGAGGTCATAAACCCAGTGTGCACACTGTCTGACACACACACACACACACACTTTGTCTGGACTGCCCCATTGGGACTGTAATGCGATCTGGAGTCCCACTGATAAGCAGCCTTCCAGCGGCCAGTCTGAACTGTATCACACTCAAGCAGCATCAGTGGCTGTCTGGCTGCTGGGAGTTCTACTCTACAGAAGGATTGTGGACAGAAGGAAGGGAAAAATTGGGCCTTGAGTATCTAAGTTCCACTCGTCAAAGAAAGATGGACCTGGGTTAGCAGCAACATTCTGTTTTCTAAAGTTTGCTAGGTTTTCTAAGCCAGTATCCTAAGCCACCATTTTTGCCCCTTCCTTCCATTCTGTTGTGCCAGACAGAGTTTGAACCGTGGTAAATTATAGGTTCGCCCAGCCGTTCCCTTCCGCTGCAGAGCCTAATCACAACACAGGTCTGGTCAAAAGTAGTGCACTATATAGGGAATAGGGTGCCATTTGGGATGTTACCCAGCTCTCCACACATTTAGAAAGGTTATCAGTACTACGTGACCACTGCCCTGAGAATAGTAATGATGTTAGCTAGCAGCATTAATGAAGGTCCCATTATTACAATAACAGTCATTTTGCCTTGGAACGTTTTCTCCTGCTCATTCTGATGCATTGAACTCCAGCCAAGACCTGTCAAGGACAAATGGCACTTAGCTGATGATGCCTCTGGCTTCATGGCTCCCCGGAATATTTCACCCTCCACAGGGCGGACCTGTGCTGTGCTTACTTAGCCTGTATCCCAAATAGCACCCTATTACATGGATTAAACCTTTTGACCAGAGCCCTGTGGGCTATATAGTGCACTACATGGGGCATAGGGTGCCATTTGGGACAGCATTTCTATACAGTGATCTAACTAAGCTGTGGGATGGGAAAAGGTGCTGATATTGATTCCTGCCATCACAGCAGAGATAGAGAGAGCGTTCCATCAACACACTTTTACGAGTCCGTCTCTCTCGACTCTCAACTCGTCCAAGGCCAAGTAGTCGAGTACCACAGGACAGGGTACTGGATGGAAAACATCATGGAAAACTCCCTCCAGCCAATGCTTACACAAATCCAATTATTTTAAATCCATGATCGGTCCGTTTTCACAAAGTAGGAGTGCTGATCTAGGATCAGCTCAACCTCATTGATTATAATGAATGAAGAGGGGTACTTGATCCTCAGCATTTCTACTTTGATACGTACAGCCCCTAGTCTACTTCCCTGTCCGTCTCTCTCCTTAGAGTTAGTTTATGCCTGTTCCGTCTCAGCACGGATGAATAGCTAATCAAGTGAGAGGAGTAAGAGTGCCAGCCCTTCGTGGTTTATGAGCATTTCTACAAATGTCTCTCTAATCATCTGGCCAGTGCGTCCAGGAGCCTGTATGTGTGTGTCTGAACACAGAGCGGAGACTCTCGCTAACAGAGGAGCCCCCCCATCCCCCACTCTCACCTCGCTGCTAACACTGTCTGTCTGGCACCACTCCAATCACTCTATGACCAATTACAATCAACCATAAGACCCTGTCCCCGCTGCGTCTCCACGCCGCTGATTTCATTTGGGGACCTTCACTTCACCCGCCTAACAGCACCATTAAATCACCAGGCGTCTAGGCTGACAGTGACAGCAGCCGTCATGGAAGGGGAAATCTGTCTCCTCTGTCTCTCTGTGGAGGATTGTTTTTGTTTCCCTAATGTCCGTTCACTACGGACAGCAGCCGTTTACTCATGCATTTGTTTGTTTCCATTGCTATGCCAGCGGCGTCCTGTGTGTATGGTGGAGGGGCATCCAGTGAATTCTTAAGGCGTTCCTCATCCTCAGGGGGAGATCAAAAACAACCCTGAGGAAAATAACCACCCTCTCTGTGGTTTGTCAGTGTTTACAAAGACTGACAGAACTGGCCAAAGTCCCATTGATATGACCAACCCCTTACAACAGTTTATATTAAACACCCTCAGTCTCGTATGTCTCTCCTCTCAGGCTGTTAGCTAGTGAAAGAGCACACAAGATTAGGTTCTGTTTCCCTAACGTGGGTATCTCACTTAGTTGTCCGTGGTCCTAACCGATACACTCATCATTTCTGACTGCATAGCATCTAGCCTTAATGTTCTCACAACCATGAACACTATGTTTACAGGAGGTGGTAAATGTGTCATTTGTAGACTCACAGAGAGGAAGCAGGGCCGGGGGAATGGATTCAGATGTGATTGGCGTAATCCACTCGATTAGCAGAAGGCCATAATCTTCCTTCCAGGGATCTTGGAGTCACAGAACAATCAGAGGAAATCATTGTCTCAGATCAACATCTCAGATGCGGGAAATGACTTTGTTTGACATGCTACTATTTCCAAACCCATTTATACAAGTAAATATATTATTAAGTAGGTGTTTGTGTGTCTGTGTATGTGGTTGGTGTCACCACATGAAAGGTTCCCGGTTCTCCATTTGTCGTTTCCATTTCTTAGCTGCTCTCCCCCGTATTCAAACCTCATCTTGGAGCTAGTATTGCCAGCCTGTCAAGCAGCTCTTCTCATCTCTTCCTGGTTCATGGCCAGGTGTTTATCTCTCTGTCACCACATTGTGATGTGGGATAGATCGTGCCTGACAGTCAGAGATGCTGTGTGGTGCTAGCTGACAGGATAGGAAAGCAAGAGGCTGTCTGGTGGCACGTCTCAACACATTATCAACCAGAGAGAAGGAAGGAGACGGGTGAGGCTTTTCTCTGCTCTGTATTGTCTCAGACAGACATATGTACTCTTGTCATGCACACGGGTTATAGATAGTTTTTCTTGCCCCAGAGATTACCCTTCGTTCATCACCAAATGTAAACTTTTTGAGTTAAACGTTTAGTTTGTCATGATGACTCATAATGGACTTAAATGGGACTTTGCTAGTTTAGGATAGTGTAGGACTTTACTAGGCAGTGATAGTGTAGGACTTTACTAGGCAGTGATAGTGTAGGACTTTTCTAGGCAGTGATAGTGTAGGACTTTTCTAGGCAGTGATAGTGTAGGACTTTTCTAGGCAGTGATAGTGTAGGACTTTTCTAGGCAGTGATAGTGTAGGACTTTACTAGGCAGTGATAGTGTAGGACTTTTCTAGGCAGCGATAGTGTAGGACTTTTCTAGGCAGCGATAGTGTAGGACTTTTCTAGGCAGTGATAGTGTAGGACTTTTCTAGGCAGTGATAGTGTAGGACTTTACTAGGCAGTAATACTGTAGGACTTTACTAGGCAGTGATAGTGTAGGACTTCACTAGGCAGTGATAGTGTAGGACTTTACTAGGCAGTGATAGTGTAGGACTTTACTAGGCAGTGATAGTGTAGGACTTTACTAGGCAGCGATAGTGTAGGACTTTACTAGGCAGTGATAGTGTAGGACTTTACTAGGCAGTGATAGTGTAGGACTTTACTAGGCAGTGATACTGTAGGACTTTACTAGGCAGTGATACTGTAGGACTTTACTAGGCAGTGATACTGTAGGACTTTACTAGGCAGTGATAGTGTAGGACTTTACTAGGCAGTGATATTGTAGGACTTTACTAGGCAGTGATAGTGTAGGACTTTACTAGGCAGTGATACTGTAGGACTTCTCTAGGCAGTGATACTGTAGGACTTCTCTAGGCAGTGATACTGTAGGACTTCTCTAGGCAGTGATACTATAGGACTTCTCTAGGCAGTGATACTATAGGACTTCTCTAGGCAGTGATACTGTAGGACTTCTCTAGGCAGTGATACTATAGGACTTCTCTAGGCAGTGATACTGTAGAACTTGCTGCTAAAATGCCTTTGTTTCTCTCTCTCTTGCCCTCCAGTAATTTCCGGTTCCTGATGATAGCGTTGGCCTACGCGGTGCCTACAGGAGTGGTGGCAGGCTGGTCAGGAGTTCTGGACATGATCCTCACCCCTGCCAGAGTCAGCCAGGTGAGGAACACACACCTGACCCAACACCCACAACATGTCTGCTGGGTTTAGAACATACCAAAGATACAGATTGTCTTCAAAGTTGAGAATTGTTTTCTGAACTAGTGTATCATTACTCACTTTATTCACTCTGAATGTACTACAGTAATAGCAGTTCTGGAAGACAATTTAGACATTTTTAAACTGATCACTTCTTAACTTCTTGCGTCGAGCAATCCCGGATCCGGGATCGTGACTACAGCCTCAAGCCCATTACCATAACGCAACGTTAACTATTCATGAAAATCGCAAATGAAATGAAATCAATATGCTAGCTCTCAAGCTTAGCCTTTTGTTAACAACACTGTCATCTCAGATTTTCAAAAATATGCTTCTCAACCATAGCAAAACAAGCATTTGTGTAACAGTATTGATAGCTAGCGTAGCATTTAGCGTAGCATTTAGCATTAGCATTCAGCAGGCAACATTTTCACAAAAACCAGAAAAGCATTCAAATACAATCATTTACCTTTGAAAACATCTGAAGTTCTTCAATGAGGAGACTCTCAGTTAGATAGCAAATGTTCAGTTTTTACAAAAAGATTATTTGTGTTGACAAATCGCTCCGTTTTCTTCATCACGTTTGGGTAAGAAAAAAAATGAAAATTAAGTCATTAAAACGCGAACTTTTTTCCAAATTAACTCCATAATATCGACAGAAACATGGCAAACCGATGTTTAGAATCAATCCTCAAGGTGTTTTTCACATATCTATCGACGATAAATCCTTCGTGGCAGTTGACTTTCTCTTCTGAAGAAATGGAACGCGCATGGACCTAGAGATTACGCAATAATTTCGACACAGGACACCGGGCGGACACCTGGTAAATGTAGTCTCTTATGGTCAATCTTCCAATGATATGCCTACAAATACGTCACAATGCTGCAGACACCTTGGAGAAACGACAGAAAGGGCAGGCTCATTCCTGGCGCATTCACAGCCATATAAGGAGACATTGGAACACAGCGCCTTCAGAATCTGGGGCATTTCCTGTATGAAACTTCATCTTGGTTTTGCCTGTAGCATTAGTTCTGGGGCACTCACAGATAATATCTTTGCAGTTTTGGAAACGTCAGAGTTTTTTCTTTCCAAAGCTGTCAATTACATGCATAGTCGAGCATCTTTTCGTGACAAAATATCTTGCTTAAAACGGGAACGTTTTTTATCCAAAAATTAAAAGAGCGCCCCCGATCTCGAAGAAGTTAAGGTAATTTATTACATTAGAGCATTTACAGCATTTTCTGCCAATTTCATACAAATGACCTGCGTTGGTACGCACCCACAATGAAAAAAGCGTGTTTCATTAGCTATCTGAACTCTGTGTTGATGCTCACCTTCTGAAGCACTGAAACAGGCCCGCCAGCCTGCCTGAACTTCCCCTTATTCTAACTGGGCCTGTGATGTAGCTAATTGTCTGAGGCAAACACACAGTTTAATTTCCCTGGCTGAAGTGAATGTTTACTTTTGAAATGGCACTCTATTCCCCACATATTGCACTGCTTTTGACTAGAACCCTGTGGCTAAAATGGATGTTGACTCATAATTGTTGCCACAGCAACACAATGTAAAATCTTCTTCACAAAGTCGACATTACTTTCCCATCCTGGACTCATTAAAAATAAGCAGGCCCTTGTGAATAACACTTTAAAGTAAAAAATGATCCTCCACATGGGGCTTGTTTGGTTTGGCTGTCCCATCTACTTCCTCTCTCCAAGTGGTTTCACCTTGTAAGGGTCTAATGAAACATACATGGATTCGACAGAACTTTATTTGCATGCGGGAAAATGTGGAGCACGTCAAGATAGCCAGGCACTTAACACTTGAGATTCTTATCTTAATGAGACCGACATCGTCTCAGACCCTTCAACCATCCTGGATTAGCATCAGAGATTTCAGGATGAGAGAGAACGAGTGAAGAGGAGATGATGGGATGCAGACCAGAGCACCCTCTACTTCCACCAAGATAGCAGTGGCTCAAAGGAGACAAAAGAGTCTTCTTTTCAAGGTTATCATCAGACAGGTACTTGAGAAAAAATGACAGAGCTGTGGGATCACGCACACACACACACACAGCCTTGTTGTATTCACCTCGCTATCTTTCCTTTCTGTCAGAACCTACAGGCAGTATCCTCAATTCTTTATACTCTTTATGTCTAATGGTTTCATTTGTCGTGGAAAGGAAATCATAAGGAACTGTTCTTATCTCCCTATCTAAAGACGGTGTCACAAAGATGTTGGCGTAGCTGAACTCTAAACAGTTTCCCCAGGTTCAAAACATATAAATACACTGAGTCATTAAAATGCATCACAATGAGAGCATTCACTCCTGTGTTAGTTTGACTTGAACAGCCATCACTAGCCTTGCACCTTGAGACGAATGTCCCATGTATGTAGAGTCATTATAAAACAGGTTGTTTGCATCCTGGATGCTAATTGGTTGATTTGAGGGATAACAACTTCCACAAAATACCATGATGTATTCATCTCCCGCTGAAGAAAATTGTCTACACAATATTTTTCCATGCTGCTATTTGGTTTGAAACAGTTGGGGGTTATAAACCTACCGCTCTGCCTCTACGACCTGTGCAACAATGTATCATTTTACAAATGCGATCTCTCCTGTGTATCAACGAGAAACTAATAATTCAACATGGAAACCGTAAACAGGCCAACTTGTTGTCTCTCATAATCATTGAATCTCAGCTAGCTACATGCCACTGATTTGTTTTACATAGCAACATTGAATGTATAGAACGATTAGAATGAATGACTGGGTCAAGACTTGAGAAAATATTTAACGATCAGCCCGCTTGTTTAGCAACTTGAGAATGCAAAAGTTATCCAATGCGGGCCTGTATGCAAGGACCAGCTGACATCATGTCAGTGATTCTCTCATTAACAAAGGTGTGAGTGTTGACGAGGACAAGGCTGGAGATCACTCTGTCATGCTGATTGAGTAGGAATAGCAGACTGGAATGGCTGTGAGTGGAAATCGGTGTGAGAGCTCACTCAATAGTTATTGGCAGAAAGCACTGGAGTGCCATTTTCGCTGCCAACGATGTGAGTGGGACGTCCCATTCTCTGCCAAAGAAGAGGCAAGCACCCGCTGTCAGCAACCAGCGCCAGGACCATGGACAGTTCTTCCACACATGCCATCAATGGAAACATTACTATTAACATCACCAACAAGCTTGGTAAGCTCGGACTGGCTCACCATAATAGTTGTTACCTATGTATACCTATTGGATATTTTTGTAATCATTCATTATTGAACTTGTCTCATCATTGAATCTCAGCTAGCTAGCTACATGCCACTGATTTGTTTAGCATACCAACATCGAATGAATAGAACAATTAGAACGAACGACTGGGTCAAAACATACAAAAATAACTAAAGTGACCAGCCCGCTTGGGTAGCAACTTCAGAATGCAGTAGTAGGTATATTCGGATGAGATATGTGGAGAATAAAGTATATACATACACAGTGAGTTAACAGCAGTATAGAAACAGAATATAAGGTGACCAGTGTTCAATTAAGAAATAATGCCCGAGAACCCGGGAATTATCATGTGACAACTCCCTCCATGGGCTGTATCCTGGCCCGAGGTGGGAACCGCCCTTATCGGGAGTTATCAAATTATAATTCCTGGGTATGTACATTCGTGGCCAAAACTTTTGAGAATGACACATATCAATTTTCACAAAGTCTGCTGCCTCAGTTTGTATGATGGCAATTTGCATATACTCCAGAATGTTATGAAGAGTGATCAGATGAATTGCAATTAATTGCAAAGTTCCTATTTGCCATGCAAATGAACTGAATCCCCCAAAAACATTTCCACTGCATTTCAGCCATGCCACAATAGGACCAGCTGACATCATGTCAGTGATTCTCTCGTTAACACAGGTGTGAGTGTTGACGAGAACAAGGCTGGAGATCACTCTGTCATGCTGATTGAGTTTGAGTTTGAATAACAGACTGGAAGCTTCAAAAGGAGGGTGGTGCTTGGAATCATTGTTCTTCCTCTGTCAACCATGGTTACCTGCAAGGAAACGTGCCGTGAGATGAATGTCCCATGTATGTAGAGTCAACGTGCCTGCAAACCTCATACACTACTGTAACTTTCTATACAGCTTGGGAGCTGAAAACCTCATACACTACGGTAACTTTCTATACAGCTTGGGAGCTGAAAACCTCATACACTACGGTAACTTTCTATACAGCTTGGGAGCTGCAAACCTCATACACTACGGTAACTTTCTATACAGCTTGGGAGCTGAAAACCTCATACACTACTGTAACTTTCGATATGCTACAACCTGCAAGGTGCACGTTAGTCTTGGCACCAACGAACCATGACCTTATTCTGATAAGACGCTATCAGGAGATTCATTGAAAGGATAGCTCTATAGCTGTGACTGTCTGACACACATACTAAACCTATTTAGGTCAGCGATCAAGAGGAAAACAGTGCAAGTGAAGTGAGTGGTGTGGTACACAGACACACACACACACACACACACACTCTATCCCTCCTATGGAAGGTTAATTTGTAAATGTTAAATGATGTTAATTTGCCAGTCTTCTCTACGCTACACGCTGTGTGGTCCCACTGTCATCCCAGACAGAGCTCTCTTTCTCTCTCTCTGCAGCGAGGTGAACACTATAGAGGTGCTGCTTTAGCCCCTCATCCCCCTTCACTGCCTCCCTCTCAGCTGCTCTCCACTTCGCCAATCAAATGCCACTTGCCAATGTTAGTGCTGCCGTGTCACTCCAGCCACTGCAGGGGCTGTGCTCGTCTTTGCTGTTCTCATGAACAGGCTATGTTCTGCAGATATCAAATGCTGTTTTCAATCTGCGTGCCTGTAGACAAAGCAGTCAGACTTTCTTTTTCTTTCTTTCCCTGATAAGGTGACCACTTTGTTTTTCTTCCCATCTTTTTGCATAATCCTCTCTTTCCCAGAACACCCACTCCCATTAGCCCACTACCCCTGACACGTAGTTTGCATCCCAAACGGCACCTTATTCCCTATACTGAGCACTACATTTGGTCAGGGCCCATGGTGCACTACTTTTGACAAAAGCCCTATGTAGGGAATATGGTGCCATTTATATGGACAGGGAATTGATCCTATAAATAAGACATTTTTGCACAGAGACAAGTATGGTTTGGTGCAGCAGCTACTGCTCTATCATGGGAAAATACTATGTTGGGGAGGGTTGAGGTGGATGGGGCTGGGGAGGGTGGATGGGGAGGGTGGATGTGGCTGGTGATGAGGATGTTGCTGGGGAGGGTTGAGGTGGATGGGGCTGGGGAGGGTGCATGTGTATGGGGAGGGTAGATGGGGCTGGGGAGGGTGGATGGGGCTGGGGTGGGTGGAGGTGGATGGGGCTGGTGATGTTGATGGGGAGTTTGGAGGTGGATGGGGCTGGGGTGGGTGGAGGTGGATGGGGCTGGTGATGTTGATGTGGAGGTGGATGGGGCTGGGGAGGGGAGGTTTGAGGTGGCTGTGGAGGGTGGAGGGGCTGGGGAGGAGGAGGTTTGTGGAGGTGAATGGGGCTGGGAAGGGTGGAGTGGATGGGGCTGGGGAGGGGGTGGATGAGGGTGGAGGTGGCTGGAGCTGGGGAGGTTTGAGGGGCTGGGGAGGGTGAAGGGCTGGGGCTGAGGTGGAGGTTTGTGGTGGAGGGTGCTGGGGAGGTTTGAGGTGGCTGAAGGGGAGGGGATGGGGAGGTGGAGGTGGATGGTGCTGGGGAGGTTGGGGGGCTGGGGAGGAGGAGGTTTGTGGTGGCTGGGGAGGGGGAGGTTTGAGGTGGCTGGGGAGGGAGGTTTGAGGTGGAAGGGGCTGGGGAGATTTGTGGTGGCTGGGGAAGTTTGAGGTGGCTGGGGCTGGGGAGGTTTGAGGTGGCTGGGGCTGGGGAGGTTTGAGGTGGCTGGGGCTGGGGAGGTTTGAGGTGGCTGGGGCTGGGAAGGTTTGAGGTGGCTGGGGCTGGGGCGGTTTGAGGTGGCTGGGGAGGTTTGAGTTGGAAGGGCTGGGGAGGTTTGAGGTGGAAGGGGCTGGGGAGGTTTGTGGTGGATGGGGCTGGGGAGGGTGGAGGTGGATGGGGCTGGGGAGGTTTGGTGGATGGGGCTGGGGAGGGAGGAGGTGGATGGGGCTGGGGAGGGTGGAGGTGGATGGGGCTGGGGAGGGCAAGGTTTGAAGTGGATGGGGCTGGGGAGGTTTGTGGTGGCTGGGGCGGTTTGAGGTGGAAGGGGCTGGGGAGGTTTGAGGTGGCTGGGGCTGGGAAGGTTTGAGGTGGCTGGGGCTGGGAAGGTTTGAGGTGGCTGGGGCTGGGGCGGTTTGAGGTGGCTGGGGAGGTTTGAGTTGGAAGGGGCTGGGGAGGTTTGAGGTGGAAGGGGCTGGGGAGGTTTGTGGTGGATGGGGCTGGGGGGGTGTGGAGGTGGATGGGGCTGGGAGGTTTGTGGTGGATGGGGCTGGGGAGGGAGGAGGTGGATGGGGCTGGGGAGGGTGGAGGTGGATGGGGCTGGGGAGGGCAAGGTTTGAAGTGGATTGGGCTGGGGAGGTTTGTGGTGGCTGGGGCGGTTTGAGGTGGAAGGGGCTGGGGAGGTTTGAGGTGGCTGGGGCTGGGAAGGTTTGAGGTGGCTGGGGCTGGGGCGGTTTGAGGTGGCTGGGGAGGTTTGAGGTGGAAGGGGCTGGGGAGGTTTTGAGGTGGAAGGGGCTGGGGAGGTTTGAGGTGGAAGGGGCTGGGGAGGTTTGTGGTGGATGGGGCTGGGGAGGGTGGAGGTGGATGGGGCTGGGGAGGTTTGGTGGATGGGGCTGGGGAGGTGGATGGGGCTGGGGAGGGTGGAGGTGGATGGGGCTGGGGAGGGCAAGGTTTGAAGTAGATGGGGCTGGGGAGGTTTGTGGTGGATGGGGCTGGGGAGGTGGATGGGGCTGGGGAGGGTGGAGGTGGATGGAGCTGGGGAGGGCAAGGTTTGAGGTGGATGGGGCTGGGTAGGGCAAGGTTTGAGGTGGATGGGGCTGGGCGGTTTGTGGTGGATGGGGCTGGGGAGGGTGGAGGTGGATGGGGCTGGGGAGGTTTGTGGTGGATGGGGCTGGGGAGGGTGGAGGTGGATGGGGCTGGGGAGGGTGGAGATGGCTGGGGAGGGCGAGGTTTGAGGTTGCTGGGGAGGGCGAGGTTTGAGGTGGCTGGGGAGGGAAAGATTTGAAGTTGATGGGGCTGGGGAGGTTTGAGGGGACTGGGGAGGGTTAAGGTGGATGGGGTGGGGGAGGGTTGAGGTGGATGAGGGAAGGGGAGGATTGAGGTAGATGGGGACAGGTTGAGGGGGCTGGGGGATTGAGGTGGATGGTGTTGAGGGGGCTGGGGAGGGTTGAGGGGATTGGGGCTGAGGACAGGTCGAGGTGGATGGGGCAGAGGACCGGTTGAGGTTGAGGGGGATGGAGCTGGGGACCGGTTGAGGAGGCTGGGGACAGGTTGAGGGGAATTGGGACAGGTTGGGGGGATGGGGAGGGGACAGGTTGGGTGGGATGGGGCTAGGTTGAGTGGGATAGGGCTAGGTTGAGGGGGATGGGGCTGGGGACAGGTTGAGGGGATGGGGACAGGGCAAGTTGAAGGGGATGGGGACAGGGACAGGTTGAGGGGGATGGGAACAGGTTGAGGGGATGGGGACAGGTACAGGTTGAGGGGGATGTGGACAGGTTGAAGGGGATGGGAACAGGTTGAGGGGGATGGGGACAGGGACAAGTTGAGAGGGATGGGAACAGGTTGAGGGGATTGGGCTGGGTAGAGGACATTGCAGCAGCTAGGGGCTGGGGATAAGGATGGGGGGCTGGGGATAAGGATGGGGGGCTGGGGATAAGGATGGGGGGCTGGGGATGAGGATGGGGGCTGGGGATGGGTGAAGGGGTTTGGGATGGATGGATGGGACTGGGCAAGTGGCTGTAGCTGAAACTTAGTACTGGGTGGAGTGCAGGAACCCTCCCTCCCTTCAGACACCCAGCCCAATGCTGGACCAGACAGTGTCCTGAAGCACGTAGCTAAGTGTCTCTGTGTCGTTGTACGCAATTAGCATCGCTTTAATTAAGAACAAGGTCCCACCCTGCGTTAATCACTCATATCTAATTGGTCCGTTAATGGAGGGTGGCCATTAAGTCGTTACGCAGGAAAAAACCCTCTGAAGGTTGATACTTCACCTGAGAACACAGCGGCATCAGCTTTGTGATTACAGAGAATCTTTCTGCACTGGGAAAGTCACTGTTGTGAACTCTTGGTACTTTTCCTGGGCTACAAAATGGAAAATAACGTTGCAGATAAAGTTTGGAATGACACAATTTCATGTGTACAGAATCTAAAGACCTGTATCACTATACTGAGAGCTTTGCCTTTTCTAAAAGGATATATTTGGGTGTTTTTGTTTTCGGGGCCCCCATACTACACAACAGGGATAAGGAAGTGATTTGCTGTTTGGGGTAAGTTTATCAAAAACATGGAAAATCACAAAAAAGGTTTCTAGACATTTCTATAACATGTCATTTACATAAAGAGAGGTTTGGTTGTAAAATGTCTCCTTTAATTCTGCAGACAGACAGTGTAGTGTAACCGCTAGGCATTTCAGAGTAGGAATGCTAATCTAGGATCAGTTTAGCCTTTTTAAATAATAATGTATCCTAGATCAAAACTCCTACTCTTAGATGCTTTGTGAATATGGGTCCAGTCCGGGTGGTTGGTTATGCCTCCAGAGAGACAAACAGTGTACCAACTGTCACTTCCATTGTGTCTTTTGAAGCTGTCTGTGGTTACCCCAGTTGTGCTAAACCCACAGTGTCATGATAACTGTCTTAAAAGGCTTAGAAACAAGAGAGAATAACAGAAAAACGAATAAGGGAATGTGCCAAGAACCTGAAGCCTTGGCTTCCACAGTGTACAAAACGCCGGCACGGCAACCATTTCCTGGTTATTGACACAGTAGTAACAACACGCATGATTAAGTTGAGCACGGCACAAATCAGTCCTGCACAGGTGCAGCTAGCACTGAGCATATTTCAGTTAATTACACACACACACACACACACACAAAATGCAATGATTTCTTCTTTGACACTCAAATAGCTTACAGAATGATTTGCGTTCAAGTTCTCAAATTGATGTGAGCAACGCAAAGCTTACATGTCTCTTCGTATTGGACAAGTTGAGGTAGTGCCTCTCTGTTTCACTCTGTTTTCTCTCTACTGAACACAACCATGGTCATGACGTCTGTCCTCTCTTCTCCGTCTCTATCTGTCAGAGCAGGCATTTGTCTGTGATGAAACATCATGCTGACATCACCAGCTGTTTCCATTGACTCCAATTCCACTTTCAAAATACAGGGCTTCAATTTACCCTGGGCCTGATTGACAGGTTTCCCGGTCTTCAGACACTCTGAGCCTGCTGTCTGTCTACCCTAGGTCCTCCTAGCCGTGTATGGCATATTGAACATGGAATAATAACGGAATCTCTGTCTCTCTCCCCTCTAATTCTTTCTCTCCCCTCTCTCTCTCTCGCTCTCTTTCTCTCTCGATCTCAATCTCTCTCTATTGTCTTAAGGGACCATTATGCTCTGTTGATTTTTATAAAAATTGCATTTAACCTTTTATTTAACTAGGCAAGTCAGTTAAGAACAAATTCTTATTTACAATGACGGCCTACCAAAAGGCAAAAGACCTCCTGCTGGGACGAGGGCTGGCGATGAAAAATAAAATCTAAGAGAAAACACACATCACGACAAGAGAGACAACACTACATAAAGAGAGACCTAACTTAACAAGGCAGAAACACATGACAACACAGCATGGTAGCAACACAACATGGCAGCAGCACGACATGGTAGCAGCACAAAACATGATACAAACATTGGGCACAGACAACAGCATAAAGGTTAAGAAGGTAGAGACAACAATACATCACATAAAACAGCCACAACTGTCAGTAAGAGTGTCCATGATTGAGTCTTTGAATGAAGAGATTGAGATAACTGTCCAGTTTGAGTGTTTGTTGCAGCTAGCTGCAGCGAACTGAAAAGATGAGCGAGCCAGGGATGTGTTTGCTTTGGGGACATATAACAGAATGTGACTGGCAGAACAGGTGTTGTATGTGGAGGATGAGGGCTGCAGTAGATATCTCTGATAGGAGGGAGTGAGGGCAAAGAGCGTTTTATAAATAAGCATCAACCAGTGGGTCTTGTGATGACCAGTTTACAGAGGAGTATAGTGTGCAGTGATGCGCCCTATAAGGAGCATTGGTGGCAAATCTGATGGCCGAATGGTAAAGAACATCTAGCCACTCGAGAGCACCGTTACCTGCCGATCTATAAATGACGTCTCCGTAATCTAGCATGGGTAGGATGGTCATCTGAATCATGGTTAGTTTGGCAGGTGGGGTGAAAGAGGAGCGATTATGATAGAAACCAAGTCTATATTTAACTTTAGCCTGCAGCTTTGATATGTGCTGAGAGAAGGACAGTGTACCGTCTAGCCATACTCCCAAGTACTTATATGAGGGGACTAGCTCAAGCTCTAAACCCTCAGAGGTAGTAATCACACCTGTGGGGAGCGTTCTTCTTGCCAAACCACACAACCTTTGTTTTGGAGGTGTTGAGGGGGATCTGGAGTTGTCCTTTCAAACTGGTGTTTTTCTTACAGGCTGGTACTCATGAGCGCGGTGCTACATGATGTCTGAGGGTTGAAAGTGGATGTCCTGTAGGCATCTTCACCCAATAAAGGGAATTTTAAAAAATCTAATTCTCCCCCCTTCTCTCTACAGGTGGATGCTGGCTGGATTGGGTTCTGGTCTGTCGTGGGCGGCTGTGTATTTGGAGTGGCCATGGCCAGGTAAGCAACAGAAACAGCACATCATTTCCATGTGGTTTAACATTGTAGCGTGACTTTACTGTCTGCCTCCAACATGCTATGGTAATGTGATAATGTTGGACTGCTATTGTTATAGACTGTCTAGAATATGATGGCCAGAGAAGATGTGCGATGTCCTAAAAGGCTCACAGCGGGAATTATGGCTTATGATCCACAGGCTTAATTCAAATTCCTCAAAAGTCCTGAAATCATTGAAGGATTTAAGTTGAGTATGCTTATCTCAATTGTGAATCAGGCCTCTAGATACTGTCTACAGTAGGCCTCGTCCAGTCTGAATCTAGCCTCTAGATACTGTCTAAACTAGGCCTCGTCCAGTCTAAATCTGGCCCCTAGATGCTGTCTACAGTAGCCCTCATCCAGTCTGAATCTTGCCCCTAGATGTTGTCTACAGTAGGCCTCATCCAGTCTGAATCTGGATAAAATATGCTGTCTACTACAGTAGGCCTTGTCCAGTCTGAATCTGGCCCCTAGATGCTGTCTACAGTAGGTCTTGTCCCAGTCTGAATCTGGCCTGTAGATACTGTCTACAGCAGGCCTCGTCCAGTCTGAATCTGGCCCCTAGATGCTGTCTACAGTAGGCCTCGTCTAGTCTGAATCTGGCCTGTAGATGCTGTCTACAGTAGGCCTCGTCTAGTCTGAATCTGGCCTGTAGATACTGTCTACAGTAGGCCTCGTCCAGTCTGAATCTGGCCTGTAGATACTGTCTACAGTAGGCCTCGTCCAGTCTGAATCTGGCCTGTAGATACTGTCTACGGTAGGCCTCGTCCAGTCTGAATCTGGCCCCTAGATGCTGTCTACAGTAGGCCTCGTCCAGTCTGAATCTGGCCCCTTGGATGCTGTCTACAGTAGGCCTCGTCCAGTCTGAATCTGGCCCCTGGATGCTGTCTACAGTAGGCCTCGTCCAGTCTGAATCTGGCCCCTAGATGCTTTCTACAGCAGGCCTCGTCCAGTCTGAATCTGGCCCCTTGGATGCTGTCTACAGTAGGCCTCGTCCAGTCTGAATCTGGCCCCTGGATGCTGTCTACAGTAGGCCTTGTCCAGTCTGAATCTGGCCCCTAGATGCTGTCTACAGTAGGCCTCGTCCAGTCTGAATCTGGCCTGTAGATACTGTCTACAGCAGGCCTCTTCCAGTCTGAATCTGGCCTCTAGATGCTGTCTACAGCAGGCCTCGTCCAGTCTGAATCTGGCCTCTAGATGCTGTCTACAGCAGGCCTCGTCCAGTCTGAATCTGGCCCCTAGATGCTGTCTACAGTAGGCCTCATCCAGTCAATCTGGCCTGTAGATACTGTCTACGGTAGGCCTCGTCCAGTCTGAATCTGGCCTGTAGATACTGTCTACAGCAGGCCTCGTCCAGTCTGAATCTGGCCTCTAGATGCTGTCTACAGCAGGCCTCGTCCAGTCTGAATCTGGCCTCTAGATGCTGTCTACAGCAGGCCTCGTCCAGTCTGAATCTGGCCTGTAGATGCTGTCTACAGTAGGTCTCGTCCAGTCTGAATCTGGCCTGTAGATAATGTCTACGGTAGGCCTCGTCCAGTCTGAAACTGGACCCTGGATGCTGTCTACAGTAGGCCTCGTCCAGTCTGAATCTGGCCCCTGGATGCTGTCTACAGTAGGCCTCGTCCAGTCTGAAACTGGCCCCTGGATGCTGTCTACAGTAGGCCTTGTCCAGTCTGAATCTGGCCCCTAGATGCTGTCTACAGTAGGCCTCGTCCAGTCTGAATCTGGCCCCTGGATGCTGTCTACAGTAGGCCTTGTCCAGTCTGAATCTGGCCCCTAGATGCTGTCTACAGTAGGCCTCGTCCAGTCTGAATCTGGCCCCTGGATGCTGTCTACAGTAGGCCTTGTCCAGTCTGAATCTGGCCCCTAGATGCTGTCTACAGTAGGCCTCATCCAATCAATCTGGCCCCTGGATGCTGTCTACAGTAGGCCCACTCTTGTCTCCAGTTAGGCTGTGCTTGTACTGTGCCAGACTACAAACAGCTAGCTGTGTCCAGCGGAGTGTGAGGAGAGATCCTCCTAGTAATAGGCTTGTCTCATAAATTCAGCCCTAAATGATCTCCCTGGACCTGGTGAGCCGTCAAATTAGAGGATAAGCATACACTCGTTTAGTATCGTCAAATTAAGTATGCATGAAAATATACGGTCCATGTTTGGTCGTAATAGCTTTGGCTCTGCCTCCAAGGCCTGTCAACAAGATTAGCAACTAGAAACCATTGCTAAGTATGTTCACAGCAATATGTTCACGAGAATATGTTGACAGGAATAAACGGGTGTACTACTCTGTCCCTGGACTCTCTCTGCTTGTTCTGCATTCCAGTCTGGTTCTCTAACCTTGTCACATTTCAGTATTTAGTGATATCAATAATGAAAAATGCTTCCTCAGGTTTGTTTTTAAGAGGCAGAGGATGTTTTTTTTTTGGAGGGGGTGGGGTGGGGGTTAGGAGTCTCAGGCTGTATCCCAAATGCCTATGAGTCCTGGTCAAAACTTGTGCACTATGTAGGGAAAAGGGTGCAATTTGGGATGTACACTCAAACCCCTTAGCTCCACTCTTTCCCTCCACCCCTCTCTCTGTCTCGCTGTTTCTATCTCAATCTCAATGTATTAAGTCCATGGTTGTGATAGACGAAGGGAGATGAATGAGTGAATAGTAATGCAGTAGATCATGTCTGTGTAGCTGGTGGATAGAGCCATACACCATAGTCCCCAAACTGTGGACTATGCAGAAGGAAGGGATCAGTCGTCTAGCTGAAAGATATATATTCATCGCCCGGCCCAATCAGCATTTCCAGGCAGGGCCAACGTCTCACTGCGCTGTAATTAGGAAAATTAGACCATGACTCTACACTATTGATTCATGGAAGTAATCTGTTCTTGGTATAGGCTGGAGTGGATCTACACATGTAGGATCTTAATTTGATCACCCTGTTGCAGGAAATGTAAACATTTGTAGTGTATTTAAGGTTTTAAAATGTTCTGAAGTTTGTAATTCCAACTTTGAATAAAAAAATGTATCAGCCCCTACAAAAATGTTAATTAATTAATTATTTTCCTGCTGTTGCAAACTTACTAAAATATGTTATTTGTTTGGTGTCGATCCAGGTTTAATGAGGTTTGGGTAAGGTTTGCCTCTGTTTGCAACCTCTGGTTATATGCAACAGAAAGTTGAAACAGAAACAGGGTTCTAGATTTGCATTGTAGGAGAGAAACAGAAATGGAACAGAGGGGGAGAACTAACTCATTAATGAGTCTCTGTCACGCAGTTGATTGGCTTCCTCCTCACGTCTGGCTAAATTGGCCATCTGTTGGGGGTTAACTAAGGGAGGTGTGTGTGTGTGTGTTGCCATGATGGGTGATGTGTTTGGGAAGCGCAGTAATAGATTCCCCGGTTACCTAGCACATTCCCCGGTTACCTAGCACATTAACACACACACACACACACACCCTGTGCCTGAACGCCTCACCTTTCGTCACACAAACATCAGAGAGCAGCTTGCAATGGGCAGCAGAAAAATAGCCCCATTAATAACTTTTGCTGCAGGTGTTATGGTCATACTAAATTTGTCACATGCGCCAAATACAACAAGTGTAGATCTTACAGTTAAATGCTTAATACAACAATGCTTACTTACAAGCCCTTAACCAACGATGCGGTTAAGAAAATGTGCGGGGGCACCGGGGTCGAGGTAATTGAGGTAATATGTACATGTAGGTAGAGTTATTAAAGTGACTATGCATAGATAATAACAGAGAGTAGCAGCAGCGTAGAAGGGGGGTCTTATGGCTTGGGGGTAGAAGCTGTTAAGAAGCATTTTGAACCTCGACTTGACGCTCCGGTACCGCTTGCCGTGCGGTAGCAGAGAGAACAGTCTATGACTACGGTGGCTAGAGTCTTAGACAATTTTTAGGGCCTTCCTCTGACACCGCCTGGTATAGAGGGCCTGGATGGCAGGAAGCTAGTGCCTTGCGGTCGGAGGCCGAGCTGTTGCCATACCAGGCAGCGATGCAATGCGTCAGGGTGCTCTCGTTGGTGCAGCTGTAGAACCTTTTGAGGATCTGAGGACCCATGCCAAATCTTTTCAGTCTCCTGAGGGGGAATATGTTTCACGACTTTCTTGGTGTGCTTGGACCATGTTAGTTTGTTGGTGATGTGGACGCCAAGGAACTTGAAGCTCTCAACCTGCTCCATTACAGCCCCGTCAATGAGAATGGGGGCTGCTCGGTCCTCCTTTTCCTGTGGTCCACAATCATCTCCTTTGTCTTGATTACGTTGAGGGAGAGGTTGTTGACCTCCTCCCTATGGCTTGTTTTGTCGTTGCCTGTGATCCACAATCATCTCCTTTGTCTTGATTACGTTGAGGGAGAGGTTGTTGACCTCCTCCCTATGGCTTGTTTCGTCGTTTCCTGTGGTCCACAATCATCTCCTTTGTCTTGATTACGTTGAGGGAGAGGTTGTTGACCTCCTCCCTATGGCTTGTTTCGTCTTTTCCTGAGGTCCATAATCATCTCCTTTGTCTTGATTACGTTGAGGGAGAGGTTGTTGGCCTCCTCCCTATGGCTTGTTTCGTCGTTTCCTGTGGTCCACAATCATCTCCTTTGTCTTGATTACGTTGAGGGAGAGGTTGTTGACCTCCTCCCTATGGCTTGTTTCGTCGTTTCCTGTGATCCACAATCATCTCCTTTGTCTTGATTACGTTGAGGGAGAGGTTGTTGACCTCCTCCCTATGGCTTGTTTCGTCGTTTCCTGTGATCAGGCCTACCACTGTTGTGTCATCAGCAAACTTAATGATGGTGTTGGAGTCGTGCCTGGTATAAAGTAGTTTGCTTCATGGGATGCGCTTTGTGATAGCCAAACAAACACTCCCCAACACATACACGCGCACACACACATGCTCCCAAATAAAAGGGGGAGGAGAAGGGGGAGACAGAGAAATTTCTTTGTTCTTTTGAAACTTTTATGTGTAATGTTTACTGTTCATTTCATTCAGGTTAAACAACTTGGTAAATTCCAGAAAATTATGTCATGGCTTTGTAAGCTTCTGATAGGCTAATTGACATCATTTGAGTCAATTGGAGGTGTACCTGTGGATGTATTTCAAGGCCTACCTTCAAACTCAGTGCCTCTTTGCTTGACATCATGGGAAAAATAAAATAAATCAGCCAAGACCTCCGAAAAAAAATTGTAGACCTCCACAAGTCTGGTTCATCCTTGGGAGTAATTTCCAAATGAAGGTACCACATTCATTTTAACAAACAATAGTACGCAAGTATAAACACCATGGGACCACATAGCCGTCATACCGCTCAGGAAGGAGACGCGTTCTGTCTCCTTGAGATGAATGTACTTTGGTGCGAAAAAGTGCAAATCAATCCCAGAACAACAGCAAATTATATTGTGAAGATGCAGGAGGAAACAGGTACAAAAATACCTATATCCATAGTAAAACGAGTCATATCGACATAACCCAAAAGGAAGCAACATCTCAAGGCATCAGTCAGGAAGTTCAAGCTTGGTCGCAAATGGGTTTTCCATATGGACAATGACCCCAAGCACACTTCCAAAGTTGTGGCAAAATGGCTTAACCTCTTCAGTCGACCCTCTACTTTTTTGAACATTCTGTTAAAAATCGCGCAACATTTCAGCGCCCTGCTACTCATGCCAGGAATATAGTATATGCATTTGCTTAGTCTGTGTGGATAGAAAACACTCAGACGTTTAAAAAACTGGTTAAATCACTGCTGTGGCTTTACCAAAACGGCATTTACATCGAAAAGCACAGGAAAAACTGATGACTGAATATGGGAAAATATATCCATGCGCTACTTGATCCCATTGATAAAGGTGAACCACAATTAATTGACTGAGGTTGCAGTACCTACAGCTTCCACACGGTGTCTAGAGTCTTGTCATTTCCCTTCGAGTTTTTTCTTGGTCAAACACATGCAGGACACCGTATCTAATCCGGTCTAGGACCGGATATTTTCGTTGAGTTTCTAGCCGGACATTTTTCCAGACGGACAGCTAATGATCTTTACATCGCCTCCTGATGAATTTTATCGCTTATTAACGTTTACTAATACCTAAAGTTGCATTACAAACGTATTTCGAAGTGTTTTGTGAAAGTTTATCGTCGACTTTTTGAATTTAAAAAAATGACGTTACGTTTTGAAACAATGTTTTTTTCGTTTATCACACAGTCTACATATAACGATATCTAGGCTTTATATGGACCGATTTAATCAAAATAAAGACCCAAATAGTGTTTATGGGACATCTAGGAGTGCCAACAAAGAAGATGGTGAAAGGTAATGAATGTTTTCTATTTTATTGTGCGGTTTGTGTAACGCCGAAATGCTAATTATTTTGTTTACGTCCCCTGTGGGTCTTTTGGGGTGTTGCATGCTATCAGATAATAGCTTCTCATGCTTTCGCCGAAAAGCATTTTAAAAATCTGACTTGTTGCCTGGATTCACAACGAGTGTAGCTTTAATTCGATACCCTGCATGTGTATTTTAATGAACTTTTGAGTTTTAACTAATACTATTAGCATTTAGCGTAGCACATTTGCATTTCCAGAGCTCTAGTTGGGACGCAAGCGTCCCGAGTAGAAGCAACAGGTTAAGGACAACAAAGTCAAGATATTGGAGTGGCCATCACAAACCCCTGACCTCAATCCTATAGGACATTTGTGGGCAGAAGTGAAAAAGTGTGTGTGAGCAAGGAGGCCTACAAACCTGACTCAGTTACACCAGCTCTGTCAGGAGGAGTGGGCCAAAATTCACCCAACCTATTGTGGGAAGCCTGTGGAAGGCTACCCGAAACATTTGATCCAAGTTAAACAATTTAAAGGCAATGCTACCAAATACCAATTGAGTGTATGTAAACGTCTGACCCACTGGGAATGTGATGAAAGAACTAAAAGCTGAAATATATCATTCTCTGTACTATTATTCTGACATTTCACATTCTTAAAATAAAGTGGTGATCCTAACTGACCTAAGACAGAGACTTTTTAGTGGGGTTAAATGTCAGGAATTGTGAAAAACTGAGTTTAAATGTATCTGGCTAAGGTGTATGTAAACGTCCGACTTCAACTGTATGTTTCCCATGCCAATAAAGCCATTCAATTGAATTAATTGAGGAAGGGGGAAGGGGAAGTCGGGGGGGAGAGGGTGAGGGGAAGGGAGAGTTTTTACCCACACTGACTCACATTAAAGACTTGAAAAATGATAATGTATTTATGTTTAGATGAACAAGAGATTTAAAATGAGTAATTAAAGTTACTGAATTTGGCCTATTTTTGGGATGGCCGTTGTCGCTCGGTGATATCATTCCGTGGTCCTGTGTGACTCAGTTGGTCGAGGATGGTGCTTGCATCACCAGGGTTGTGGGTTTGATTCCCACAGGGGACCAATATGAAAATGTATGCACTCACTATTGTAAATCGCTCTGGATTAGAGCATCTGCCAAATTACGAAAAATGTAACATGTTTGACTGGTTCGGTCATTCAGTCCATGCCCTTGTCTTAGATCAGAATAGAGGCAAATAGACCTGGTAATGATCATATCAAATGGAATAAGAATTGAATTATTTCTGAGGTTAGCCAGAGGAGAATGTGATGCTACAGAATATTCAAGCCTCACTATCTTCATGCCAATAAATCTGACACAACTGTAATTTATGTGCTTTTAGTTGAGACATTACCTCACAACAAGATGTGTTTATTCTCCTGTCTTGTCAGCTGACTTTGTAGGGCATAAAGGAGTCTTGAATTATGCTACTTAGATTCAGTCATGCTGCATTTATTGATGGTTTCAATGCACAAATGATATATGAGTTTCAGAGGGAAGATACATGATACCGGCGGTGGTGGTGGTGGAGGTAGGGGACTGTTACCCAACAAGATGAAGGGTTGACTGGGCTGCAGTCTCTGGCAAAGCCAGGGGAGGGTTGGAGAGTTGGGTCTGGGGGGGGCTAGTGGCAGATGGGTATGAGCTAAGGGCTTTGGTCAGGGAAAAAGTTAGCAGACTTGGTTGGGCAGTGCTTTGCTGTCCCTACCAAAGCACCCACTTCTAGGGTCCAGCATCCATGTAACGTGTTCATTTCCAATAAGTAGTGTACATAATTCTGTTATGATTCTCAGCCCATTAATGAATAGAAAGTAGATCCTAGATGTATTCTTCAGTCAGACAGAACACTGTGGGGGTGATATCTGTCACTGTTTTAACATATGTCCACACACAGACAGTGCATCAGGGCCGGGCACAGACCTTTCAGGGAGCAGGTGCTCAAACTGTATTTTAGTATATAGTGATTGGCTAGTCTAGACTACCTGTGTTGGGTTGTTGATGTTGGGTCTTTCTGCCTTAGCCAACCAGACCCAATATTGATGATGTAAATCAAGGGTTATCCTGCTGTAGCAGAACTGTTGATTTGTAAAGTAGGTAGCTTGCTACACGACTGGTAAGCGCATCTCCCAAGCTCAAGCCATGCATGTTTGGGTACTGGGCGCACACAATCTCTGTACAGGGTAAGGGTAATGGTGGGGTGGCAAAACCTGATGACTTCACAATGACTTGGGGGCAGTGGGTTCAAAACAACAATGGCAAAGGGCCGGTGGGAGGGCACAGGTAGACCCCTTTCTGTGCACGTGCCTGCAGTGCCTCTATGAATGTCTAATCTAAAATGAACTCACTGAAAATAAATGGTTTGAAGCTAAACAGTTTTGTTGGCTGAGAGGCTGTTCAAAACTGATTTCTGTCATATGTTCCCTGACTACACTTTTATTGAACTCTGAGAGACTGTGATGCTTATTTAACATGTGTTTTCTTTCCATAAATAGTTCATTGTCAGGTTGAACACTCTCTGAAGCATCTTTTCTGAGCACAACATAATAATTGGCCATTAGTGTCTTTCTACTACCAGCTTCTATATGTACGATGTTGAAAGGTTCTATGTACGATGCTGAAAGGTTATATTTACGATGCTGAAAGGTTATATTTACGATGCTGAAAGGTTATATGTACGATGCTGAAAGGTTATATGTACGATGTTGAAAGGTTATATGTACGATGTTGAAAGGTTCTATGTATGATGTTGAAAGGTTCTATGTACGATGCTGAAAGGTTATATGTACGATGTTGAAAGGTTATATGTACGATGCTGAAAGGTTATATGTACGATGCTGAAAGGTTATATGTACGATGCTGAAAGGTTCTATGTACGATGCTGAAAGGTTCTATGTACGATGCTGAAAGGTTATATGTACGATGCTGAAAGGTTATATGTACGATGCTGAAAGGTTATATGTACGATGTTGAAAGGTTCTATGTACGATGCTGAAAGGTTCTATGTACGATGCTGAAAGGTTATATGTACGATGTTGTTAGGTTCTAATTCTCAGAGTAAAAACTCTACGGACCATATGAATGCTCAAACCAAGCTTATTCTCCCAGAGGATCAATACAGCTGCATTAGACAAAGACATATTCACACATGCACTGATATTTAACCCTTTCTCATAGGCCGAGTCTCCTCCTACACATCTGAACAACATCATTCTTTACTAAGTGATACGGGCCATAAACTTGTATTTCTCCCCTAACGTGACCTGACCTGATCTCGACCTCCCCTCCATCACTAATCCATGGCTCTCTCCCCTTATCAATGCCTGCCACATGTGATCGCTTCCCTGCACTCGACACACAGCTGTCATGGTGCCTGGTACCAGACTGTGTCGCTTCTCCTCCCAGAGGATCCCTCCCTGATGGCTAACAATAACAGATCCTGACATAATGTAAACGTTATACATTACCCTCTCTCCTTTACATTTCATATTCTCAGAATCCAACACTGCGTTCTGTGCTGGCAAATATACCCAGAGGACAGGAGTAAACCTGTCAGGGGTTGGTGGTTCAACACATGCTGAGAGGAATGCTAAAACACAAGAGGCTTTGTTTGGACAGCTTGTCTGGATGGATAGAGAGGAACAGACATCAAATATCTGCCTGCTTGCTTCACAGTCACTGGTGATCTAAATGACATCAGCTCATATCATGGTGTATGGCTGTAAGCTGTCACCAGTTGTAACCCATGGACTGCTACATTCTCCTGTCACCATGTCTGCTTCCTTTTAATGCATGGTGACATGGAGGCATATAAGTCTACCTGAGACATGTTTACACAGTTGTTTGGAAGCATGCCATGTTAAACCATTTCTGAAGCATACCAAAAGGCCAGGTTATACGAGTTGTTGTTTGGAAGCATGCCATGTTAAACCATTTCTGAAGCATACCAAAAGGCCAGGTTATACGAGTTGTTGTTTGGAAGCATGCCATGTTAAACCATTTCTGAAGCATACCAAAAGGCCAGGTTATACGAGTTGTTGTTTGGAAGCATGCCATGTTAAACCATTTCTGAAGCATACCAAAAGGCCAGGTTATACGAGTTGTTGTTTGGAAGCATGCCATGTTAAACCATTTCTGAAGCATACCAAAAGGCCAGGTTATACGAGTTGTTGTTTGATTTGGTTGTTGTTTCAAACAATCCTTTGATTGTTTCTGTCTGTGTGCTCCAGGTTTACTAACTCGGTCTCTGTCTCTCCCCAGGTTTGCAGACTCTATCCGGGGCATGCTGAAGCTCATCCTGGTCCTGATGATGGCTGGGGCTTCCCTGGCCTCCACCTGGTTCACACTCACTTGTCTAACCAGGCTCACACACCTACCCTCCACTGCAGGTAGGCCTGGTAGAGCATGGTTTCCATGTCAGGAAGTGAGCATTTTACATGTAGGTAGTGCAACTGGCGTACACCCAGAGCATCCTAGAGCCACAATGGATACTTCAATAGCAGACTTGTCCTTTAGATTCAGGAAGGAACACATGGACTTAGTATAGTAAGTAGCCATTGGCTTGTGCTAGTCAGAATGGCTCACAGGAGCAGGAGTGAGGTAGCTGTTTCTGTAGTGAGGCAGCTTCATGTACGGTACCAGTCAAAAGTTAGGACACACCTACTCATTCAAGGGTTTTTCTTTATTTTCACTATTTTCTACATTGTAGAATCATAGTGAAGACATTGCAACTCTGAAATAACACATATGGAATCATGTAGTAACCATAAAAGTGTTAAACAAATCAAAATGGGCAGAGAGGAGCGGCTGCGTCAACAACCCAACACAGGTAGTCTAGACTAGCCAATCACTATATGCTAAAATACAGAACCTGCCCCCTGAAAGGTCTGTGCCCGGCCCTGATGCACTGTCTGTGTGGATCACATCTGTCACTGTTTTAACATATTTATTTATTTTATTTCACCTTTATTTAACCAGGTAGGCAAGTTGAGAACAAGTTCTCATTTACAATTGCGACCTGGCCAAGATAAAGCAGTTCGACACATACAACAACACAGAGTTACACATGGAGTAAAACAAACATACAGTCAATAATACAGTAGAAAAATAAGTCTATATACAATGTGAGCAAATGAGGTGAGATAAGGGAGGTAAAGGCAAAAAAGGACATGGTGGTGAAGTAAATACAATATAGCAAGTAAAACACTGGAATGGTAGATTTGCAGTGGAAGAATGTGCAAAGTAGAGAGAGAAATAATGGGGTGCAAAGGAGCCAAATAAATAAATACAGTAGGGAAAGAGGTAGTTGTTTGGGCTAAATTATAGATGGGCTATGTACAGGTGCAGTAAACTGTGAGCTGCTCTGACAGCTGGTGCTTAAAGCTAGTGAGGGAGATAAGTGTTTCCAGTTTCAAAGATTTTTGTAGTTCGTTCCAGTCATTGGCAGCAGAGAACTGGAAGGAGAGGCGGCCAAAGGAAGAATTGGTTTTGGGGGTGACCAGAGATATACCTGCTGGAGCGCGTGCTACAGGTGGGTGCTGTTATGGTGACCAGCGAGCTGAGATAAGGGGGATTTTACCTAGCAGGGTCTTGTAGATGACCTGGAGCCAGTGGGTTTGGCGACGAGAATGAAGCGAGGGCCAGCCAACGAGAGCATACAGGTCGCAGTGGTGGGTAGTATATGGGGCTTTGGTGACAAAACGGATGGCCCTGTGATAGACTGCATCCAATTTGTTAAGTAGAGTGTTGGAGGCTATTTTGTAAATGACATCGCCGAAGTCGAGGATCGGTAGGATGGTCAGTTTTACAAGGGTATGTTTGGCAGCATGAGTGAAGGATGCTTTGTTGCGAAATAGGAAGCCAATTCTAGATATAATTTTGGATTGGAGATGTTTGATGTGAGTCTGGAAGGAGAGTTTACAGTCTAGCCAGACACGTAGGTATTTGTAGTTGTCCACATATTCTAAGTCTGAACCGTCCAGAGTAGTGATGTTGGACAGGCGGGCAGGTGCAGGCAGCGATCGGTTGAAGAGCATGCATTTAGTTTAGCTTTATATCACCCCCACAGTGTTCTGTCTGACTGAAGAATACATCTAGGATCTACTTTCTATTCATTAATGGACCGAGAAGCATAACAGAGTGTTATGTACAGTACCAGTCAAAGGTTTGGACACACCTACTCAACCCAGGGTTTTTCTTTATTTCTTTATTGTCTACATTGTAGAATAATAGTGAAGACGCTTCAGGTCCCAAAGTAGTCTGTTTCAGAAGAGGTGTTATGTTAGGGCCTGGTCTGGCTCTGTCATATGGCTGTGAGCTACACTAGTTCATTTAGTAGACAAGATTTGCTTATAATTCTGTGGCATTATTATATATATACATTTATTTATAAAGAATACAATTGAACCTAGCTGAATAAAATAGAAAGGATATTTTCTCCAAACAATTTGAGGGAGTGTGCACATGTGCTATTCTGTGTTGAGTGGTTAACATAGAAACAGGTACTCCTATATGATTATTTTAGTTATTTACGTAACTTAGGTTGTGATACAAATGTTGGATTATATGATTCGATTTATAATACATTATATGGCTGCAAGATGCGACTGTAATGAGGATTTGAAAATAGTTGCATGAAATGCATGAGCTCTGCTTTGTTTTTTACGCAGTCTGTATACTCTCCATCAGTCTCTCACTCACAGCTTGACAAGCACTTGATAATGCCACAAATTTCCCAGCGGCAAATATATAACTCACAAGTGATAGGCTAATATTGTCACCCATCAGACTATTCTTGATTTAATCTGGTCTTTACATAAATAAATGTCATCTATGCACTTAAATAGCGAATAGAGGACGCCTTTCCCATGGTTCTTTTTCATGCCAGACAGGTAGGCTATACTCCTGTTGTTAAGAGAAGCAATGTGCTTAATATTAGCAAGGTTGAGAAATATATATATATATATATATATATATATATATATATAGTACTATAGAAAGCTGGTGGGATCCTCTTCTTTTTAATAGAAGTCATCACTCTGTTTTCTCACGCAATTGCATAGCCTATAGAAATGTTGGGCAACATGAGCTCATGGGTTCTCATGAAGTGTTTGATTAGAGTTTCAATCACATTTGCATTGATGTCAGAGTGATTAGAGGGACAATAGAGTGCTGAGTACCAGGCAGTTAGCATGTTTGGTAGGCTACAGCAGCATCAGAGCTTGGAGAAGCCTAATTACCGTGATTAAACGGTCACATCGATTTTGACTGCCACCATGACTCGTCTCTGCCGGTGTGGCGGTAATACAGTCACCGTAACGGCCCTAAGAAAAGAGGACTAAAATATTATCATGGAGCAGCGCCATACTTCCTCTAATAAAGAGGACTAAAATATTATCATGGAGCAGCGCCATACTTCCTCTAATAAAGAGGACTAAAATATTATCATGGAGCAGCGCCATACTTCCTCTAATAAAGAGGACTAAAATATTATCATGGAGCAGCGCCATACTTCCTCTAATAAAGGGATCAACTAGCCACAACCTGGGAGCAACGGATGTAGTGGAGGAACAGAGCAGCGGTGGTTGACTGTGTTTGATACCAGCCGGTCATTAGAGCAGGACGGGGGTGGTAGAACAAAGGGCAGAGAGGATATTCACTGATGCCTGTGTCCCCGGTGCCGTAGTGTCGCCTCAGTTCCTCTGTGGCAGCAGACAGGCAGGCAGAGAGGATATTCACTGATGCCTGTGTCGCCGGTGCCGTGGTGTCGCCTCAGTTCCTCTGTGGCAGCAGACAGGCAGGCAGAGAGGCTGGCAGACAGACAGACAAGCAGATAGACAGGCAGGCAGATTGGCTGGCTCGGTCCTCACAGACAGCGTGTGATTAAGAGCGGTGCTGGGTAATGGGGAGTTGATTTGACCCAATCTGCAGTGATAAAGGAGACGGCCGTGGAGAAAACTGAGAGCCATGCTCTGCATCCCAAATGGCACCTTATTCCCTATATAGTGTACTACCATAGGGTTCAGGTCAAAAGTAGTACACTATATAGAGAATAGGGTGCCAATTGGGACACAAACATGCTCTGCTCCATAGTGATGGCTTAATCCGCTCACCCACCCCAGGGCCCCAGGGCTCAGCCTCAGAGCAGTTGAGACCTTGATCAGTGGCCAAGGCACACAAGCATGAACACACGCGCACACACTACCGTTCAAAAGTTTGGGGTCACTTAGAAATGTCCTTGTTTTTGAAAGAAAAGCAATTTTTTTGTCCATTAAAATAACATCAAATTAATCAGAAATACAGTGTAGACATGGTTAATGTTGTAAATGACTATTGTTGCTGGAAACGGCTGATTTAAAAAAATATTTTTTTACGGAATAAAGCTCATCCTGGTCCTGATGATGGCCTCTTCACTGTTGACGTTGAGACTGGTGTTTTGGAACACAGGAATGATGGTTGTTGATAATGTGCCTCTATATGCCTATGTAGATATTCCATAAAAAATCTGCCGTTTCCAGCTACAATAGTCATTTACAACATTAACAATGTCTGCACTGTATTTCTGATCAATTTGATGTTATTTTAATGGACAAAACATTTGCTTTTCTTTCATAAACAAGGACATTTTTACGTGACCCCAAACTTTTGAACGGTAGTGTCTTTCCCCATGCGCACAAACACACACCATGTGTAAGCATGTGGACACACACACCATGTGTAAGCATGTAGACACACACACCATGTGTAAGCATGTGGACACACACACCATGTGTAAGCATGTGGACACACACACCATGTGTAAGCATGTGGACACACACACCATGTGTAAGCATGTGGACACACACACCATGTGTAAGCATGTGGACACACACACCATGTGTAAGCATGTGGACACACACACCATGTGTAAGCATGTGGACACACATACCATGTGTAAGCATGTGGACACACACACCATGTGTAAGCATGTGGACACACACACCATGTGTAAGCATGTGGACACACACACCATGTGTAAGCATGTGGACACACATACCATGTGTAAGCATGTGGACACACACACTAGATGAGACGCATGCACTCTCTCATACACACACACACACCATGTGTAAGCATGTGGACTGACACACCATGTGTAAGCATGTGGACACACACACTAGATGAGACGCATGTACTCTCTCATACACACACACACCATGTGTAAGCATGTAGACACACACACCATGTGTAAGCATGTGGACACACACACCATGTGTAAGCATGTGGACACACACACCATGTGTAAGCATGTGGACACACACACTAGATGAGACGCATGCACTCTCTCATACACACAAGCACACATGTGCAACCGCACATTACAGTGGCGGAAGGTGCCATTTAAGATGAGGGAGGACAATTTTAATTTTTATAACATTTTTATGAGCATGGCCTTATTTCTATTACAGCATGTTGGATGACTGTCATTCATATTCCATTCACCTTGTTCGATGTAACATCGATAGGTTTAGGCAACTACATGATACTCATATTTTCCCTATACCCTATACCTAGCTTCAAATAAAAGTTTATAACTTAGGTGCACAGTTCAAGAAACAAATTTGAGTAGTCAAGGTGACAGACTGTGACAGACTAACCTGTACCCCTGCACATTGACTCGGTACTGGTACCCCCTGTATATAGCCTCGTTTTTGTTATTTTATTGTGTTACCTTTTTAGTAACTTTAGTTTATTTAGTAAATATTTCTTAACTCTGCATTGTTGGTTAAGGGCTTGTAAGTAAGCATTTCACGGTAAGGCCTACACCTCTTGTATTCGGCGCATGTGACAAATACAATTTGATTTGATTGATTTGACACCTTCAATAACGCCTTGCACACTCTTGCTTGCATTTAGCTGATCTGGGGTGTAATCATTAGTCTAAACAGTTGCAAAATGTTTACTAAACAACTGTTTCTATTGGACAAATTCTGGTAGGTGTCACGTCCTGACCTTAGTTCCTTTGTTATGTTTCTTGTTTAGGTTGGTCAGGGCGTGAGTTGGGGTGGGCATTCTATGTGTTGTTTTGGTTTTCTATGTGTTTGGCCTGGTATGGTTCTCAATCAGAGGCAGCTGTCAATCGTTGTCTCTGATTGAGAATCATACTTGAGTAGCCTGTTTTTCCCACTTGATTTGTGGGTAGTTGTTTTCTGTTTTGTGTGTTTGCACCTTACAGGACTGTTTCGTTCACTCTCTTTGTTGTTTTGTTATTCAGTGTTCAGTTGATTTTTTAAATATTAACATGGACACATACCACGCTGCGCATTGGTCCGATCTTGACTACTCTTCCTCAGATGACGAGGAGAACCGTTACAGTACATTTACATTTAAGTCATTTAGCAGACGCTCTTATCCAGAGCGACTTACAAATTGGTGCATTCACCTTATGACATCCAGTGGAACAGCCACTTTACAATAGTGCATCTAAATCTTTTAAGGGGGGGGTGAGAAGGATTACTTTATCCTATCCTAGGTATTCCTTAAAGAGGTGGGGTTTCAGGTGTCTCCGGAAGGTGGTGATTGACTCCGCTGTCCTGGCGTCGTGAGGGAGTTTGTTCCACCATTGGGGGGCCAGAGCAGCGAACAGTTTTGACTGGGCTGAGCGGGAACTGTACTTCCTCAGTGGTAGGGAGGCGAGCAGGCCAGAGGTGGATGAACGCAGTGCCCTTGTTTGGGTGTAGGGCCTGATCAGAGCCTGGAGGTACTGAGGTGCCGTTCCCCTCACAGCTCCGTAGGCAAGCACCATGGTCTTGTAGCGGATGCGAGCTTCAACTGGAAGCCAGTGGAGAGAGCGGAGGAGCGGGGTGACGTGAGAGAACTTGGGAAGGTTGAACACCAGACGGGCTGCGGCGTTCTGGATGAGTTGTAGGGGTTTAATGGCACTGGCAGGGAGCCCAGCCAACAGCGAGTTGCAGTAATCCAGACGGGAGATGACAAGTGCCTGGATTAGGACCTGCGCCGCTTCCTGTGTGAGGCAGGGTCGTACTCTGCGGATGTTGTAGAGCATGAACCTACAGGAACGGGCCACCGCCTTGATGTTAGTTGAGAACGACAGGGTGTTGGCCAGGATCACGCCAAGGTTCTTAGCGCTCTGGGAGGAGGACACAATGGAGTTGTCAACCGTGATGGCGAGATCATGGAACGGGCAGTCCTTCCCCGGGAGGAAGAGCAGCTCCGTCTTGCCGAGGTTCAGCTTGAGGTGGTGATCCGTCATCCACACTGATATGTCTGCCAGACATGCAGAGATGCGATTCGCCACCTGGTCATCAGAAGGGGGAAAGGAGAAGATTAATTGTGTGTCGTCTGCATAGCAATGATAGGAGAGACCATGTGAGGTTATGACAGAGCCAAGTGACTTGGTGTATAGCGAGAATAGGAGAGGGCCTAGAACAGAGCCCTGGGGGACGCCAGTGGTGAGAGCGCGTGGTGAGGAGACAGATTCTCGCCACGCCACCTGGTAGGAGCGACCTGTCAGGTAGGACGCAATCCAAGCGTGGGCCGCGCCGGAGATGCCCAACTCGGAGAGGGTGGAGAGGAGGATCTGATGGTTCACAGTATCGAAGGCAGCCGATAGGTCTAGAAGGATGAGAGCAGAGGAGAGAGAGTTAGCTTTAGCAGTGCGGAGCACCTCCGTGATACAGAGAAGAGCAGTCTCAGTTGAATGACTAGTCTTGAAACCTGACTGATTTGGATCAAGAAGGTCATTCTGAGAGAGATAGCGGGAGAGCTGGCCAAGGACGGCACGTTCAAGAGTTTTGGAGAGAAAAGAAAGAAGGGATACTGGTCTGTAGTTGTTGACATCGGAGGGATCGAGTGTAGGTTTTTTCAGAAGGGGTGCAACTCTCGCTCTCTTGAAGACTGAAGGGACGTAGCCAGCGGTCAGGGATGAGTTGATGAGCGAGGTGAGGTAAGGGAGAAGGTCTCCGGAAATGGTCTGGAGAAGAGAGGAGGGGATAGGGTCAAGCGGGCAGGTTGTTGGGCGGCCGGCCGTCACAAGACGCGAGATTTCATCTGGAGAGAGGGGAGAAAGAGGTCAGAGCACAGGGTAGGGCAGTGTGAGGCAGAACCAGCGGTGTCGTTTGACTTAGCAAACGAGGATCGGATGTCGTCGACCTTCTTTTCAAAATGGTTGACGAAGTCATCTGCAGAGAGGGAGGAGGGAGGGGGAGGAGGATTCAGGAGGGAGGAGAAGGTGGCAAAGAGCTTCCTAGGGTTAGAGGCAGATGCTTGGAATTTAGAGTGGTAGAAAGTGGCTTTAGCAGCAGAGACAGAAGAGGAAAATGTAGAGAGGAGGGAGTGAAAGGATGTCAGGTCCGCAGGGAGGCGAGTTTTCCTCCATTTCCGCTCGGCTGCCCGGAGCCGACCGTTTCGTTCCGTTTGCCTCCGTAGGTCCCTCCCCGTTTCGTTCCGTTTGCCTCCGTTTAAGAAACCTTTTACAATAGAATCGGTGCAATGAATACACCCCTAATCACCCGCACACTCAGTTCATACTGCGACATACAGCATCAGCACTTTGCTCGTTGTATAATTCCTTCTCTCATCTACGCACATCTAACCTTTACCCTTTGCTTATGAACTTTAGTGCACAGCACAACAGCTGTCTGTGACCAGGCACAAAAACCTATCCAAGCCAAACCCTCACACCATAAACGTTTACCTCTACACAGCCTATGTCATTGTGACCATATTAACATTGTCAATAAACTAGAACTAATGCGTTAGTAAACCCACAATCCAATCGATATGTAAAGTTCTGTGTACGATGTACAACAACCTATTGTCTTTCTCTCTCTTTGAGTCAGCTATTCACCATATTTTATGCACTGCTGTGCTAGCTAGCTGTAGCTTATGCTTTCAGTACAAGATTAATTCTCTGGTTGGACAACAATTCACACTGCAAGAGCTCTGATAGGTTGGAGGACGTCCTCTGGAAGTTGTCATAATTACTGTGTAAGTTTATTGAAGGGGGTGAGAACCATGAGCCTCCTAGGTTTTGTATTGAAGTCTATGTACCCAGAGGAGGACAGAAACTAGCTGTCTTTAGCTACACCATGGTGCTACCCTACAGAGTGCTGTTGAGGCTGTTGTAGACCTTCATTGCAAAACAGTGTGTTTTAATCAATTATTTGGTGACGTGAATATATGTAGTATAGTTTTATCCTAAAAAAAAGATTATTTTTATGAAATTCACTGAGGATGGTCCTCCACACACACACACACACACACTTGGGACATTGGCCAGCACTAACTGACACAATTTGCCTTTTGCGTTGGAACAGAAACATCCCTCTGTGCCCTGAGAATAACTAAATGTAGTCAATCTCATGAAAAGACCCAGACAGGCTGCACAGCAGGGTTTTTGCCTGTGGTTTATTCCCTATCCAATACCCACTGTTAAACCACCATTGACTTACCTGGAATGACATTATGAGTGATCTTTGATACCTGTAGGAACCCGGAGGCCGGTATTTGTTCTCATGGAGACACTGTTCTCACGGTCTCGCTAGACTAGTGTAATTTCACACTAGTTATAGTGCCATATCTAATGCACTCTGTGAACTGTTGATGTAAAAAGGTATTTTTAAGTCGCATTTTATTGATTCATTGATTTAACACACACATTGACTCCCTGTCCTCTGCTTTATACAATGTGATTTTTGATTGTTTTACTGATCGATTCATTGATTAATTAACCCTCCGCCCCTCTGTCCTCCCCTCAGCCACCCTGTACACCTCCTGTATCGTATTGGGCATCTTCATCAACAGTAGTGTGCCCATCTTCTTTGAGCTCTTAATCGAAACCGTGTACCCCGTGCCCGAGGGCATCACCTGCGGGGTGGTCACCTTCCTCGGTAACCTGGTCACCGGCTGCCTCCTCTTCTTCCTCACCTTCTACACCACAGGTAAGACCGACAGGCCGATCACAGGTACAACACAGAGAGAGAGAGAATTAAATGAGAGGAGACAGCCCTAGAGCAGCGGGTCAGATTCCAACCCAGATGAAGAGGTTGGATGTGCCATCCATTACCACTGAGGAGCATTTAAAGAAATAGATAGATACATTAGCTTTTGAGACCTTTTAAGTTATAAAATGTATTTTGATTACAATTAAAAACACTGTTTTATCGCTCCCAGACTGGCATTCATTGTCTGAATCTTGCGGAACTTCATGTGAAATATGTAAGCACAGCATACAACAGAAAGGACAGAATATCTCTTCCTGGTTGGAACAGAAGCAGGTCGGGAGCCTGTAGTGGAGCCAAACCATCATACCTCCTCTTTGTGTGTTCATCCCAAATGGCACCCTATTTCCAATGGGCCCTGGTCAAAAGTAGTGCTCTATGGAGGGAATAGGCTGCCATTTGGGAAGAAACCTCTGTTTCCCTCCCCTTTTAGCTGAGCTCCTTTCTGTTTGCAGAGCTCCTCTGGCTGATTAACCTTCACAGTAAGGTCAAACGCATCACAAAGTCAATCAGGTGGAATGATGAATAATGCGTAGAGAAACTTGACAGCATTCCCCTCTCAAACACTCTGGAGTAAATAGATAGAATATACTGTATACATATTTATACATACTGAATTTGTATTTATGAGATTCACACACACACACACACACACACACACACACACACATGCACACAAACACATACTCACACACACATTCTCACACAAACACACACACTGGCAAGTCCCCCTGGTGGTAAACTGTATGAACTGACAGATACAGCTGTTGCCTGACAACTACATTCTGTCATGATCTACTAACTGGCTGGTCCCTCAGAGTACAGGTGGTGGATAGTCAGCCCTTAATTAGGCTGGCCACCTTGGACCAGAGGCTCTTTCTTCACTAACAAAGCTGACACCCGGACAGTGCATGTTCACCTATTTGACTGTGAGTGTTCCTGTTCCACCCAGCAACAAGCAGAAAGGGATTCAGGAGATTCGACAGGTCAGGCAGCAGAAGCAGAAGCCAGGTGCTGATGAATAAACATCAGTTTAGGGACCTTTACACTGTGATTCTAATCACTAGCGATATGTGTACAGTTTCCTCAGACTGGAGCGAGCTAGTGATTAATCATGAATTACCCATCAGTATAGATACATGCTTTCCAAATTGTACACTATCCTCTTCATAGTGCAATACTTTTGACCAGGGCCCATAGCGCTCTGGTCAAAAGTAGTGCACTATATTAGGGAATAGGGTGCTGTTTAGGACACAGACACCGTGTCATGTGGACAGCCAGGTGGTGTCAGATAGAGATGTCTGTAGTGTAGGATCAGAAAACTGATACAGGCCTCATAAAGTATACATTTTCCCCCTTCTAGTCTGTGGTGGTGAATGATAGCCTGCTGGATGTGTACAGAGGGGTTTGTTTGTGTACTGGAGACTGAGGACCCATGTGGTCAGAACTGAGAAGGGAACAGTGTTGGCAGCTTCCTCTCTCCCTCTGACACCCAGGAAGATTCAACCGAGATTAGAGCGCTTTGGCACAGCTTTAGCTTTTCAAATCTGACCTTGTTGCGGTCACAGAGAGTAGTGTGGTTTGTTACCCATTGGTCTCACTCGCTCTCTCTCTCTTCTGTTCTGCTCTAAGTGATGCTCAGAGGCTATACCCAGCTGAGGCTGGTCTGAGATCTGTAATTATGGCCCCAGACATCTTGAGTAGCACACTCTTGTGGTATTCCTGTGTGGACTGCACACTCTTAATGACTGCCAGCAGCTCAGACCTTTATAAATAGAGCAGTTGGTGTTCCTCAGGGCTGAGTGTTAGGACCAATTCATATGATATTTACATGTCTCTAGGAATGTAGAGCCCATTGGTTTAGATACTAGTTGAGATACTAATAACTACAGCTAAATCCAACTAGTTCCTGTTGATCAATCATTGGGGATGAACTGAGGAGAATATACACCACTAACAGTATGATGAAGCTCCAATATTTTCTCTCCTACCTGTAATTCATCTGTCATTAATTTCAGCTTATAACCGTAATTGATGTGACAGATATGTTGGTGTGGAATTAAAGCTGAACTCCATATAAATCTTAGCCTTTTCAAAATCCTCCCCACTCCCTCCTATATTTAAAATTGGCAACCTCAGCCTCAAGGATGTTCATTTATTTTTTGGCTACGTTTTTTTAAAGAAGTTATACATTTGTAAATGTATTAAATGTCTATTTTAATATCACCTTAGTGGGTCCCAACGGTCTTCTATCCCAGCAGAGTGTTTTGTCCAAAATGGCACCCTATTCCTATTATGTAGTGCACTACTTTTGACCAGAGCCACTATATAGGAAATAGGGTACCATTTGGGAAGCAGTCGAGCCTAATCCCCAAGGTCACTTAACCACTGAGTCTGTCTGAAAACATGAATGGAGACAACACTGGCTATATGAATACATACTGCTACAGTTGTTGGTACTTTAGAGTTCATCTGCTAGTTGTTTATGTGATTTAGCTATGGAGTGGTGGGTGGAATAGAGAGCAGGGAGCCGTATTGTTGAGCATCAAAGACTCCTCATCTATGTGGAGGAGTTAGGGCTTGTGTGGGGTAGGCGGCAATATTGGTTGCGTTTGTTAAGACTTCAACACGGGAAACAGAAATAATTCACAGAGCTGAAATAATTGCCACTCTTCTGTTTTCTTCAAACTTTAGGATTGAGGTCAGGGGTTTGTGATGGCCACTCCAATACCTTGACTTTGTTGTCCTTAAGCCATTTTGCCACAACTTTGGAAGTATGTATGGGGTCATTGTCCATTTGGAAGACCCATTTGCGACCAAGCTTTAACTTCCTGATTGATGTCTTGATGTTGCTTCAATATATCCACATCCTTTCCCTCCTCATGTTGCCATTTATTTTGTGAAGTGCACCAGTCCCTCCTGCAGCAAAGCACGCCCACAACATGATGCTGCCACCCCCGTGCTTCACGGTTGGCATGGTGTTCTTCGGCTTGCAAGCCTCCCCCTTTTTCCTCCAAACATAACGATGGTCATTATGGCCAAACAGTTGCATTTCTGTTTCATCAGGCCAGAGGACATTTCTCCAAAAAAGTACGATCTTTGTCCCATGTGCAGTTGCAAACCATAGTCTGTTTTTTTTATTGCGGTTTTGGAGCAGCGGCTTCTTCTTTGCTGAGTGGCCTTTCAGGTTATGTCGATATAGGACTAATTTTACTGTGTATATAGATACTTTTGTACATGTTTCCTCCAGCATCTTCACAAGGTCCTTTGCTGTTGTTCTGGGAATGATTTGCACTTTTCGCACCAAAGTACATTCATCTGTAGGAGACAGAACAAGTCTCCTTCCTGAGCGGTATGACGGCTGCGTGGTCCCATGGTGTTTACACTTGCGTACTATTGTTTGTACAGATGAACCTGGTACCTTCAGGTGTTTGGAAATTGCTCCCAAGGATGGACCAGACTTGTGGAGGTCTACCATTTTTTTTCAGAGGTCTTGGCTTATTTCTTTTGATTTTCCCATGACGTCAAGCAAAGAGGCACTGAGTTTGAAGGTAGGCCTTGAAATACATCCACAGGTACACCTCCAATTGACTCAAATTATGTCAATTAGCTGATCAGAAGCTTCTAAAGCCATGACATAATTTTCTGGAATTTTCCAAGCAGTTTGAAGGCACAGCCAACAGTGTATGTAAACTTCTGACCCACTGGAATTGTGATACAGTGAATTATAAGTGAAATAATCTGTCTGTAAACAATTGTTGGAACAATTACTTGTGTCATGCGCAAAGTAGATGTCCTAACCGACTTGCCAAAACTATAGTTTGTTAACAAGAAATGTGTGGAGTGGTTGAAAAACGAGTTTTAATGACTCCAACCTAAGTGTATGTAAAGTTCCGACGTCAACTGTATCTGGAATCTGTAACCTTTAGTGAGTGTTATGGAGGCAGCGAAGACCATAGCTCCGTGTAGAGACATGTTGATCCAGAACAATGATTTTGTTTTGCAGTTGCTCTTTCATTTCTGGGATGTTTTTGAATGATTGTGGTGGGAACAGTTGATACTATAATCACACCTCCTATTTGAAATACACACAGTCATATTAAATGACACAACAGTCTCAATGTCTTCCCACCTAGTCTGAATATTCTGACAGTAATAGAAAGTTATTATTCTCATTTTGTTTCATTGAACGTTTAATGATTTCATTTCGATTAGTTAAGTCATATTTATATCAGATAAATGTCAGCAAGCTTCTTTCCCCTAAAAACAAACAGAGGAAAGTGAGAATGGGAGGAATAAATCAGTCTGAAACGTGACGTCCATTTTAAACGCACCAGCATCATTGGCCACAATTAGGAATAATTGCGGCAGCAATAAGTGACTTCTGCTCGCGACTCAGCCTCTGTGCGTGTGTGAGTTTGCGTGTGTGTGTGTGCGCGTGGGTAAGTCTGTGGCTGCCATGAAATTGTGTCAGCTATTGTCATGCAAATACATGCTTGTCTCACGATAATTGACTGTTAATTAACATTAACACATTTAGCATCCCCAGGCATTCACACATACAAGCTGCGTACAGGCTGCTGATGCGTGCCTTTGGAACATCTACATTTCAAAAAGTTAAATAAATCCATTAAATATACACCATCACAATAAATCTATTTAATGTACACCATCACAATAAATCTATTTAATGTACACCATCACAATAAATCCATTTAATGTACACCGTCACAATAAATACATTTCATGTACACCGTCACAATAAATCCATTTAATGTACACCGTCACAATACATCCATTTAATGTACACCGTCACAATAAATCCATTTCATGTACACCGTCACAATAAATACATTTCATGTACACCGTCACAATAAATACATTTCATGTACACCGTCACAATAAATACATTTCATGTACACCGTCACAATAAATACATTTCATGTACACCGTCACAATACATCCATTTAATGTACACCATCACAATACATCCATTTAATGTACACCATCACAATACATCCATTTAATGTACACCATCACAATAAATACATTTAATGTACACCGTCACAATACATCCATGATTTATTTTAGGCAGGTCTAAAGAAACATTATGATTTAAAGAAAAATGTATTTCAGAAGAACAGAATATGAGTTGTTGGCCTACTTTATGTTATCTGGCTAAGTGCCATTCCAGAGGCTGTAGGCTTGTTCATTTAGCAGACAAGATATGCTTATAAGTCCCAAACCATTATTTTATATTATATGATTTTATAGTAAGAACAATATAATTGAACTTACTGAATACAATAGAAAGGATATTTTTCCCATTCCGGAGAGAGTGTGCATATGAAGTGGCTATGTTGAGGGTAAAAGTGATCATTTGAAACAGATCCTATACGCTAGATTTAGAGTTATTTGGAGACTTTACGATACAAACCTTAGAATGATACAAACCTTAGAATATCTTAGAAATCAAAACATACAGTAAGTTTGGACACAACTACTCATTCAAGGGTTTTTCTTATTTTTTTAAACTATTTTCTACATTGTAGAATAATGGGGAATACATCAACTCTGAAATAACACATATGGAATCATGTAGTAACCAAAAAAGTGTTACACAAATCAAAATATATTTGAGATTCTTCAAAGTAGCCGCCCTTTGCCTTGATGACAGCTTTGCACACTCTTGGGATTCTCTAAATACATAAATAAATAAAAACCCTGGAATGAGTAGGTGTGTCCAAACTTTTGACTGGTGCTGTATATGGGCTGCACTAGGGGCTATTGATTTGAGAAAGTCACACAAAAAACTTGCACTCCTTTCCTCAGACTACACACACTGTTTTCTCATCAAGCCATAATATTTTCACCCATCAGACTTTCTCAATTTAATTTGTCATTACTAATAATTATCGAATGAGCAGAAATAGGGGCAGGAACAAGTCATCCGTATGCACTGGAATAGCGAATAGAGGCCATTTCCACACAGTTTGTTTTTCAATCATGCCGGGTAGGATACCTGTGTTTTATAGCGGAGCTTGTGCTTAATATGAGCAGCTGAGAAATAAATGTCAGCCTATTCATTAAATATATAAAAATCGCTGTTACTAGGCTATTCAAAATCAAATACAGTTGGCCTCCATGTTACTAGGCACTGCATCACAGTGCTAGAGGTGTCACTAAAGACCCGGGTTCGATCCCAGGCTGTGTCGCAGCCGGCCGCGCCCGGGAGACCCATGAGGCATTGCACAATTGGCCCAGCGTGGTCCAGGTTAGGGGAGGGTTTGGCCGGCCAGGATGTCCTTGTCCCATTGCGCTCTAGCAACTCCTTGTGGCGGACTGGACGCCTGCACGCTGACTTCGGTTGGCAGCTGTACGAGGTTTCCTCTGACACATTGGTGCGGCTGGCTTCCGGTTTAATTTGGAGACAATTAAACCGGACATTTTGAATCAGTTATTTTTTGTCATATTTATTTTGCCATGCGTAATATGCTATGTATTGTATAACAGCACAATCATTATTTTAATTCCATTATTTTTTTCGGGCTTGGGCTCATAAAAATGCCTATGTGCCTTTTTCCACTCAATTGGTCAGGAGCTGGGACTCTACAAGGTGTGGAAAGAGTTCCACGGGGATGCTGGCCCAAGTTGACTCCAATGCTTCCCACAGTTGTGTCAATAAACTCTAATATGCATATGTGGTTTTGAAAGAATCATCACCTTACAAAGCACTGTCCATTTAGTGTAATGTTTCAAACAACACCCAAATGACCATGTTTTCCACTCAGTTTCAACCTGTTTTCTTTCTTCAAATTGATAGATGACAGTGAGGTGAGTTTTAAAAGCATGATACTGTTTTGATGATAAGTGTTTGATGTGATTTTCGATTGCATTTGCATTGATGTCAGAGTGGTTAGAGGGACAATGGAGCCCTGGCTACGAGGCCATTAGGACCTGATGGAGGGACAATAGAGCCCTGAGTACCAGGCCATTAGGACCTGATGGAGGGACAATAGAGCCCTGAGTACCAGGCCATTAGCGACCAGACTGTCATTAGCGAGTTGGGTTCTACCAACACATATCCAGAATGCATAAAAGGAGATTACCTCAACAGTCATGGAATTTTACTGTGGTCGTGACTCATGACAGCCTGTGTGGCAGTAATACGTTCACCACAACGTGCATAGGGTGAGGTGTCAGAGCTAAATAGCCGTCTGTGTCTGGCCTTGACGCACTCCCCCCAGTCCCTCGTGTCCCTGCTTTGTGTACCAGCCTGTGGGTGTCTGCAGCGGTTTATGTTATTCCACTTCCTCTCGCTGGTGAGGGCTATTTATCAGCTTTTAGACCCTCACTTCTGAAATTGACAGAGACACAGACAGAAGGAGAAGAGAACACCTACCTAATATTGAGTTGCAACCCCTTTTGCCCTCAGAACGACCTCAATTCGTCAGGAGCTGGACTCTACAAGAGGTTGAGAGAGTTGCACAGGGATGCTGGCCCATGTTGACGTCAATGCTACCCATAGTTGTGTCAAATTGGCTGGATGCCCTTTGGGTGGTGGACCAATCTTGATACACACAGGAAACTGTTGAGCGTGAATAACCCAGCAGTTCTTGACACAAACTGGTGCGCCTGGCACCTACTACCAGACCCGTTCAAAATCTTTTGTCTTGCCCACTCACCCTCTGGCACACGTACACAATCCATGTCTCAAGGCTTAAGCTTCCTTCTTTATCCTGTCTCCTCCCCTTCATCTACACTGATTTGAAGTAGATTTAACAAGTGACATCAATAAGGGATCATAGCTTTCACCTGAATTTACCTGGTCAGTCTGTCATGGAAAGAGCAGGTGTTCCTAATGTTTTGTACACTCCGTGTAGAGCCAGAGGAAGAAGTGAAAACATAATTTCCTTTTTAACTGAGCACTGAGGTACTGGAGCTATGATGGCTTGTGAGGAATTGCATCGTCGTCTCTCTCCCCAGAGGCTCTTTCATTATTACTGTTCAGAAAGGGAAATTATGTCCACTCCTATTCCCCTTTGATTTGCTGTTCAAGCAACTCCAAATAGTTTTGCTTTCTCTCTTACTTTCCACACACTGCAGCCCTGCTACTCCTCACTGATGATGTCACTGGGACCATTGGCTGCTCTTGAGCCGGTTAGTCACTTCTTTACCACCAAATACCTGACTGGATTACCTAAGAGATTTGGTTGGTTGGTGGGCATACATAGACACATTAGCATTCATTCAGACTCCACACCAATTCACACATCTCTCCTCCCAACATCTCTCCTCCCTCTCTGTTCTCTCTGTCTTCATCTAAATGGATGAGTCTGGGTCAGGCAGGCTGTGGAGACAGAGCTGTCAGATAAACACAACTCCCATAACTTCCCACACAACATGTTACTGATCTAACCTGATTAATGATTGTGCTACTTCAGGATGAAACATCTTCCACCTCATCACTTCTCTTAACTCTCTCTGTCCACTGAGCTCTGGACTCACAGATGTTCTCTCTCTCTCTCTCTCTCTCTCTCTCTGTGTCCACTGAGCTCTGGACTCACATGTTCTCTCTCTCTGTCCACTGAGCTCTGTACCCACAGATGTTCTCTCTCTCTCTCTCTCTCTCTGTCCACTGAGCTCTGGACTCAGATGTTCTCTCTCTCTCTCTCTGTCCACTGAGCTCTGGTCCCACAGATGTTCTCTCTCTGTCCACTGAGCTCTGGACTCACAGATGTTCTCTCTCTCTCTCTCTCTCTCTCTCTCTCTGTCCACTGAGCTCTGGACTCACAGATGTTCTCTCTGTCCACTGAGCTCTGGACTCACATATGTTCTCTCTCTCTCTGTCCACTGAGCTCTGGACTCACATATGTTCTCTCTCTCTCTGTCCACTGAGCTCTGGACTCACAGATGTTTCTCTCTCTCTCTCTGTCCACTGAGCTCTGGACTCACAGATGTTCTCTCTCTCTCGGTCCACTGAGCTCTGGACTCACAGATGTTCTCTCTCTCGGTCCACTGAGCTCTGGACTCACAGATGTTCTCTCTCTCTCTCTGTCCACTGAGCTCTGGACTCACAGATGTTCTCTCTCTCTCTCTCTGTCCACTGAGCTCTGGACTCACAGATGTTCTCTCTCTCTCTGTCCACTGAGCTCTGGACTCACAGATGTTCTCCCTCTCTCTCTCTGTCCACTGAGCTCTGGACTCACAGATGTTCTCCCTCTCTCTCTCTGTCCACTGAGCTCTGGACTCACAGATGCTCTCTCTCTCTCTCTGTCCACTGAGCTCTGGACTCACAGATGTTCTCCCTCTCTCTCTCTGTCCACTGAGCTCTGGACTCACAGATGTTCTCTCTCTCTCTATCTCTCTCTCTCTCTGTCAACTGAGCTCTGGACCCACAGATGTTCTCTCTCTCTCTATCTCTCTCTCTCTCTCTCTGTCCACTGAGCTCTGGACCCACAGATGTTCTCTCTCTCTCTCTCTGCTTTAGGAAGAGGCTCCAATGTTATTTTCCCCCGTAGTGGCGACAAAATAAATGAAAGAATAAGCAAGAAAAAGTGTTCTTCCGCTTATCCCAAGGAGGAGCCTCCTCCTCTCTAACTCAGCCCTATGTCCCCTCCCCCTCTGGTGCTCTGAATGTTCTCTGGGTACCCCTGTAGGTGTAGGCAGCCACCATATGTGAAAGAATAAGCCAGAAAATGACAGCTTTGTTTATCCTGTGTGTGATGCACCTATGTCTCCTTCACTTTATCCTGGTGGCATGCTGAATCCTTCCTGGCTGACTCACTCAGAGAGTTGGTGGTGGGCCAAATCATAGAATTGACCCAAACAGGCCAAACAGCTGACCTAGCCTGATTCTCACTTTTTACCCATTGATTGAGCCGCTCACTTCAGGGGCAATTGATCAACTGTATTATTGGACCGGCCTTCTGAAATTAATGCTCTGCAGAGGGGTTTTAAGATGTATGCTCTGCTTAGTCGCGGTGGCAGGTAACCTAGTGGTTAGAGTGTTGGACCAGTAACCGAAAGGTTGCTGGTTCGAATCCCCGAGCTGACAAGGTAAAAACCTGTCATTTTGCTCCTGAACTAGGCAGTTAATCCACTGTTGCCCAGTAGGCCATCATTGAAAATAAGAATTTGTTCTTAACTGACTTGCGTAGTTAAATAAAGGTTTGATCAAAAATAAACATTTAGTCCCCAGGGGTCAGTGTGTTTTGATCTCATTTCTCTATATTTAGTACTACTGGTTCCTGCTGGTCCTTTATCAGGGCTCAGATAGCTGCTGGAGACCTTTTATCTTCTCCCTTATCAGGCCGTGTGGTTCCCCTCTTAGTGATGGGGATGCTGGGCACCCCAATCACTATCTTTCTGTCTCTCTTTCTCTCACCCACACCTCTACATCATGTTAGAGGGCATGCCTAGTATTGTGCAGCTAACTATATCTGAGCAGGAGACCTATCGATGGTTTTCCTGGGGCAGCAACAGGAAGTAATGTGTGAGTCAAGATGTATGCTCTCTCCACCTGGCCTTCCATAACCTCTTCATTACAGGTCTGCTGAGCTCTACGCTAGGGCCCCCTGAGCTTGAACAGGAAAACGGGGAAAAATAAACTCTTTGAGGTTCAAGTTTAGGTCAATGCTGCAGAGGAAAATGTGCTATTACTTATATAACTTACATTATTTAGATGCATGAAACAAAGTTCAGCTAATTCATTCACACTCTAGGTTATATTGTGTGATTAGGGCTTGTTTTGAGGTAATGGAGATAAATAACTTCATCACGATATACTATTGTGTATCATCGGTTTCTGGCATCGGTTTATACACAGTAACGAAGTCAATGCTTGAACTAAGTGATTGGTTATTCTTAACATCTGTTATAAAGAACAGTAGTGTACCGATGATGACTTGCCTGCAGTGTGTAGAGAGATACAGATGAGTGACCTTCAACAAAGATTTACCAACTAATACTGTTCCTTTTCCCCCTCTTCTCTTCTCCCCGTCTCCTCAGATTTGTCGTGGCTGAACTGGTGTCTGACGGGCTCCTGTGCCTTCAGCCTGGTCCTCATCCTCTTCTTCAGGGAATCCTACGACCGCCTCTACCTCGACGTCTTCGTCTCAGTCTGACAGACAACACAAACAAACTGACCCAAGAGGAAAACAAAGACTGGAACAGTGTTAAACACATTGCACAAAGAAGAGGAGAAAAATAAGCGATATAGGAAGTCCAACCTAGCCCCCTTTTTGACCTTATATTAATTATAACTAACTGTAGTTGTAAATGTGTTATATGACGGTGGTCGTTGAGGCATTGTGATTTCCATGTAGCCAATGAGAAGAGCTGAAGAGCCGAGGGCCTCAGACAGTTAGTCATTAATGTTAACTGTAAGGGACTGTTTGTCCTGCTGGCCTGGTCCTCAGATGCAGCATCGTCTTTTTCTTTTTCGTAGTGTAAAGTTCAAATTACAGTTGAACCGTTGTTTTTTTTACCCGGTCATGGCATGATGAGGGACTGTTGTTGTTTACAGAAGTAATGTCTAAAGAGGCACTCTGTGGCAGGTGACCTGGCTGTTCTCTGGTTTTAATCTGGAAGGAGAGGCATGATTGGCTGAGGAGCTCTAGCAGCCAATCAACAGGCCCAACCGTGCCCGTCTATTCTAACAAGGGACCGCATAGCGTTTTAGTGTCACTCATAACTGCTGGTTATGAATGGCAGGGGGGACACTGTCAAACGGAGCTGTTCTGCAAATGACCTGTGTACCTGTCGTTTAATAGTGACATATGAGCTCCCTCTTTTAAACCCCCCCCCCCCTCTCTTTCAAGGAATATTATGCAAGACTGATAATGACAAACCGTTCCTCCCCTCCTGCATTTATATATTTTTAAAAATCTCCCTATTGAATTGATTGGTCCCTGCCAGTGTCGTGGGCCGTGATTGAATGAGTCCCATTGAGTGTCTCTCTCAGCATGCAAAGTCAGAACTCTCTCTGTGTATTTCGAGGCTCTGCTGTGCAGGTCTCATGGTGTAATGAGACGATCCGTTTTCATTAGCAGTTGATAATGAGGAAGTAGGAAGTAGCAGTTTTCCCATTGTGACCTTTCAGCTTTGTTAAAGAAACTGACTACAGGAGTCAGCCATTTTGTTTCCGAGTTGGTTATTATGTAGACATTTTAGAAGTTGTTCTCAAATGTTATTTTCTTAGTTTTTAGTTTGTTTTAATATGTGGGAGATTTTTTCCAATTTCAACTTGGCAATGCATTATTATTTTTCTATATTCCTCAGTAGACATGTCTGTTATTATTCCAGATATTTATGTATTGAGGGATCAGAACACTAACACAGTTGATAACAGTAACAGACAAATACAGAGACTCTATAATGAAATATGGGAATACTACTTTCTGTTGCCCAGCTGAGACGTGGCTGATTCTGTATGGAAATGTGGTAATGGAGCCACATAACATAACCAGGAAGCTGGTCTACATGTAATGCACAACGTTCACCAGCAGGGAGCGCTGTGCTGGGGACACTGACAAAATAGGTAGTGGTTCTGTTAGCAGCTCTTTCCCTGGCATGCATGGAGTTGGTGGTGATGCTTCCCACCAAATACAAAACAGACGCGTAACAGACGCTCAGAAAAGTGACATCCACAGAAAAGACAGGAACAACAAGGAACAAACTCGGCACAGAGTTTAGAGTGACAGGTCTAGCACACCCCCTGACCTTGTCACCTAATCACTCATCCGCAAGGTGCGACTGGGACCTGACAACCTCTGTACAAGGGGTTCCCAGTCACTCAGCTGTATGGCAGAGAAACTGTCTGTGGAAAAAGTTTTCTTTGGGGTATAATGTATGTCCTAAAAAGCTTGCCTTTCAGTTACTCCTTGTTTGACATTTTTTACACTCTGTCTAGAGAAGTGTTATTGTTATCATTACCATAGTGATAGAACACTTTGTTTTATCTCTATGCTCTTTACCTTCAATACCTTGTGACATGTTGCCTTAATTACCTGTGATCTGTGCATCCTGTCCCCACCCACACTGTGTCGATGATGTAGTCTGTATGTGTACAGTAGTGAAACGTTTCCATTACACTGCTAATCATGAGTTCCTGGGTTGGGGGTATAGATGTTCTTATCCTTGTTCTGTGAAACCAAAAACTAATGTATGTGAGATTTTAAGCACCTTATTAAAAATACATTTTGAAAATATATATCCATTCTTCTCCTCCCCTTAATTTTCAGTTTCACAATTAACTGTAGTAATATTTCTCAATACTGTAGTTATGGAGGAACATACATGCTATGTTATTCTGGTTGTTCTGGCAGGGCTGTAGGAAACGTTAGTTCCCATTTCCAGTTAATGAAACATATCAACAGTGTTGTTAAGTCCATAAAGACCCCTCTACCCCCTAGAACAGTGTTTCTCATTTCCAGTTAATGAAACATATCAACAGTGTTGTTAAGTCCATAAAGACCCCTCTACCCCCTAGAACAGTGTTTCCCATTTCCAGTTAATGAAACATATCAACAGTGTTGTAAAGGCCATAAAGACCCCTCTACCCCCTAGAACAGTATTTCCCATTTCCAGTACCTCAGTAAATGTTTTTGTTGTGGCCCGGACAAGCACAAGTCTCATGGTTTGAATAAGCATTTGTTTGGGTGTGCCTTAGCCTGGATCAGAACACGGCATGCACAACGTTCATGACCCAGGAGATCAACTGGAATGTAATAGCACTCCAGCATTCGTCCTCACACTATCCTCTATGGCAGCGTTTCCCAAACCTGGTCCTTAGCCCCCCCAGGTGCATGTCTTGTTTTGTTGCCCTAGCATTACACAGCTGATTCAAATCATCAAAGCTTGATGATGATTTGGTTGTTTGAATCAGCTGTATAGTGCTAGGGCACCGGTGGGGGAAACCCTGCTCTATGTCAGTCATACGCACAAGTATTTCGCTTTCAGGGTAGTTGGATTGCAGTTCATTGCAGCAGTGCAGAGAGCAATAATAGTATTGTACTGTAGTGTAGTTAGCTTAGAGGCAGTGCACTTACATTTAAAGACAATGTTCCCCGCTTTAGCGGAGACCTCATTCACGGTAAACGCTACATATGTCGGCTCAATCGGAAATGACCTTTACATTTCTGTTGCAGAATCTGTAACGCTTCATCTTGACAGATTGAATAGAGCACTAACTCTTCTTACTTCTAAGTGGAAAGTTGATAAAAATAGAGCCACCGTGTTTTCTTGTCAGAGAGAGATAGGCAATGATACATACACTTTCAATTGTTCAGGATAACAAAACAACAATTGGCCTGTTTAACTGCTTTCAAAAGCAGTCAACAATTTCTTCCACTTGTTATGAATCCAGCCTTCGCCACCACAGATAGACTTGTCTTTGACACGCACATTTGTCTTTGTCATTGACGGCAGGTCTCTTGGGAGCAGAGCAGCCTGTTGGAAACAATAGTTTTCATTTTCTGACAAGCAATTTGGTAATTTTCTGTTTGGCTTTGTTCTCTCTGTCTGTCTTTTGTTTCCGCCGTTGTTGTTCCACTGTCTGTCGTAGACTATGAGACTGAACGGATGCTGCTAGAAAATAGGCCTCCCTGTCTCTCCAGGTGACATTTTTATCTTTTCCATTCCAACTGCCACTCTTCACATCTCCATGCTGGGTTCCATTTAAATTGGTTGTTTTTTCTCAGGTTTTATGAAGAAGATGGCTTCCCTCCATTCTTGGCAGGCAGGCAATTCTCCTGTGCCTTCCTTTGCCATGTGTCCTAACTGAAAACCCTGGATTATGAAAAATTGTCTGCACTTTCGAATGGCTCCTTTTTTAAATTGTCTTATCTTATACATACTGTATTACTGGGCTGTAGTGTTGATTAGGAGGGATGGGTTTAGGGGCCGGAACTATGAGCTGCATGACAGCTGGATCCTAGTTGGAATATCCATCATGAGTGACTTTGAGATGTACGCATGCACAAACACACACATGTGCACGCACAAACACAAATGCACACACACACCACTCTCTTAAAAACAAAGATGCTTGTTGGAACCAAATCAGGTTCTTGAGGGCGATGCCATAGGAGGGTCATTTTAGCGTCCCTGAAGAACCATAAGAGGGATGGTTCTTTGAGAGACCATACAAAAATCCAAAACCAGAAATGTTTCAGCCCTCCAGGACTGGAAATGAATAGCCCTGCTATAGGACTGTGTTTCCCAACAGAACACAGTTTCATTGTACCTGTGGAAAAACACACTCGGCTCATTGAGGGCATGATGATTAGTTGACAAGTTGAATCTATTGCGCTTATCCAGGGTTACAATAAAATGTGTACTGATGGGGGTACTGGAGGACCAGGGTTGGGAAACACTGCTATAGGCTTTTAAGCCTTATTTGCATATTGCGCAGGGTACCTTTTAAGGGAATTTTTGAGTTTTCAGTAACAACCATGACTGTGTTTGCTAGTGACAGAGACATCATTACTGCATTCATTCATTTTCAGTTTTGTGGTCTTCACGAATTGAGATCCGACATGAATATGTTCTTATTAAAATATTATTTATCGGTCAAAATCATGTTTTTCATGAAATGTGATGATATTTTGATGAAACCAAATCAAAGTAAAAAAAAATGTCTGATGATTCTACATTGATAAAGTTTGATCATAGTTACTGGTCCCCTCCCCCATGTCAAACACTTGGATTCAGGAGTTGGGATTATTAAGGGGATAGGGTGACATCCCCTTAACACTCATTTTAATCCATCAATCTGATATTCTCTTACCTAATTTAAATGTACCACCTTGTAACCAACATTGTAGAAAGTGTGTTTACAAAGGGGCGTGGTTTATATAGCTACAGTGAAGGAAAAAAGTATTTGATCCCCTGCTGATTTTGTACGTTTGCCCAATGACAAAGAAATGATCAGTCTATAATTTTAATGGTAGGTTTATTTGAACAGTGAGAGACAGAATAACAACCAAAGAAATCCAGAAAAACACATGTCAAAAATGTTATAAATTGATTTGCATTTTATTAATGAGGGAAATAAGTATTTGACCCCCTCACAATCAGAAAGATTTCTGGCTCCCAGGTGTCTTTTATACAGGTAACGAGCTGATATTAGGAGCACACACTTAAAGGGACACCTGTCCACAGAAGCAATCAATCAATCAGATTCCAAACTCTCCACCATGGCCAAGACCAAAGAGCTCTCTAAGGATGTCAGGGACAAGATTGTAGACCTACACAAGGCTGGAATGGGCTACAAGACCATCGCCATGCAGCTTGGTGAGAAGGTGACAACAGTTGGTGTGACTTTTTGCAAATGGAAGAAACACAAAAGAACTGTCCTGGGGCTCCATGCAAGATCTCACCTCGTGGAGTTGCAATGATCATGAGAACGGTGAGGAATCATGCCCAGAACTACACGGGAGGCTCTTGTCAATGATCTCAAGGCAGCTGGGACCATAGTCACCAAGAAAACAATTGGTAACACACTACGCTGTGAAGAACTGAAATCCAGCAGCGCCCGCAAGGTCCCCCTGCTCAAGATAGCACATATACAGTGTGGCAAAAAAGTATTTAGTCAGCCACCAATTGTGCAAGTTCTCCCACTTAAAAAGATGAGAGAGGCCTGTAATTTTCATCATAGGTACACTTCAACCATGACAGACAAAATGAGAGAAAAAATCCAGAAAATCACATTGTAGGATTTTTTATGAATTTATTTGCAAATTATGGTGGAAAATAAGTATTTAGTCACCTACAAACAAGCAAGATTTCTGGCTCTCACAGACCTGTAACTTCTTCTTTAAGAGGCTCTTCTGTCCTCCACTCGTTACCTGTATTAATGGCACCTGTTTGAACTTGTTATCAGTATAAAAGACACCTGTCCACAACCTCAAACAGTCACACTCCAAACTCCACTATGGCCAAGAGAGAACTTGCACAATTAGTGGCTGACTAAATACTTGTTCTCCCCACTGTACATGCCCGACTGAAGTTTGCCAATGAACATCTGAATGATTCAGAGGACAACTGGGTGAAAGTGTTGTGGTCAGATGAGACCAAAATGGAGCTCTTTGGCATTCGTTTGTGGAGTGTCTTTTTCCAAGCTGCTCCTTTTTGCTCTTCACCTATCTGTCAGTGGCAGCTCAACAATCTCAACGTTCTCTCTATCGACCTCAACACCCAATCTACTCACACGCGCAAACACTCACATTCAGACTCATACATACACACTGTCTCTCTCTCCCCTTACCCTCGTTGGCCACTACTTTTATTTTTTTGGTCAGTGAAAATGACAGTTTTTGTGGTATTGCTTTGTGCACTGACTTTACTGAACTCTGGAGAAAACAAACTTTGTCGCTGAGTGAGTACATTTGACAATGTGCTCTCCCGTCCATTGGACATTTTGTCTGTGGGAACTCGCACTTTTTCGCTCGGTCCACTCGTCCATGTGAACAGTACAAATTTGTGTCACTACCAAAGTCTAATGGTTTTAAATGACTGTTTTGTATTGTCTGGAAACTCACTTGTAGAATGTGCTTGCAGTAGGTCTCTTAAAAAAGAGAAGCAGTGCAAGGTTATTAAACAGAGGTGCCTCGTTATTCTTCTTTTGTTGATATCAGGTAACGTGCAACCTAACCCTGGCCCTGATATGCAATGTCTCCAAACCCCTCTGATTTTAAATCAAGATCTGGTTTTGGTATTTTTCAGTTAAATGTACCCAGCCTGTTGTCAAAAATTGATGTGGTTAGGATTTGGGCTAAATCAACTGATGCTGATGTAATTGTGTTTTCTGAAACCTGGCTCAGCAAGTCTGTTTTTGATAAGGATATTTGTATAAGTGGTTACAATGTTTATCGCACTGATCGGGTTAAGAAAGGTGGGGGTGTGGCTACATATGTAAAACACTGATCGGGTTAAGAAAGGTGGGGGTGTGGCTATATATGTAAAACACTGATCGGGATAAGAAAGGTGGGGGTGTGGCTACATATGTAAAACACTGATCGGGTTAAGAAAGGTGGGGGTGTGGCTACATATGTAAAACACTGATCGGGTTAAGAAAGGTGGGGGTGTGGCTACATATGTAAAACACTGATCGGGTTAAGAAAGGTGGGGGTGTGGCTACATATGTAAAACACTGATCGGGTTAAGAAAGGTGGGGGTGTGGCTACATATGTAAAACACTGATCGGGTTAAGAAAGGTGGGGTGTGGCTACATATGTAAAACACTGATCGGGTTAAGAAAGGTGGGGGTGTGGCTACATATGTAAAACACTGATCGGGTTAAGAAAGGTGGGGGTGTGGCTACATATGTAAAACACTGATCGGGTTAAGAAAGGTGGGGGTGTGGCTACATATGTCAAATCTAAATTCCATGTAAGTGTGGAGAAGTCTGAAACTATTTGTAAACAGTTGGAATTTCTTGCTTTGAATATTGAGGTTTCAAAGGGCCTCTCTATAACTGTGATTGGCTGTTATAGACCCCCCTCTGCTCTCTATAACTGTGTTTGGCTGTTATAGACCCCCCTCTGCTCTCTATAACTGTGATTGGCTGTTATAGACCCCCCTCTGCTCTCTATAACTGTGATTGGCTGTTATAGACCCCCCTCTGCTCTCTATAACTGTGTTTGGCTGTTATAGACCCCCTCTGCTCTCTATAACTGTGTTTGGCTGTTATAGACCCCCCTCTGCTCTCTATAACTGTGTTTGGCTGTTATAGACCCCCCTCTGCTCTCTATAACTGTGATTGGCTGTTACAGACCCCCCTCTGCTCTCTATAACTGTCATTGGCTGTTATAGACCCCCCTCTGCTCTCTATAACTGTGATTGGCTGTTATAGACCCCCCTCTGCTCTCTATAACTGTCATTGGCTGTTATAGACCCCCCTCTGCTCTCTATAACTGTCATTGGCTGTTATAGACCCCCCTCTGCTCTCTATAACTGTGATTGGCTGTTACAGACCCCCCTCTGCTCTCGGTGATGCATTTTCTTCTTTGATGAACCTTATGTTTAAACTTCTTTACAGTGAAATGATCTTGATTGGTGATCTCAACTGGTGTTGGTTAAAGCCGGTGTCTGATGATTTAAAAATGTTTTGAAATTCTATGAATCTCAGTTGATTAACTCACCCACTTGCCCAAATCTTAAATGCCCAGATAAATCTACCCTGATTGATTTGATATTGACAAATGTTCCACATAAATATTCTGCAGTTGGTGTTTTTTGTAATGATTTAAGTGACCATTGTGCTGTTGTTGCTGTTAGAAATACTAAGGTTCCTAAGACGAGCCCACGTTTATTCGTAAGAGAAATTTGAAGTGTTTTAATGAGCAGGCTTTCTTTCATGATTTGTTTTATTTTGACTGGAGCAGATTGAGTTTATCCCTGATGTGAAAACTGCCTGAATTCTTTCATGATGGTTTTTTCCAAATAGTAAACAAACATGCCCCATTCCGCAGGTTCAGGGTTAAAGGGCGGGATAATCCATGGTTTTCTTCTGAGCTGTCTTGTATTATTCATGACCGTAATCTAGCCTGGGCTAAAGCAAGGAAATCATGTTCTGATGCTGATTGGCTTCTTTTTAGGCAGTTACGAAACAAGTGTTCTTTTCTTCTCAGGAAGGCCAAGTCTGAATATTTTATGTCTGTTACCACTGATACCCTGAATGACCCTAGAAAGTTTTGGAAGGCTATTAAGTCTATGTCTGGTAACAGTAATGTTAATAAATTACCGTCATGTGTTTTGAAGGACTCTGTTGCTATATATATGACAACTGAAATGCTGAGTTGTTTCAATGAGCACTTTGTATCATCTGGTAGGCTGTTTGATTCAGTGTCCTCTGTCTCTGTACAACCCTGTGTGGATGAACCAGTGAGAGCTGGTCAAACTTTTAGCTTTTTGATATTCTCAGTGCAGGTGATACAGTACATAAAGCCCTGAAATCCTTAGATCAGAGAAAGCCTGCAGGTCCTGATCTTTTGGATCCCTGCTTTTTAAATCTGGCAGCTGATTTCATAGCTGAACCATTTACATCTCTGTTCAATCTAACCCTGGTATGTACTGACATTCCAAATATCTGGATATCAGCATTTGTCCTACCGCTTTTAAAAGGGGGAGATCCAACTCTTTTAAATAATTGTAGGCCAATCTCAAAGCTGTCACAGTTTTTATTTACTAACTCTATTTTATCAATGTACCAATCGGGCCTCAGGAAGAAGCATAGCACAATTACAGCAGCCATGAAGGTTTTAAATGATATCACTGAAGCCATTGACAAAAAACAGCACTGTCTCACTTTTTATTGATCTCTCTAAGGCTTTTGATACAGTTGATCATGCTATACTAAGGCAGAGATTGTCGAGTGTAGGTCTTTCACAGCATGCAGTTGCATGGTTTGCTAACTATATCTGTCTGATAGAACTCAGTGCCCTCAATTTGATGGGCTTATGTCTGTTAAATTGTCTGTCTTGAATTGTCTGTCTTGAGCCCCAAGGCTCTGTACTTGGTCCTCTCTTATTCATTATTTATATAAATGATTTAGACAAAAATGTCCAAAATGCACAACTTCATTTTTATGCTGATGATACTGTTATTTACTGTTGTGCCTCGTCTCTTACAAAAGCTTTCCAGAACATGCAAACTGCTTTTTATACTGTTCAACATACCTTGTGTCAATTGAAGCTTATCCTCAATACAGACTAAAGTAATGGTGTTTTCTAATGCAAGACATAGACCTCTGAACCTTTCACCTATTACTACCTGTCAGGGCAAGGAGATTGAGGTTGTAACCTTATATAAATATCTTGGAATTTTAATTGATGACGGCCTCTCTTTTAAATTGCATATTCAACAATTTACAAAACAAATTGAAGCTGAAATTGGGATTTTATTTTAGGAATAAGGCCTGTTTTTCTTTTGAAGCCAGAAGGAGGCTAGTAGTATCAGCTACATTTATGCCTTTACTAGACTTTGGGGATATTTTATATATGAATGCTTCCGCTCAGTGTTTGAGATCAATTGACACTCTTTACCATGGCACTTTGAGATTTATTTTAAACTGCAGAACCCTTACGCACCACTGCACTTTGTATACCAGGGTTGGCTGGCCTTCTCTAGTCACTCGTAGGCTCAGTCACTGGTATACTTTTATTTACAAAGCCATTTTGGTTTTACTACCTTTTTATTTGTGCATTTTTATTGTTCAGAAATGTGGTGGGTACTCTCTTCGTTCGCTGGACTTTATCCTGCTAACGGTTCCAAATTTCCGAACTGAATTTGGTAAAAGGGCTTTTATGTACTCTGCGCCATCGTCTTGGAACACCTTACAAAATACTTTAAAACTGGAAGAACGTCCCGATTTGTGTTTTTAAATCACTGATGAAGGTTTTTGAGGCTGATTCCCTGACCTGCCAATGTTTTTAATTTGATGTTTTATACTCTTGTGAATTCAATGGTTTTTACTAGATTACTTGTAGTTTTTCATGTCTGTCAGTAATTTTTTTGTAATGACTTGGTGCTGCCTATCTTGGCCAGGACGCTCTTGAAAATAGAATCTCAATGAGCCCTTCCTGGTTAAATAAAGGTTGAATGAATAAAAATGTATTAATTAACTCAACTTGCCGTGTTTGGAGGAGGAGGAATTGCTGCCTATGACCCCAAGAACACCATCCCCACCGTCAAACATGGAGGTGGAAACATTATGCTTTGGGGGTGTTTTTCTGCTAAGGGGACAGGACAAATTCACCGCATCAAATGGACGATGGATGGGGCCATGTACCGTCAAATCTTGGGTGAGAACCTCCTTCCCTCAGCCAGGGCATTGAAAATGGGTCGTGGATGGGTATTCCAGCATGACAATGACCCAAAACACATGGCCAAGGCCTAGCCAGTCTCCAGACCTTAATCCCATAGAAAATCTGTGGAGGGAGCTGAAGGTTCAAGTTGCCAAACGTCAGCCTCGAAACCTTAATGACTTGGAGAAGATTTGCAAAGAGGAGTGGGACAAAATCCCTCCTGAGATGTGTACAAACCTGGTGGCCAACTACAAGAAATGTCAGACCTCTGTGATTGCCAACAAGGGTTTTGCCACCAAGTACTAAGTCATGTTTTGCAGAGGGGTCAAATACTTATTTCCCTCGTTAAAACGCGAATCAATTGATAACATTTTTGACATGCGTTTTTCTGGATTTTTTTTGTGTTATTATCCTGTCTCTCACTGTTCAAATAAACCTGCCATTAAAATGATAGACTGATCATTTCTTTGTCAGTGGGCAAACGTACAAAATCAGCAGAGGATCAAATACTTTTTTCCCTCACTGTTGTTAGCTAATCTACTGGTAAAAAAATAAATATTGTAGGATGTCAGCAAGTATAGTTAGGATAATATAATGCATGTAGTTTTCCCTTAATACAGTGGCCACATCAGGCCTACAAGTCATATTATGTTGGCTTGCAAAGTGATGTGTAATTCCTATCGGAATCCAACCAGACTGAGGATATTCAACATTAAGAATGTTTATTCACCTGCATCCTTCATTCAGAAGGATGGCCAGGGTTGGGAAAACTAAGTTAAACATCTAAACTGGACCAACCAGTTCAGTAACGGGTGAAATAAGTATTTTATTTACATTTGAGCTAGCAGGCCACAGGGAAGTACCATCACTGACCTCTGGGTCTTGTGCTTCCAGGTGTCTCTGCTCGCTACTCAGGTTGTCCTTCCACCAGTCCCGGTTCCATCACCAGACCACAAGCCACAACACAAACACTGGACACAGCACAGACCAACCACAGCTGCCAATTCCTTTCAGCAGCTGTCAGACAAGACTCAACCCCTTCCCCTCCGTCAACACAAAGACACACACACATTGTGGATGGACTAACAGACTGAATGGACTGATAGATTTTTCAGATACATTTTTTGATTGATTGATTGACTGTTTGGTTTGCCTAATTTGAATGTATTATTTATTCTTTTGAATGGTTTATTATTTAGAATTTTAAATGAATGATGGATTGAATTTTAACTTGTTGAACATTTATAACTGTAATGAATTTAGGAAAAAAGAAATACATTTAACTGTTATTTATATGTGAGTAGCATATGATGAACGAATCAATCAGTGTACATGCAACAACATCTACCTAGAGCATTCTGGGAAATATGATAATGATGGGTGTGGTTTTGGTTCAACTCTGTTTATTAATTAACACCAACACTGGGGTTCTTACACAACACTGTGTTCATATAACTCTTTACAGTGTTAATTTAACTCTTGATTCAAAACTAGAAATTGGGGTGGCAGGTAGCCTAGTGGTGAGAGCGTTGGACTAGAAACCGAAAGGTTGCAAGATTGAATTCCTGAGCTGACAAGGTAAAAATCTGTCATTCTGCCCCTGAACAAGGCAGTTAACCCACTGTTCCTAGGCTGTCATTGAGGGATTCGATCTAGCAACTTTTTGGTTACTGGCCCAACGCTCTAACCACTTTGCTACCTGCTGCCCCGATGGTGAGGAGGATGAACTGGCCAATCAATTAATATGTTTAATGATATGCCCATACAATTCTGTTGTTGGGGTACACCCACACCATTCTGTTGTTGGGGTATGCCTACACCATTCTGTTGTTGGGGTACGCCTACACCATTCTGTTGTTGGGGTACACCTACATCATTCTGTTGTTGGGGTACGCCTACACCATTCTGTTGTTGGGGTACACCTACATCATTCTGTTGTTGGGGTACACCCACACCATTCTGTTGTTGGGGTACACCTACATCATTCTGTTGTGGGGGTACGCCCACACCATTCTGTTGTTGGGGTACACCCACACCATTCTGTTGTTGGGGTACACCTACACCATTCTGTTGTTGGGTTACGCCCACACCATTCTGTTGTTGGGGTACGCCCACACCATTCTGTTGTTGGGGTACACCTACATCATTCTGTTGTGGGGGTACGCCCACACCATTCTGTTGTTGGGGTACGCCCACACCATTCTGTTGTTGGGGTACACCCTCACCATTCTGTTGTTGGGTTACGCCCACACCATTCTGTTGTTGGGGTACGCCTACACCATTCTGTTGTTGGGGTACACCTACATCATTCTGTTGTTGGGGTACACCCACACCATTCTGTTGTTGGGGTACACCCTCACCATTCTGTTGTTGGGGTACACCCACACCATTCTGTTGTTGGGGTACGCCCACACCATTCTGTTGTTGGGGTACACCCTCACCATTCTGTTGTTGGGGTACGCCCACAGCATTCTGTTGTTGGGGTACGCCCATACCATTCTGTTGTTGGGTTACACCCACACCATTCTGCTGTTGGGTTACGCCCACAGCATTCTGTTGTTGGGTTACACCCACACCATTCTGCTGTTGGGGTACACCCACACCATTCTGCTGTTGGGTTACGCCCACACCATTCTGCTGTTGGGGTACACCCACACCATTCTGTTGTTGGGGTACACCCTCACCATTCTGTTGTTGGGGTACACCCACACCATTCTGTTGTTGGGGTACACCCACACCATTCTGTTGTTGGGGTACACCCTCACCATTCTGTTGTTGGGGTACACCCACACCATTCTGTTGTTGGGGTACACCCTCACCATTCTGCTGTTGGGGTACACCCACACCATTCCAACACAAAAAAGCTGCTAGATTACTCGTTGGTTATTACTGCATTGTCGGAACTAGAAGCACAAGCATTTCGCTACACTCGCATTAACATCTGCTAACCATGTGTATGTGACAAATCAAATTGGATTTGATTTGATTTTAACATATTTAATTAGCATTTTTGGTAGGAAAACAATTTCACTCATATTGTAATTAATTATCGTTCATTTTTCATAGAAATTTGAAAACACTGGACAGTTACTTTAAACTTCACAAGGCTCATAAAGGATAACATTTACATGTATAGAAGTAAACTCAGAAGTCATGTGCTAAGGTGAAATATATTTTTGTGGATCGAGTTGTCAATGAAAAACAGCATTCTCCTTTTCCTGTCCATGCCAAAATGAGCTACATCAATATTTTTAACACTTTTATTTCTAGCTGTAGAGGGTTAAGAAGAACTAGCAAGCAGACAGCCAGTTTAGCGTTCAGTCTCCAAACTGCACACTCACAGGGCCATACACACTACACACACTGACACTCCAACACACATACAAACACTCACTCCATCATTTGCTCACACATTTATACCGACTACACACACTCACAGGCAATCATTATATACGCTGCTGCTACTCTGTTTATCATATATCCTGGTGCCCAGTCAGCTTACCCCTATAAATATCTACCTCTATCGAGTCAGTATCCCTGCAGATTCTAAATATGGTACTGGAACTTACCCTGTACAGTATATAGTATGCTTACCTAGTTTATAGTGTTCTTCATATTTTTATATCTTGTGGGTTTTTGTTCTACCTTGTTATTTTTATATCTTGTGGGTTTTTGTTCTACTTATTTTTACATAGTTATTGATTACTGCATTGTCGCGGTTAGAGCTGGCAAGGAACTATACTTAAAAAATGTCAAACTTGAAACCAATGTAGGGAGACAATGCCTAAAGGAGGCAGCATGTTGTCAGAGTTAAGGCTGTTATGGTAACCAGGCAGGTGGAAACGTCACGGCCAGGAGAGCACTGGACCCTTTGATCAAGCAGGCTTCCTATTTAAATCACACACACCTACACACACACACAGACGCACGCACACATATGCTAACTTTTTAAAGTGCACCTCCGTCCGTCTGTCTGCCTACCTTGGTTAATCTAAACAGGCAGAAAGTTGCCCCAGCTATATCTCTGTGGGTTCCTGGGAAACAGTCTCTCTCTGTCTCTCTCTGTTGCGCACAAACGCAAGCACGCACACACGCACGCACACATGCACGCACGCACACACGCACACACACCTTCTCTTCCTCTCATCACAAGTGAACTAAGGTATGTTTTGTTTCATGCCGGAGACCAAGGTTGCCTTTGATAGCTCTGTTCAGACAATGTGACTAAGCACTCAATGCATGAACAAAGTGTAGGAGGGGGTACAGCCAGGGACTTAGCATCCTTTTTCACTCTGGATGAAAACGTGTCAGGCAGGGTTTGGCTGTGTAGTGAATGTCTTGGAGCTGTAGTCAGCAGGTGACTGGGTTACTGGGAGTTCATGGTGGCTCAGCAGGGGTTTGGATGACTGAATGGCTGGGGAATGCAGAGGGTCAGTGGGCAACAGTTTCCTTCCTCTGGATAAAAATATGTCAGGGTTTAGGTAGTGAATGGCTGTGGGACGCAGAGGGGTGGTGGGCAACAGTTTCCTTCCTCTGGATAAAAATATGTCAGGGTTTAGGTAGTGAATGGTTGGGTGAGAGGTACAACCAAAGGTGCAATCAGCAGGCAACTGAGCGTCCATGGAGGTTCTCCAGCTTCATTAACCTATAGTCCCCTGTCCCTATGGCGCGTTGGAGTGGCACTGAGACCTCCACTGCGGCCGGCTGCTGTCACAGCAGATGCTCCGGGCCAGACCATCACTGGCCTGACGCTGACGTCAAGTACCTGTCACACACCTGATGTTGCTCAGCTGCTGCTCTCTCAGAGGAGGGAAGAGAGAGGGGGGAGAGAGGGAGAGAGACCGGGGAGATGGGGGAGAGAGGGATGGGGGGGGAGACAGGGGGAGATGGGGGGAGAGAGGGAGGGAGACAGGGGAGATGGGGGAGAGAGGAAGGGAGACAGGGGGAGATGGGGAGAGGGGGGAGAGAGGGAGGGAGACAGGGGGAGATGAGGAAGAGAGGGGGGAGGGAGACAGGGGAGATGAGGAAGAGAGGGAGGGAGACAGGGGAGATGGGGGGAGAGAGGGAGGGAGACAGGGGAGATGGGGGAGAGAGGGAGGGAGACAGGGGAGATGGGGAGAGAGGGAGGGAGACAGGGGGAGATGGGGGAGAACGAGGGGAAATGAGATACAGGAAAGGGAGGGAGAGAGAGAAAGTGAGAGTGAGACAGAGAGGTAGAGGGAGAGAGTGATGAGTATTGAGGTAGCGTGCTGGAAGATGGAGGGACCAAGTAAAGTCCCCCTTATCTCTCTCTCTCTCTCTCTCACTCTCTCTCTCTCTCTAACACTGTCTCTCTCTAACACTGTCTCTCTCTAACACTGTCTCTCTCTTACTCTCTCTCATTCTCTCTCTCCCTCTATCTCTCTGTCTCTCCCTCTTTCTCTCTCTCTCTCTCTTGCTCTCTCTCTCTTTCCTTCTCTAGACCCTGTCTGTTTAGTTAGGTGGTTAGGTGACTGCAGCCAGAACACAGACACTGTGATTGAAACATATTGCCTCGCTGTTGAAAAGAGTCAGACAGGTGAGGGCAGGGCTGACGAAGTACACTATCTGCCAACATAACCGGATCAGGGTGAAATACAGCTCTTGGCAATGTCTCTTTCTCATTGTCGCATCGCCTACAGTATGTTGGTAGGATTTTCACCCACCTCTGAAGCAGACAACAAATCTGCCAACAGTTAAAATCTTTGAAGAAATCTTTGATCTCTACCTAACACCTCCCCCAAAGTCCCATCGTCCTGGAAGATACACTGTTCAGCTACAGTATGTGGGCTTTATAAATCCCTCTATCTTGCTCTTTGTCTAAACACAAAGTCTAGCACAACCACCATGCCTATTATTATGTGGAATATAATGAATTTACATTATTTTGTCAGGGTTGATACGTTTTTCATTAGAGCAAATCAAGTCTGACAATTTAAAGTGGAAATTACAAACATCAGAAGCCTTTTTAAACCTAGAATACACTAAAAGTTTGCGTATCCTGAAAATTCTCAGCAACAAATGAATATCCTACATCTACGGTCAACTAGCTGAACCATAGAGTCTTCCAGCTCTCCCTCCACTGTGTTTGTGAGTTTATACAGATTTCCCCTACGCTCAGCATAGAGGGTATATAATCTGTGACAGAAAGAACGAGCACGACTTGATAGATCCGCTCATCAGCTTACAGCCCTGGTCACAGCAGCAGAGGAGTGTATAGAGGAGAGGATAATGCAGGCTAGAGAAAGGTAACAGCCACAAGAGATCTACTAACAATGAACCTGTTTGTCATGTTTAGGTTAAACATAGTACAGCTTTGTCTCTGTTCACATGAGGACTCTACTGGGAGACCTAGAGGACCCGGAGGCTTACATGGGATGTAAGGTGAGAAAAGACCCCATTTAGAACCAGAGAACCAGAGCTATCTGGCTCTTTCCACCAAGTCTCTCCCTAAGCAGTCACCTCTTCCCTGGCTGCGATGAGGCAAGGGGTGGCCAGGGGAGAAGTGACGGCTCAGGGAGAGACTTGGTGGAAAGAGACGGGTATATCTGTTTCTCTGGTTCTTTTTTGTGGTTAAAATACACATAGGCCTATACATTTCTGAACAGCCATCCACAACAACCACAAATAGCTAAATGAAGTAGCAGCAGTGTGATTCACATCAATGCACTATGTAGATATCCATAATAAGTGATATCGCCCCACCCGTAGGCTATAGAGTTTCCCAGCTTGTAGTTCTAAAACCCAGAAATGAGTTACCTCTGGTTTGTTCAGTCATTCCTATTGGGAAAATGAATGGGGAAAGAATACGGTTTTGGCATAAACATAGAAAACAAGGTCTGAGGTTGACACAGGTGTCATGCCCTGACCGATAGCTTTATATGTTTCTATTTTTGGGTTGGTCAGGGTGTGACTAGGGTGGGCATTCTATGTTATTTTTCTATGTGTTTTGTATTTCTTTCTTTTGGCCGGGTATGGTTCTCAATCAGGGACAGCTGTCGGTCGTTGTCTCTGATTGAGAACCATACTTAGGTAGCCTTTTCCCACCTGTGTCTTGTGGGTAGTTGTTTTCTGTTTTGTGTCTTTCTGCACCAGACAGAACTGTTTCGTTCTATTTGTTAGTCAGTGTTCAGTTCCAATAATAAAGATGAACACGTACCACGCTGCACCTTGGTCCTCCACTGCTTCCAGCAGCCGTTACAACAGGCTTAGGAGAAGTTTTGTTTTATGAGATAATATCAGTAAGTTAACATGATCTTTATGAAGCATGAGTTTTTTTCTTATTACATAAATGTTACAAAATTCACAAAAAGTGACATCAGCTGATGAAGATGATCTCCTAGAACAAAACGTATAACATCTCCCAAGCCTGTTTTGCAACATTCCTTATTTTCGGAGTATATATTAAAAAAAAAACATTTTCCCATAAACTTTGTCCAACGAACCATGGCGGAGGTAGTGGCTACAAAAAGACGCCATTACTATTGCTCTCTACACCACTGCTGTCATCCTTCCCTCCAAGCGTTTATTCAATTGGATAATCTTTGGATGCCGACAGCAGTCGTACCATTGGAAGACATACTGTAGCCTACAAAAGCTTATTCCTGCTCTTTTTCCAAAATCCATCAAACACATTTGGTGCGTCATGATAGTGGTCTCTGCCTTGTGGTCAGACTTGCTCAGCCGGAACAAGCTTAAATTTGCACCTATTTAAATGCTGATTTAAATGTCATTGAGAAAACAGAAAGGTGTCAAACAATTGTTTCGTTATCATCTAAAAGTAATCCTAGAAATAATCATCTCGTTTTTCAAAAGTATTTGTAATCTGATTACAATATTTTTGCTGGTAAAGTAACAGATTACAGTTAATTGTTTTGTAATCAGTTACATGTAATCCGCTTCTCCCAAACTCTGCATATAGACAGCATACAAGTACTGCAGGATTTTGTTCCAACTAGGCACCACACCTGACCAACTGAGTTAATTGATCAGTTCAGTGATTGCCTAAATTAAATACACCTGGTCTTCCAGGTCAGTTAACTCCAGGACCAGGGTTGCCTACCCCCGCTGTAGGATGAATAGGGTGCCATTCGGGACTAAGTGTCATAGAAGAAGCCCTGTATAGCTATTACAGCCCTCTCAGACATAATGCTCTCCAGCTGAGAAATAATAGGTCCTTTCCTCCTCCGAAAGAGAGCTGCATGTGCGCGTTTGTGTGCGTAAGTGCATGTACACGTTCCTCTGAAAGAGTAGGAAAAGCTACCTCAAAAACCCATTCATTACATTACCCTCCTCCCTATAAGGACCATTATGAATCATCAAACACGACATGACCTTCTCAGCTGCTGCACACTTTATATAAATACTGCATTTTCACTGTAACAAATTGCTGTACATTTATAGCAAAACATTTATAGCTACTGTAATTTTATATCACCAAACAGTACTGTAAAGAGCAATGCATTATGGAAGCTCACAGGCATTCCGCTACACTGCTGTAAAATATACTGTATTACCTGTTTTCCTGCATATTTACAGCAGCATTCTGTGAATGATGGTGCATTGTGGGAAAATGATGTGGGCGGGGAAAGAATCTTTGGGCCATTAACATCATTTGAGGCGTGCCTTGAAAAAGGCTAGTTTTGTTGTACACATTAGTGAGAATGCTGTGTCCCAGAAAATATTGTACCATACCGTACAGTGAATTCAGAAAGTATTCAGACCCTTGATGATTTCCACATTTTGTTACGTTACAGTATTGTTCTAAAATGTATTACATTTTTTTCTCTCATCAAGCTACACACAGTACCCCATTATGACAAAGCAAAAGCAGGTTTTTAGAAATGTTTGCAAATGTATATAAAATGTAAAACTGAAATACCTTATTTACATAAGTAGTCAGACCCTTTGCTATGAGACTCAATTGAGCTCAGGTGCATCCTGTTTCCATTGATCATCCTTGAAATGTTTCTACAACTTGATTAGAGTCCACCTGTGGTACATTTAATTGATTGGACATGATTTGGAAAGGCACACACCTGTCTATATAAAGTCTCACAGTTGACAGTGAATGTCAGAGCAAAAAATCAAACCATGAGGTCAAAGGAATTGTCCATAGAGCGCTGAGACAGGATTCTGTCAATGCACAGATCTGAGGAAGGGTACCAAAAAACATTGAAAGTCCCCAAGAACTCAGTGGCCTCCATCATTCTGTGTGTAAGTGCGTGTGTGCACATGAATCTGCCTTTATGGTACAGAAGTTTGGAACCACCAAAACTCTTCCTAAAGCTGGCTGCCCGACCAAACTGAGCAATCGGGGGAGAAGGGCCTGATAGTCACTCTGACAAAGCTCCAGAGTGCCTCTGTGGAGATGGTAGAGCCTTCCAGAAGGACAATCATCTCTGCAGCACTCCACCAATCAGGCCTTTATGGTACAGTGGCCAGACAGAAGACACTCCTCAGGGTCTGGGAGAAACAGGAACTGGGAACCAAGAACGGGGGATGGTGCTGGGTGGAGATATGTAGAGGGGAGGAAGAACAATCTGAGGAGCTCCAAAAAGCAAGTCCTGCAGGCTCTAGTTTTGTCTTATCTTTATTATTGTCCAGTCGTGTGGTCCTGGGCTGCAAGGAAAGACATAGTTAAGCTGCAGCTAGCCTAGAACAGAGCTGCACATCTAACTATTCATTGTAATCAGAGGGCTGATATAAATACTATGCATGCCAGTCTCTCTTGGCTGAGAGTTGAGGAGAGACTGACTGCATCACTTCTTCATTTTATTAGATACATTAATGTGTTGAAAATTCCCATTTTTTTTGCATAGTCAACTTACACACAGCTCTGACACACACACTTACCCCACCAGACATGCCACCAGGGATCTTTTCACAGTCCCCAAATCCAGAACAAATTCAAGAAAGCGTACAGTATTATATAGAGCCATTATTGCATGGAACTCTGTTCCATCTCATATTGCTCAAATTAAGAACAAACCAGTTTTTAAAAACCAGATAAAGCAACACCTCACGGCACAACGCCTCTCCCCTATTTGACCTAGGTAGTTTGTGTGTATTGAGATGTAGGCTACTTGTGCCTTTTGTATTTTGTTTTATTGATGCAGTTCTGTCCTTGAGCTGTTCTTGTCTATTAATGTTCTGTATTGTGCCATGTTTCATGTTTTGTGTGGACCCCAGGAAGAGTAGCTGCTGCTTTTTCAACAGCTAATGGGGATTCTAATAAATTACCTAAAATACCAAGCAGACACACAAGGGAGCCCTAGACCCGGAGGTTAATGGTGGCACTCCCCTGTGGTCCGCTCACTCTGGGGGAAGGTCTGGTGTTTGGTCTCTCCTGATGCTGGAAACCGGCATCTGGCTTGGTGCTGAATCTGGAGAGGGGAGAAAGAACACCCTGAGGTGGAAGCAGACCTACAAGGGAACCCTACACCTGGAACGGGATCTGGCTTGGTGCTGAATCTGGAGAGGGGAGAAAGAACACCCTGAGGTGGAAGCAGACCTACAAGGGAACCCTACACCTGGAACGGGATCTGGCTTGGTGCTGAATCTGGAGAGGGGAGAAAGAACACCCTGAGGTGCAAGCAGACCTACAAGGGAACCCTAGACCTGGAAATCAATTATGGCACTCCCCTGTGGTCTGCTTAATACATAAAAAGATACCTTTTGATGTAGCAACACACTGTATCTTATTACAAATACAAAATACCTTGTAGACCAATGTATCCTTAACTACAACAACATTCTCAGTCACTGTTACAGAAACGTTTTACTTGTTTTATCTATAATTGTGATATTTTTAATCAACCTTAGTTTAATTAATGCATTGACTAAGTTGCTCTGGACAAGAGCATCTGCTAAATTACATGTAAATGTAAAAATAAATTATGGCAAAGCTCACTGCTGGTTATTATTACAATGAGGTCAACCCTAAAACTATTTGTATTTTGATCAAGTTTGGCCATGCATGGGGGCGGAGCTCATTCGAATAATACCCAGCAGTGTGCTTTGCAAGTGTTTTTTTTTCCAGAGCAAATTGCAGTCAGTGCATTCAACTATAAATGCACAGTAACCTACTGTAAAAATGACAGGACATGTTTTACAGTGTAGGAGTATTATGATGACATGGTGGAAAGGCTTTGAAAGATAAAAGGGTTCTGAAATGTTTACACATGCCATGTGTACGTATGGCCTTTGCAGCACAGTAGCTTTATTTAAATATTGTATGTTTGATGACTAGCAGCAGCATTATGTATAGTATGTGATTGAGCAACTCTGAAATGTCAGTGAGAAGTTCTTTCACTCTGTAAGTACAAAAAAGGTCACTGTGCTGCTGCGAAAAACAGATGTTTATGTAGGCAACTGTGAACAATATAAGATAGTAAGCACTTTTGATTTGATTGTTCTTTTCAGGCACTTTCGACAATGTAGGCGTTTCATTGTTTTTCACTGAATTCAAGTGTTTATGTAAATTCAGCAATCCATGTCGAGAGCGTTTGGTTGATGTTGGATTATTCAACATAAAGAAGGATCGCTGTACACATCTGTTTGTCGAAATGCATTTAGAAAAATGACAGAGAAGTAGTCAGTGTTTTGAGGGCAGAAATAAGTACACACCACTTCAAACAACACCTGGTGTTTCAAATAGAGTGTGTTGTGTGTGTGCACGTGTGTTTGCTATCGTGTTCGTGAGGAAGCTTTTTAGGGACACAGTAGCAAAATGCTTTAAATAAACACAAGGACAGGGAAATTGCTTAAAGCCTAGAATACCGCCTGACACACTGATTTTCACTTACTTTTTGCTCCCGCTTTATTGTTCCTAAAAGTTGCACTACCACCTGAGACTTTTTGTGTTGCCTAAGCACTCGCCTGTACCTCTTTCATAACTGCCAACTTCAGATGAATACAAGGGGGAAGAAAAAGGCTTGTGGTGCATTTTGAAAACAGGCCTTGCATTTCTGTGTATAAATGATTCAGGTTTACCAATTTGCAAAATGTTACCAAGCTTGCGTTTAGTTTCAACGTATTAAACCACCGACAGGGAGTAGGGGTTTGCTGTTTGGGGTTTTAGGCTGGGTTTCTGTACAGCACTTTGAGATATCAGCTGATGTACGAAGGGCTATATAAATAAATTTGATTTGATTTGATTTAGGGGAACTGCAAGCCTATTTCTCAACTCAGTAATACAGCGACGCTATGATGGAAGAGTTCTATTCAATCCTATCCGCTTCAGCTGACATCCACATAGCATTTGTTTTGGAGATGTCGGAGGTGGAACAGCATTAGAGCTGTCAAATCCACAAGTGGCTCATGGCGTTATACCAAAAGTGGACATTGCCATTGGCTGCATAGAGTCGCATTAACAGAAATCCCATGCAGCCTTGTTTACAAGTTTGAACACTGGATCATGAGATGTAATCTACACCTCGATTAGGCTCATAGAAATCCTCATTATTTAGTTGAATTCTTTTTCAATTTGAGCATAATTGTCTCTATATAGCCTACACTTTCTAGTTCTGAATTTCTAACATGAGAGCAGGCTTAACTCTTTTTATCATTTGTGACAGGAGGTAGAAAAGTATAAAGTATGGATTTGGGCTTTCATTGTCTAGCCCAGGGTTTCCCAAACTCGGTCCTGGGGCCTCACCCCACCTGGGTGCACATTTTGGTTTTTGTCCTAGCACTACACAGCTGATTCAAATCATCAAAGCTTGATGATGAGTTGGTTATTTGAATCAGCTGTGTAGTGCTGGGACAAAAACTCAGCCAGGACCCTGGTATAGACTACCTCTCATGTCCTCAGTAGGTTGTTGTCTTTGCTAAGGTGGATATAGACCTTACTGGTTTTAGGACAGAAGACTTGTTTCCTAAAAAGCTCAATAGAAGTTGACATAAGGATATAATGTTGTGGATGGCTTTCTGTAGTACCTTTAAAGTGTTACGGTTTACAATAATACTCTCTGTATAGAATTGTAATGCCAGATATCACACCGTGACCGGTCCTAGAACAACTGGGATAGAGGCTACTTTGTGGCTCTGTACACACTCAGGCTGTACAACTAACGTCCAACACATTTTGCACAACGGTTCTGATACAAGAGAGAGTTTTTCTATAGATACACAAACAACGTTTGTGTAAACATTTTTGTGCAAACAAACTCTCTGCTTGTTACGTTCCCCAGTTCCTGTGTTGTAGTTTTGTTTGTATGTGTGTGTTTCAGGAAAATGGCTTCCTGGATTCCTCCAAGCAGCTGATTGGTCAGCCCCATTGATGATTGGAGAGCTGACCCCGCCCCCAGTCAGGATACAGCTGTATCCCATTACAGACTCCTTCTCCAGCTACATGAGCCAGTGTTCTGTTGCTCAGAAGGAGATGAATAGTGTGTCCTGTGTTTTTTTTTATTTTTTAGAAAGGGCTTATTGTTATAGCCTCTATTGGTTGTTGCTCAGAGAGAGCTTCTTTGATATCTTGTGTTGGTTGTTGCTCAAATGGTTTGTGTATAGTATTTTGTAGCCGGTCCTTCTAAGGTATGTCTATGACAAAAGGACTGTGTTTTTCATTACAGAAATGGTTTGTGTATAGTATTTTGTAGCCGGTCCTTCTAAGGTATGTCTATGACAAAAGGACTGTGTTTTTCATTACAGAAATGGTTTGTGTATAGTATTTTGTAGCCGGTCCTTCTAAGGTATGTCTATGACAAAAGGACTGTGTTTTTCATTCCAGAAATGGTTTGTATTATTCTGTTTATTTTGTTCCCAGGGGGACTTAGCACCTAGGGAGTGTTTAGGTAAGAGGCCTGCGAGCATACATAACCCATAGTATTTACTATCTATACACACTAGGTAAGACCTGGGCGGACCACCCCATGTATTCTGGTTAGTGCACCAGGTGGTGCTAAGTTAGATAAGTAGTGAGTAGGTAGGAGAGGGGGCTTTGACATTTACTTTCTTTGCTTTGGATCCGTTCAGCCCCTTTTCCCCAAATTTACCGTGTGAAGGACAAAATTCCCAGTAAATGGTAAATTCTCTGCCTTTGTCATCCTTACTCGCACCTACAGTCCCATGCCTCTTTTACTCCACGGGGAGTTGAGTTGTAGCAGGGTGTTGCGTTCCCTCTCCAAGAGGCGTACATAACACTGCTGTATCACAAAAATATCAGTTTCACAACCAGTGTGTCAGTTGACAACCTGAGTGTGTATGACCCTATTGATAGGTCCCTACCCTCTTCAGATGTGCACATGTCCCCATCAACCTTTTAGTATCATCAACATTTTTGTTTAAGGCCCAGTCATCAATATACATTCTCCTTAAAATGGGCATTAGCATTTACAACCCCTGGCAGGTGCTTAAGTATATTAAATCACACAAATGAATGGCTTCATCACAGCCTTCCTTGCTCAGCAATGCAGAACAACTATAAACTGGAGGTGCTCAAATGAGTCTCTAATAAATAAGATGAACAAAAAATAAAATATTCTAGAATTAATTTGAGACTGGTGCTATATATTTGTTTTCTTTTTAAGGAGAATTTGTAAGTCGCTCTGGATAAGAGCGTCTGCTAAATGACTTAAATGTAAATGTAAATGAGAAGTTTATCTATAATTCCATGCATAACACTTGTATCTTTTATCAATGTTTATTATGAGTATTTCTGTAATTTGATGGATGTTTGTTTGAGACAATGCATTTCTGAACAGAACACATCAATTTTAAATGAGGTTTTGGACATAAAGGTTAGCTTTATCAAACAAAAGACACATTTATTGTGTTACATGAAGTCCTGTGAGTGCCATCTGATGAAGATCATCAAAGGTTAGTGATTAATTTAATCGCTATTTCTGACTTTTGTGAGCCCTCTCCTTGGCTGGAAAATGGCTGTATGGTTTTCTGTGACTAGGTGCATAATCGTTTGGTGTGCTTTTGCCGTAAAGCCTATTTGAAATCGTACACTGTGGCTGGATATACAAGAAGTTTATCTTTAAAATGGTGTATAATACTTGTATGTTTGAGGATTTTTAATTATGGGATTTATGTTGTTTTGAATTTGGCACCCTGCAATTTCACTGGCTGTTGGCGATGTGGGTCGCTAGCCCACATATCCCAGAGAAGTTAACCTTTTTGGGATAGGGGGCAGCATTTTCACTTTTGGATGAATAGCGTGCCCAGAGTGAAATGCCTCCTACTCTGTCCCAGATGCTAATATATGCATATTATTATTACTATTGGATAGAAAACACTCTGAAGTTTCTAAAACTGTTTGAATGATGTATGTGAGTATAACAGAACTCATATGGCAGGTATTTTTTCTCAGGTTTTTGCCTGCCATATGAGTTATGTTATACTTACAGACATTATTCAAACAGTTTTAGAAACTTCATAGTGTTTTCTATCCAAATCTACAATTTCTGGCATATTCTAGCTTTTGAGCCTGAGTAGCAGGCAGTTTACTCTGGGCACTTTACTATCCAAGCTACTCAATACTGCCCCCCAGTCCCAAATAAGTTTTAAAGATGTGAGCCTCATGGTGATTTAACAGAATTTAATTTCCTCTCTTTCATCCCTCTCCTTCATTAGCAGGGACTGGGAAAGGACGATGTACAGGAGAAGACCCTACATCACTGCCCTCTCTCTGTCTCCCAATCATCACTCACCGTCAGCCTTAACCAATAACAACATTAACCCATTCTATATTGTTCTGGCTAATGGAGGTTGGAATATGGTCACCTACGGTTAGGGCTAGTGTTAGGGCCAGGGTTAGGGCCAAGGTTAGGGCTAGTGTTAGGGCTAAGGTTTAGGTCTAAGGTTAGGGCTAGGGTTAGGGCTAAGTTTAGGGCTAAGGTTTAAGGTTTAGGGCTAGGGTTAGGGCTAAGGTTAGGGCTAGGGTTATGGCTAAGTTTAGGACTGGGGTTAGGACTAGGTCTAGGGATAGGGTTAGGGTTAGGGCTAAGGTTAGTGCTAGGGTTAGGGCTAAGGATAGGGTTAGGGCTAATGTTAAGGTTAGGGCTAATGTTAGGGTTAGGGCTAAGGTTAGGGATAGGGTTAGCGCTAAGGTTGGGGCTAAGGTTGTGGTTAGGGTTGGGCTAAGGTTAGGGCTAAGGTTAGGGTTCGGGATAAGGTTAGGGCTAAGGTTAGGCTAAGGTTGTGGTTAGGGCTAAGGTTAGGGCTAAGGTTAGGGTTAGGGCTAAGGTTAGGGCTAGGGTTAGGGCTAAGGTTAGGGCTAAGGTTTGGCTACGGTTAGGGCTAAGGTTAGGTTTAAGGGTTAACCTTAGCCTCAAACCTAACTCCAACCTTTACCTTACCCCTATAAGGTTAGGGTTGTTTATTGGTCCACTACATGTCCTCTACTGGTCCACAACTCTGCCTGCTTCAAAAAAGGTCATTTCAGAACAAAAGATTAGCTTGCAACTTGCCTCTGATTTAAGCGTTGATACTTTTCATGAAGACAGGTCACTGAAATGATCAGTTTGAAAGTGTGAAAACCCAAATGTATACAAATCTATAAAGGGACCTGACAATTGTCCTTCTACTGAGGAGGTACACACAGTATCTCCTCAGTAGAATCTAGACTCTTTGATAACATTTCAAATGCCATCGTGTCCCTTTCAGTTCCTTTGACGTTCCATTGTACACTGCAGAGATTAGTTGGCTAGTGGATTAATTGTAATCTTCTGCGTCAAATCAAACAATTTCCCAGGACAGAGATCTCAGTGGAGTGTGTGACCAGCCACTGAACACGACAACAGACTCCAGAACCCCCAGACATTGAGATGAGAGCCATCATCTGGCATAGAGATCTGTTGTGCTGTGTGAACTTCTCCGCTATGTAAACTCACAAACACTGTCTCCCACTCTTCATCTTTCCTCCCTTCGGGGGTGCAATACTTCAAAACAATCAACCACGGCCCTCCACTTGGTAAACATCAACAGACAGAAGTATAACATCTGAGCTCCACTAGGCCTACTGGTCAGTGTGTAAAGTACATCAGAGGGTTGCACTGACGCTAAGCTAATGCTAAAGTACTGGAGTAAATAACCAGCACATTCCTGAAGATCCATGTTTCTCAAACCAGCTGTTTGCTGTCCCATGAGGCCACATCAGAGGGCCTTGGCGCACTGTCGCCATGGTAAAATACTGGAGCCAATAAGCAGAGTCCTGAGGATGCTAGCAGTGGTGCATCTGAAGTAACAAGGAGAACTGGGGACACTTTGATACTAACTTGCAGCTCTGCAGCCAAGAGGACACTGACTCGTACCCTCATCATCATCATAGTTACCTCACACACCAACCATCCCTATAGGACAGTACTCAGCAGCATTAGTCCATAGGACAAGACTACTGTAGATGGATAGTGACCCCCAAAACTGTGAGCCAGCTTGCCCATCACTCCATGATTACTCTATCATGTCCATGCCAGTCAGCCATCTCAGCAGATAAGGGGTGATTAATTCATGCAACCGCTGCATTCATCAATAAAGCCACTCTCAGCTGCTTGAGCTTCTCTGGGTAATGGAGAGGCACAGCCGGGCCAGGAGAGCACTCCAGTCAAATGAGGAAGCAGCGCTATACTCACTTTCTCTCTGTGGATGAGTGGGGTGAAGTTCCTGACATATCAGATGAATGTCAGGCCTGCCATGGACAGTACTGTAGGCTACATCCAGTACATGGATACTTTCAGCTTTAAGGGAAATGTCTAGTTTGTGTAGGTCTAAAATGATAGTGATGGATATGTGCTGTCAATCAGGTGAAACCTGTACATATAGCGTAATGTGCATACAGAGGCATTGAGGCAAGATATTCTGTTTCAGCAGGATTATATCCTTTATTTAGACACTGGCACTGATCAATGTGTCACTCTTCTTGACTGCTTAGCTGGCACCAGGAAGAGAGCTTTCCGTCTGGTGCTGCACTGGGGTGATGTGATGGAGTACATGCGCACACACACACAAACATGACTCATGTGATGTTGGCATCAAGGTTTATTATCCTTTATAATGTACAATATACAAAAATATAGAGTACCAAAAAATTCACAGTGTCTAAAAGGCAGTGATTACAGTCTATGTCACATATCTAACAGTACCACCAGGTCAGTTGCATAGAAGGGCACCGAGCCAATCAGGGGACAGAGCTCCACAATGTGGCATCCAGCTTGTCCAATCAAAAGTGACTACAGGGCCAGGGGAAGCAAATTAGAGGGAGTCACCATTTAGGGGGAGCCAATTAAAAACCCAAGAAACGTGGGTGAGGCCTGTGTGGAAAAGGAAAACCACAGGATGGAAGTGTTACTTTAAGTCCTCTAAACAGCAGAATTACTTTGATCTAATTTACATGACTCTTTGTTGTACATTTGCTGTATCAAGTTCTTATTTTACATGTTTTATTAAGGTAGGGCTTTTAATTATAAATGTTTTGTTGTGGTGGTGACATTGATTCTGTATTAAACTGGCACAAGTGCCTCTAAAACGACGGGCTGTCTTTGTTACTCTAAGATACTACACAAGATGTAGCCAAACTGTACATCTGCACAAAGTAACAAAACAGCTGTTGTGTATTCATTACGGAAACCGTTTAAGACCCAAACGGAAGCTAAAAGAGAAAAACAGGAGTTTTTATTAGACAAATTCATGTACGTCCCTCTTCGTTTCATTCCGTTTGCGAAACATTTTGCAACAGAATCGGTGGAATGAATAGATCCCTGGAAAAGATGTCTAGGCCGTAGTCAACCAGTCACATTGACTAGCTCTATCCCCTTACAAACCCCATGGTTGGTGTGTACATAGCTGCTGCACTTTTTTACAACTATAAGGCTTCAAACAAAACAAACAAAACAAAAAACAGTGTTAGCTATACAATAATATACATTTACATTATACTAACCTTTAGATGTCATTAATGGTCTGCAGATCGAAGGCTGTCTCTTATGTACAGATAGAGCTCTCGTGCATATAGCGGAACTATAGAATTAGAATGATAGAATAAAATCCTTCTATTTCTATGAGAGGAACTAGAAGCATTGCTGCTGAATTAGCATAACATCAGGCATAATAAGAAAATATAGCTCAGTTGTGTTTCTCAAATTCCTTTATGATCCAAGCTTCCCCATGAGAACCGTACAGCTCTCCTTAAACTTACAATGATTAACATCTTATACGTGGAACACACAGAAACCCAGCGGAACGTCAGGAGTGCCATCATCATAATGTGTGAAAAAATGCACATGGTCCTTTACAGATCCCGTCATATACAGTCATATGTAATAAAGCATTACATTTACATTGTACAAAATACATAGAGTTGTCTGTTCCTCTCCTCATTCAAGCTCACAGGCATACACATACGAAGCAAGCAAACATACACATACAAGCAAAACATTAATCTCATACCACTATTTCTAAGCATGATTTAGCAATGTTAAGAGAGGGATCCATTAATATTTGCTACAGTCAGACTTATATTTGCTTCTACATGAATCTGTGTTTTATATTTTTGTTCTTATTTGTAAAATATGTCAGATACACATTGGCTACTAAGCTGCTTTGAAAAATGTAAAAATAATGTATTTTGTGATGTGAAACTGATGAGAAACTAAAAAGTGAATCAGCTATTATTTGTGGAATAAAACTTTTCCTCCTATACTACTGTTCTCTCTCTCTCTAGCATGAAACAAATAACCTCCTCATAACAAAACCACTTAAAAAAAGGTGCCACACTACTAGCTTATTATCCTAGCTTGTATGATATCATATCAAAATGCGGTTGCAGTCCAGTTTTGCACACTGAGCGGTAGTAGGTAGGTACAGTGCTCAGTAGAATGCATCCATTTAATTCTAGAATCAAGGGAATGCCCTTCTAGAAGTCTTTATATAATCTGACCCCACATTATCCCCTCTGTTGCATACAGACAGGCACCCGAGGCAACCCAAAGCTGTACCAACTATATCCCGTCAACTGATTCCAACTCTCTCAGTCAGACACCTCAGATCTCTATCCCATGTTCAGATCGTTCCCTGGGAAGTCTACCTATACATTACATAACACAGCTAGGCAGCCTGAGGTGTGGGGCCTTGTTTGGACATAAGCAGATTAAAACTAGAGTCTATCCAGCAATGAGTATGTCTGTATCTGTGTGGACCAATATAGGTAGTGTTTTGTCCATAACCGATCACACGCTGCCATCCATGGATGTGCCTTTGTTCCCCTGGTCCTCTAGTACCACCCAAAAACATAGCAGAGCTGAAGTCCCAGGTTCTTGTCCTCCTCATGTCATGTGATGACGTGAGCTGAGTGCATTCATCCATCCACCTCCAAACACAATAGAACTGATATTGGCCTCCTGATCTCTTGAATTAATTTAGTAATTTTTTTGGTTTCCTCATGATTTGCAACCACCGCACTGAAGCAAGGACAGACACCAGGATATGCGCCGGTTGGGATGTTCCCGGTAACTTGTTGTTGGGAGAATTCTGAGTTTAGAATGGGGATAAAAGCTGCAGACAGAGGGGATGTTGGTGTCATAGAGACTCATTCATAGAGGTGACCAGACAGACCAGAGAGGAGAAGATGTGGCCATTTTGAGTATCTCTTAAGGCCACCTCTAGCCTCTCTGAATAGCACAACACCCACAGTAAGGCGATCAGGTTGTCAAGTTCCACAGGGATAAGTCATTGTCCAAATCCATACTGTAGCGTATAGTGTCTTATGGAGTTCATCATTCAGCTCTCCATCAAAGCACTACGTTGACACTGTGATGTCCAGTACCAGGATCAGGTTCCTGGCTCTAGTTAGTGAGTCTAGGGAAGGCATCAGTATCCATACTGTATCCACCCCTACAGAGTGCTGATAGTACGTTCCAGGTATACCCTTACACACACACACCCCACCATTTTGGCGATACCATGGGATAAAGGAAAGGAGAGCAAAAATGAGATCCAGGTCTTAGGTTGTGTTCAGTCACCATGGCATTTGTCACCATGGCGATGGGGGTGGAGTTCAGTCTGGGTAGGTAGGTGGGGCTGGGGTCCTTGGGGTGTGTGTCTCAGCTGTGGTTATAGGTCCTGCAAGGGGAAGGGGAGGAGTCAGGCCTGTTGTAGTCGAATTTGCCCAGCGCTGTGGGGTAGTAGGTGGTAGTGTAAACGTTAGTTTGCTGCAGGGGCGTTGGGTAGAAGTTAGACCTCTCGTCTGGGAGCAGGTTGTTCTTGTTCAGAGTCTGGAAGTGGAGAGAAGACAATCATAACAGATGACAGTGGCTACAAACTTAGACAGAAAACACTGGAGGGTGTAAAAGGTACATACTGTTAGTGTATGTCTGGGTGAGGTGGGAAAAGTAGAGAAAACAGTCATAACAGTGACATAAGAGTTTCATAACAGTACCATAACAGATGGTTTAGTTTACCAATGACTCAGACAGGAGCAATATCCATATATTATACTCTTACAAGTTGAAAAGTGGGCTACAGTGCTGGGTACTGGAAGTGCATCTTTAAGCAAGGTAGAAAACTTCAACAAAATGTGATTTATCAGCCATAAATCAAGCATAACCAATTAACAAATATGAGAGGGATGAATAAATTACAGTAGGTCCTTCTAAATGAGGAAACAGCACAAAAGACATTTTTACTGTAGTGTACATTCAAAATGGAACCCTTTTACCTTTATAGTGCACTACATTTGACCAGGGCCCATTTGGAAAGTAGTGCACTATATGGGCAATGTGGTGTCATTTGGGACTCACACTTAATGTAATGCACTTGCACTTTACAGGCAGGTTGCGGCGGCTAGAAGCCACAACAAGCCGACGGAGGGAACACTACGGAGGGCTGATCAGTAATGTAATTTATCTTAACAGCTCTGGTCCCTGCTCTGTAATTGGGTTCCAGAATCAGTGAAATGCACAACAACGTCGGCCATTTTGAAACGCCCTGGAGGAGGGCGGTGAGGGCCTGTGAAGAAAGACCAATGATAACCGCAGTAGTTCTCAGGTTGAGTGAGTGGCTCTAGCTAGCTAACCTGGTTAAACCAGACTGAATGCTGTGCTCACAGGTTAAACATAGCAAAATCAGTTAAGATGCCAGGCTAATAGTTAGCTAGCTACCTGTGGTATGAAACCTGCCTAGCCATACTTATTCTATTAAAACTCTGCTCTGTATGACTCTGATCATCAGTGCCAGGTATTAGAACCCAGCCTCAACTACTGCACCACAACACATCACTCTCCCAGCTGGCGGCTGGCAGCTTTAGAAAAACAATCAGGTGTCCTTCTGAGAAGCAACAACCATCATCTGAGATAGACTGTCCTAGCACAGTACTTGACTAATTAGGGGGGAGAATAATATGGAACTATGTATACTAGGTGGATCATGACCTTGGTCCTAAGGCTAAACCCTGACGTACGTATGAAGGGCAGTGCCACGGTGGGACGGATTGATGGGGTCGGAAGGTGGCTCATAGGTACACGCAGGTGTTAGGTCCAAGAGTGAGGAAAGGTGGGGCAGGCAGGTGCAGCTTGACTTTACATGTATTATTGAATTTAATATAGCTGAGCCAACCTCAATGTTTTGGCTGATGCTTTCTCAAGAGATGATGGTTCAGCATTATAGACAGCAGCGGGAGTCAGTTGCTATAACAGCCCAACGGGGTCCAATAAAAAGGACTGAGGCTATGATCAGGCAGAGACACAAGACACCATGGAGTAAGGAAACCAGGTGAAGACAGATAAGAGTTCTGAGCTCTCACTATTACTCATCCTCATATAATGAAAGAACCCTAAACATAAGGAAAATCTTCTCAAAGCCATATGAATGGCTGGTCTTACAGCATCTCTTTGCTACGCAGACAATTGTGCATGTCTGTGTGTGTATATGTCTGTGTGTGTACATGTCTGTGTGTGTATATGTCTGTGTGTGTATATGTCTGTGTGTGTATGTCTGTGTGTGTACATGTCTGTGTGCAGGTAGCCTAGTGGTTAGAGCGTTGTACAAGTAACCGGAAGGTTGCAAGTTCAAACCCCTGAGCTGACAAGGTACAATTCTGTCGTTCTGCCCCTGAACAGGCAGTTAACCCACTGTTCCTAGGCCGTCATTGAAAATAAGAATTTGTTTGTAAAGGTAAAAAATATATATATATATATGTCTGTGTGTGGGCCAAAATACCAGCAACAGTGTGTGAAAACTTAAAAAGATGAGAGAGGCCTGTAATTTTCATCATAGGTACACTTCAACTATGACAGACAAAATGAGAAAAAAAATCCAGAAAATCACATTGTAGGATTTTTTATGAATTTATTTGCAAATTATGGTGGAAAATAAGTATTTGGTCAATAACAAAAGTTTATCTCAATACTTTGTTATATACCCTTTGTTGGCAATGACAGAGGTCAAATGTTTTCTGTAAGTCTTCACAAGGTTTTCACACACTGTTGCTGGTATTTTGGCCCATTCCTCCATGCAGATCTCCTCTAGAGCAGTGATGTTTTGGGGCTGTTGCTGGGCAACACGGACTTTCAACTCCCTCCAAAGAATTTCTATGGGGTTGAGATCTGGAGACCGGCTAGGCCACTCCAGGACCTTGAAATGCTTCTTACGAAGCCACTCCTTCGTTGCCCGGGCGGTGTGTTTGGGATCATTGTCATGCTGAAAGACCCAGCCACATTTCATCTTCAATGCCCTTGCTGATGGAAGGAGGTTTTCATTCAAAATCTCACGATATATGGCCCCATTCATTCTTACCTTTACACGGATCAGTCGTCCTGGTCCCTTTGCAGAAAAACAGCCCCAAAGCATGATGTTTCCACCCCCATGCTTCACAGTAGGTATGGTGTTCTTTGGATGCAACTCAGCATTCTTTGTCCTCCAAACACGACGAGTTGAGTTTTTACCAAAAAGTTATATTTTGGTTTCATCTGACCATATGACATTCTCCCAATCTTCTTCTGGATCATCCAAATGCTCTCTAGCAAACTTCAGACGGGCCTGGACATGTACTGGCTTAAGCAGGGGGACACGTCTGGCACTGCAGGATTTGAGTCCCTGGCGGTGTAGTGTGTTACTGATGGTAGGCTTTGTTACTTTGGTCCCAGCTCTCTGCAGGTCATTCACTAGGTCCCCCCGTGTGGATCTGGGATTTTTGCTCACCATTCTTGTGATAATTTTGACCCCACAGGGTGAGATCTTGCGTGAAGCCCCAGATCGAGGGAGATTATCAGTGGTCTTGTATGTCTTCCATTTCCTAATAATTGCTCCCACAGTTGATTTCTTCAAACCAAGCTGCTTACCTATTGCAGATTCAGTCTTCCCAGCCTGGTGCAGGTCTACAATTTTGTTTCTGGTGTCCTTTGACAGCTCTTTGGTCTTGGCCATAGTGGAGTTTGGAGTGTGACTGTTTGAGGTTGTGGACAGGTGTCTTTTATACTGATAACAAGTTCAAACAGGTGCCATTAATACAGGTAACGAGTGGAGGACAGAGGAGCCTCTTAAAGAAGAAGTTACAGGTCTGTGAGAGCCAGAAATCTTGCTTGTTTGTAGGTGACCAAATACTTATTTTCCACCATAATTTGCAAATAAATTCATTACAAATCCTACATGTCTGTGTGTGTACATGTCTGTGTGTGTGGACATGTTTAATTATACTTGTGGAGAACAGTCCCAGTAAACTGAACATTTTCTGACCATCTGGGGACATTTTTCAAGCCCCCACAAAGAAAAAGGTGATTTCCAGGGGGTTTAGGGTTAGGGTTAGAATTAGGTTTAGGAGTTAAAGGTTAGGTTTAGGGTTAAAGTTAAGTTTTGGGGTTAAGGTTAGGGTCAGGGTTAGGGCTAGGGTTAGGGTTAGGAAAACTAGGATTTGGAATGGGAATCAATTGTGTGTCCTCCTAGTAAAACAACAGTGGACGTGTGTGTGTTTATGCATGTGTGTCTGCATGCAGAGGACTCAGGCCTGTTGTGTGTGTTTATGCATGTGTGTCTGCATGCAGAGGACTCAGGCCTGTTGTGTGTGTTTATGCATGTGTGTCTGCATGCAGAGGACTCAGGCCTGTTGTGTGTGTATATGCATGTCTGTGTGTGTATCTATCCACGTGTGTGTCTGCATGAGTGACAACCCTTGTATACTGTACCTGTGACAATACCTTGAACTCCATGGGCGTGTACTTCTCGTTCTTTGGTGTGGTGTTGCCCTTGTAGTTGAGGTGGTTGGGTGTGGTTGGGTGTATGACGGCAGACTCCTGCGAGGGCTTGTGGAAGTGCTGGCAGTACACATAGACCAAGAAGGACAGAAGGCCCGCCCCCAGGAAACAAGACACGCCTGTGGCTATCAGGTGCAGAGAGGTGAATGCTGCGCAAAAACAACAAAGCAGACAGATGGGAGGAGGTCAGTCATGATGTCTAGTTCAATTATCGGTGTCTGTTATCTGTCGTTTTCGTTCTCTCATCATAACTCTTTCTTTCTTTCCTCATCCTCCTTCACATATTGTATTGCAGCAAAGTGGTAGCCTGGTCACATATCTGTTTGTGCTGTCTTGCCAACTCTTAGTGACAATGACCTCAGGAGTTGGCAAGACAGCACAAACATATTGGGGACCAGGCTAGTAAAATGGTGGTTCATTCAAGGGAATCAAGCTCCTCCTCCTCAGTGCTCCTGCCGTCAAACCTGGAAGCTGTCCAATGGAATGGCGGCACAGCCTTGAAACCATTACCCTTCCCAGCATGGTTCCTACACTTTATTATAATGGCCATCCCCCCTCATGCATATTCCACTTCTGATGATTGGTTCAAAGGCTTGTGCAGCATCGCCATGGTTTCAAAACGGACATGGTGGCATCCCCCCTAAAGGTAGACTAAAGTAGAGGAGGGGAAGAGGAGAGGGGGGTACCTACAGCGCTCCTATTACCTCCTGCTGACTGAATGAAAGGATTCATGGAACACACACACACACACACACACACACACACACACACACACACACACACACACACACACACACACACACACACACACACACACACACACATTCCCACGTACTGTAGGTGGTTGTTAATCCACTTACCTCTGCATTGCTGGTCCTTATCAAAGCCAGACGCAGGGAGAATCACTGCAACACAACACACACACAGACAGACATGCAGAGACAGACAAACAGTCAGCTACCAGCACATGCACATTCTCACCATGCACAGAAATATCTGGAAACCATCCAAGAGTTCAGAGTGATTTGAACTGGTAGATGGTACTTGCAGAACAGTACACACAGTATACAGTACACAGTACACACAAAGAAACATACATCATGAAACACTAATGAAAACTTCAGACAGTTGGGATTGTTGTGTAGACTAGCTTCTACGATGTTTGACCGACACTTAAAGTCATTCATCAGGAGGGAGAGGAGGGGAGAGGAGGGAAGAGGAGGGTGTGTGTTTTTAATTGAGATGTGGCCATCCTATGATTACATTTTGGGGCAATTTCGGCTGAGCGAGTGTCACACGCCATTCCAGTGACCTTACGATTTCCAACGCCTCCTCCGAAATTGCAATGAAATTGCGGTACCCTAACCCCTATATAGTTGGATACTCATGACCAGGACACATACACGGGTTGGTTGTTTAGAAATGGTGGGATTAGATTGTTGATAGCAAGTCAACTATATTTGGTTTCCAATGTTTATTGAAAACATAAATACAGTTACACAATGAGCTCTTGTCCCACATGTCCGTTTCTTGTCATTGTTGCTAGCTATCTGGCCACCCAGAACCATAACAACACGCGGCCTTTGAGGCGCACGCATCATTTTCATGATGTTGACCGCTTACCCGTCTATAGGGCTCTGGTTAAAAGTAGTGCACTGTATAGGGTGCCTTTTTGGGATGCTAATTGCATCTGTCTTGTCTCTGGTAGCCAGGGACAGAAATACCATTACTCTGTTAAAAGTCAAAGAAAGGAAACAGCCTCCTCATCAGAGGAGCACTCTAAGAAGCCTGATTTACATAGACTTCATTTGCACAAATTAAGATAGAAGATCTTATTCTGGTGGGGGAAATTTGATTAGATGTTTGACTTAGCCACATCCACAGGGTCGCAGATGTAGTTGTAGTGTACAGTGAAATACTTCGTCTCCGAGATCCAACACTGCAGGTGTGAATTAAACAATAATAATCCCAAAGAAATGTCCATAGAAGTAGCAGCGGGGTGGGGGTGGGGGTGGGGGGCAGTTTCCCGGACACGGATTAAGTCTGGTCATGGATGGACTAAAAAGCACTTTCAATAGAGAATATCCATGCTTTTTTGTATTGTATTAGACTTAATCTGTGTCCAAGAAACTGTCCCTATGTGTATGATGCGTCTTATCTCAGTGTGGTTATTATCTCTGAGTGATTATGATAATGGTGGAGGTGATGACGAGGACGGTGATGATAACAGTTATGATAATGATGATAGTGATGATTATGAATGATGTCATTGATGATGATCATAACTGTTATGATAATGATGACAGTGATGATTATGAACGATGGCGATAATGATGATCATGATAACGGTTATGATAATGATGTTAGCGATGATTATGAATGGTGGTTAACAAACAGATCACCGACCATTTCGAATCCCACCGTATCTTCTCTGCTATGCAATCTGGTTTCCGAGCTGGTCATGGGTGCACCTCAGCCACGCTCAAGGTCCTAAACGATATCTTAACCGCCATTGATAAAAGACAATACTGTGCAGCCGTCTTCATCGACCTGGCCAAGGCTTTCGACTCTGTCAATCTGTGTCCAAGAAACTGTCCCTATGTGTATGATGCGTCTTATCTCAGAGTGGTTATTATCTCAGAGTGGTTATTATCTCAGAGTGGTTAATATCTCAGAGAGGTTATTATCTCAGAGTGGTTATTATCTCAGAGTGGTTATTATCTCAGAGAGGTTATTATCTCAGAGTGGTTATTATCTCAGAGTGGTTATTATCTCAGAGTGGTTATTATTTATTATCTTAGAGTGGTTATTATCACAGAGTGGTTATTATCTCCTCAGAGTGGTTATTATCTCAGAGTGGTTATTATCTCAGAGTGGTTATTATCTCAGAGTGATTATCCCCCCATTCTTATCGGCAGACTCAACAACCTTGGTTTCTCAAATGACTGCTTCGCCTGGTTCACCAACTACTTATCAGACAGAGTTCAGTGTGTCAAATCGGAGGGCCTGTTGTCCGGACCTCTGGCAGTCTCTATGGGGTGCCATAGGGTTCAATTCTCGGGCTGACTTTTTTCTCTGTATACATTAATGATGTCGCTCTTGCTGCTGGTGATTCTCTGATCCACCTCTATGCAGACGACACCATTCTGTATACTTCTGGCCCTTCTTTGTACACTGTGTTAACTAACCTCCAGATGCACTTCAATGCCATTACAACTCTCCTTCCGTGGCCTCCAACTGCTCTTAAATGCAAGTAAAACTAAATGCATGCTCTTCAACTGATCGCTGCCTGCACCTGCCCGCCACTATGGCCTATTCGCCACTATGGCCTATTTATTGCCTTATACCTCCCTAATCTTACTTCATTTGCACACACTGTACAGTATATAGACTTTTCTATTGTGTTATTGACTGTACGTTTGTTTATTCCATGTGTAACTCTGTGTTGTTTGTGTCGCACTGCTTTGCTTTATCTTGGCCATGTCACAGTCGTAAATGAGAACTTGTTCTCAACTGGCCTACCTGGTTAAATAAAGGTGAATAAAATAATAAAACATTTAATGGTGATGATGATGATCATGATAACGGTTATGATAATGATATTGATAATTATGAACGATGGCGATGATCAGGAGGATGATCATGATAACGGTTATGATAATGATGATAGTGATGATTAAGAACAATGGCGATGATGATGAAAATGATAACGGTTATGATGATGATGTTGGTGGTGACGATGATGATGACATATATGATGAAAGTATGTATGGCTCACCTGGAATCTCGTTGCAGTCCCTGTGCTCAGTGCTGTTTCCCACACAGGGGGCGGAGCCTTGAGCCCCACAGACCCGGCTGCGTACCTGCAGCCCTACGTCATCACATGCTGACCACAGAGACCAGGCCATCCAGCCGCCTGCGCACACACACACAAACGTCAGTACACAGACAAATGACCAAAGATTCACTCTGAGTTGAGGTAACCGCTGCATTCTTAAAATGCCTGGAACCCAACTTGACCACCCAAGCGCATGAAAACAAACAAACTAGCCCCACCACAGCACAGCCACAAACAACCCTAACAACCCTAGCCATATACAAACAGACCCAAGTGGTTGTGAGGTAAACTGTTTTGAGAAAGCAAACCCATAGTTTGTTTAGTGCATAGCCAAGATGTTTTCGTCAAGAGCCAAGTGTTAGCCATGTTTCCCAGGCGACAGGCGCCTGTGTACAGTAAACAGGAAAGACCCTCTCCCAGAACCCTCTCCCCCTCTCCCGCATTTCCAACCCGTGATGCCAAAAGCCATTCACCCAATGAATGATGGCTGCCATTTTGTTTACCTCTCCTATCAGTCAGCCTTTCAGTCACAGGCTGCCGAAGCTGCTCCTCGTGCTCTCTGATCTCCCCACACCAGTCTACATAGAACAACACAACACAACACAACCCTCACGGTACAGCATCCATATTAGGACAGCCTCACAGGGAGTTGGTGTCCTTGCGACTCTTGAGGCTGTACTAATATGGACACACACCCACACACACACACACCCTCCTGTCCTTCATTAGTTAGCACAATCTATTTAATCAAGCCATCTCTGACAAGGCCATCAGATAGGCCGGGGACTGACAGACACAAGGTTTTTTGGCTAATTGGAGGTTCACTCTATCTATAGGGAATAGATGACCAATGTCCTGCCTGTCGGTAAATGTACCGAAGCGGGAGACAGATGAGGACAAGACATTAGCATGGCAAACTGTGGACACAAGCAGGGGCACACAAATGAAGTTGAACACACATGATGGTGAACACACATGAAGTTGAACACACGTGCAGGCGTGCAGGCACACACACACACACACACACACACACACACACACACACACACACACACACACACACACACACACACACACACACACACACACGGGTTGTTTGCATCCCAAATGGCACCCTGTTTCCTATATATTTGTTATTTTCTGAGGCTTAAGGCACCTGGTATTCCCAGGCGGTCTCCAGTCCCAGTACTAAACCAGGACTGACCCTGAACAGGCGTGTTCAGGGTGATATGGCCACAAGCATTTTCTCCCTGAAATTAGGTCCCTTGGCTCATCTCTGAAACTCCTCATTGGGCTCGGGAGAGGCGAAGGTGGAGTCATGCGTCCTCTGAAACATGACCCACCTGGCCTCCTACTTCTTATCACCCTGCTCTCTTAACCCGAGTGTCAGCCGCACCAATGTGTCAGAGGATCCACAGTTCGACTGACAACCGGAGTCAGCTTGCAGATCGAATCCCAGGCTGTAGTGGTGCCTCAGCACTGCGGTGCTGTGCTTTTGACCGAGGAAGCCTTCCCTATATATTTTGACCAGGGAAGAGTGAATAGCCATTTGGGAATAGCCATTTGGGACGCAACCCAAGTAAAAGACAGAAACCAATTCCCTTCCTTGTCTTTAATTACCATCAGGGAGAACTTCCCACTGACTGACTGACAGCTGGTCTAATTAAATATGAATGACAGTTTGCCAGGCACACACACACACACACACACACACACACACACACACACACACACACACACACACACACACACACACACACACACACACACACACACACACACACACACACACACACACACACACACACACACACACACACACACTTTGTGGGGACACACAGCTCAGTCCAACTCAAAATCCTTTTTTCCCTAACCCATACTCTAACCCTAACCTTAACCTGAACCGGAAAACTTAACACTAACCCTAAACCTTACCCTAACACTAACTCCTAACCTAAACCTAATTATAACCCTAACACTAATTCTAACCTTAACTCTGAACCCCCCTAGAAATAGCATTTGACCTTGTGGGGACCAACAAAATGTCCCCTGTTGGTAAAAATGTTTTCATTTTCATTCATTTACTATTTCACTTATAACCACTCTAGTATAGTTAATCACGTAAACACACAGACACACACACACTGGACGCCGCAGCAGGAACACAATAAATAGTGACACTGACCAGTTTGCTGGAAAATAAAGAATGGATTAGGATAGGAATCAGACAAACTCTTTAGACAAGAGATTAGATTTAGCCTTGTCTCTCATGTGGGCTTATTCAGAGGAATGTCTGAGAGTAACTTTCTACCCAGTCCAGGATTAGCTGTAGCTGGCTCACACTCATACATATTACAGAGTCCTATAGGAAACAGAGACACTACACAGAGACACTACACAGAGCAGAGGGCCTGGTTAGATAGACAGTATACATGTCACACATTATTGGGCAACAAGGTATACTATCAGATACAATTGGGCTGCCTCCCAGCACAGCAGGGAATAGGCATGGGAACTCCGTTTCCCAATATGCACCTCTTTCACACCCTTCTCTGGAGTGACATAACAAGGTGCTGACTGGCATAGTATTGATCAGTGAGCAATTATCACGATAGGCTTGCAATGCATTGATTAGGAAAGACTATGCAACTATTGTGACCACTAAGAAATAGAAAATGAAACTAATTTGACCCTCTATTGCCCTTCCTACCACAATATGCAACTGTTCTTATTCCAGAAAGCACACCAGATATACCATGGCATTATGTTGCTGAGTGATGAGTAGACAGACCACCAGATATACCCTGGCATTATGTTGCTGAGTGATGAGTAGACAGACCACCAGATATACCCTGGCATTATGTTGCTGAGTGATGAGTAGACAGACCACCAGATATACCCTGGCATTATGTGGCTGAGTGACGAGGAGACAGACCACCAGATATACCCTGGCATTATGTGGCTGAGTGACGAGGAGACAGACCACCAGATATACCCTGGGATTATGTGGCTGAGTGATGAGGAGACAGACCACCAGATATACCCTGGCATTATGTGGCTGAGTGACGAGGAGACAGACCACCAGATATACCCTGGCATTATGTGGCTGAGTGACGAGGAGACAGACCACCAGATATACCCTGGCATTATGTGGCTGAGTGACGAGGAGACAGACCACCAGATATACCCTGGCATTATGTGGCTGAGTGACGAGGAGACAGACCACCAGATATACCCTGGCATTATGTGGCTGAGTGACGAGGAGACGGACAACTAGATATACCCTGGCATTATGTGGATGAGTGATGAAGAGACAGACCACCAGATATACCCTGGCATTATGTGGCTGAGTGATGAGGAGACAGACCACCAGATATACCCTGTCATTATGTGGCTGAGTGACGACAAGACAGACCACCAGATATACCCTGGCATTATGTGGCTGAGTGATGAAGAGAGAGACCACTAGATATACCCTGGCATTATGTGGCTGAGTGATGAGGAGACAGACCACCAGATATACCCTGGCATTATGTGGCTGAGTGACGAGGAGACAGACCACCAGATATACCCTGGCATTATGTGGCTAAGTGATGAGGAGACAGACGACCAGATATACCCTGGCATTATGTGGCTGAGTGATGAGGAGACCGACCACCAGATATACCCTGTCATTATGTGGCTGAGTGACGACAAGACAGACCACCAGATATACCCTGGCATTATGTGGCTGAGTGACGAGGAGACAGACCACCAGATATAACCTGGAATTATGTGGCTGAGTGACGACAAGACAGACCACCAGATATACCCTGGCATTATGTGGCTGAGTGATGAGGAGACAGACCACCAGATATACCCTGGCATTATGTGGCTGAGTGACGACAAGACAGACCACCAGATATACCCTGGAATTATGTGGCTGAGTGACGAGGAGACAGACCACCAGATATACCCTGGCATTATGTGGCTGAGTGACGACAAGACAGACCACCAGATATACCCTGGCATTATGTGGCTGAGTGACGAGGAGACAGACCACCAGATATACCCTGGCATTATGTGGCTGAGTGACGAGGAGACAGACCACTAGATATACCCTGGCATTATGTGGCTGAGTGATGAAGAGACAGACCACCAGATATACCCTGGCATTATGTGGCTGAGTGACGACAAGACAGACCACCAGATATACCCTGGCATTATGTGGCTGAGTGATGAAGAGACAGACCACTAGATATACCCTGGCATTATGTGGCTGAGTGACGACAAGACAGACCACCAGATATACCCTGGCATTATGTGGCTGAGTGATGAAGAGACAGACCACCAGATATACCCTGGCATTATGTGCCTGAGTGATGAAGAGACTGACCACCAGATATACCCTGGCATTATGTGGCTGAGTGATGAAGAGACAGACCACTAGATATACCCTGGCATTATGTGGCTGAGTGATGAAGAGACAGACCACTAGATATACCCTGGCATTATGTGGCTGAGTGATGAAGAGACAGACCACTAGATATACACTGGCATTATGTGGCTGAGTGACGAGGAGACAGACCACCAGATATACCCTGGCATTATGTGGCTGAGTGATGAGGAGAAACTGAATTGTGTTTTGTCCATTGTGTACTTCCGATTGTGGAATATTTATATAAAGCCTGGAATAAAAGAAAAAGTGCTACCTATAATGAAATTGTAAAAAACAACGTTTAGCTTCTATGTGGTAAATGGTATGTGTGTATATAGATTGTGTATAGGCTTGTCTCCCATATGAATCTTCTATGTGGTAAATGGTATGTGTGTATAAGAACAACGTCTCCCATATGAATCTTCTATGTGGTAAATGTGTGTATATAGATTGTGTATAGGCTTGTATATGAATCTTCTTGTAAATGGTATGTGTATAGGCTTGTCTCCCATATGAATCTTCTATGTGGTAAATGGTATGTGTGTATATAGATTGTGTATAGGCTTGTCTCCCATATGAATCTTCTATGTGGTAAATGGTATGTGTGTATATAGATTGTGTATAGGCTTGTCTCCCATATGAATCTTCTATGTGGTAAATGGTATGTGTGTATATAGATTGTGTATAGGCTTGTCTCCCATATGAATCTTCTATGTGGTAAATGGTATGTGTGTATATAGATTGTGTATAGGCTTGTCTCCCATATGAATCTTCTATGTGGTAAATGGTATGTGTGTATATAGATTGTGTATAGGCTTGTCTCCCATATGAATCTTCTATGTGGTAAATGGTATGTGTGTATATAGATTGTGTATAGGCTTGTCTCCCATATGAATCTTCTATGTGGTAAATGGTATGTGTGTATATAGATTGTGTATAGGCTTGTCTCCCATATGAATCTTCTATGTGGTAAATGGTATGTGTGTATATAGATTGTGTATAGGCTTGTCTCCCATATGAATCTTCTATGTGGTAAATGGTATGTGTGTATATAGATTGTGTATAGGCTTGTCTCCCATAAATGTAAATGGTATGTGTGTATATAGATTGTGTATAGGCTTGTCTCCCATATGAATCTTCTATGTGGTAAATGGTATGTGTGTATATAGATTGTGTATAGGCTTGTCTCCCATATGAATCTTCTATGTGGTAAATGGTATGTGTGTATATAGATTGTGTATAGGCTTGTCTCCCATATGAATCTTCTATGTGGTAAATGGTATGTGTGTATATAGATTGTGTATAGGCTTGTCTCCCATATGAATCTTCTATGTGGTAAATGGTATGTGTGTATATAGATTGTGTATAGGCTTGTCTCCCATATGAATCTTCTATGTGGTAAATGGTATGTGTGTATATAGATTGTGTATAGGCTTGTCTCCCATATGAATCTTCTCTTTGTGCCAGACTGGGTTCAAATACCTTCTTATTTTTTTTCTGTATGTATTTATCTGTATATGTTATGTATGTATGTACAGTTGAAGTCGGAAGTTTACATACACTTAGGTTGGATTCAATTAAACTCGTTTTTCAACCACTCCACAAATTTCTCGCTAACAAACTGTAGTTTTGGCAAGTTGGTAAAGACATCTACTTTGTGCATGCACAAGTCATTGTTCCAACAATTGTTTACAGACAGATTATTTCACTTATAATTCACTGTATCACAATTCCAGTGAGTCAGAAGTTTACATACACTAAGTTGACTGTGCCTTTAAACAGCTTGGAAAATTCCAGAAAATGATGTCATGGCTTTAGAAGCTTCTGCTAATTTACATAACTTGAGTCAATTGGAGGTGTACCTGTGGATGTATTTCAAGGCCTACCTTCAAACTCAGTGACTCTTTGCTTGACATCATGGGAAAATCAAAAGAAATCAGCCAAGACCTCAGAAAAAAATTGCTCATCCTTGGGAGCAATTTCCAAACGCCTGAAGGTACCACGTTCATCTGTATAAACAATAGTACGCAAGTATAAACACCATGGGACCATGCAGCCGTCATACCGCTCAGGAAGGAGACACGTTCTCCTAGAGATGAACGTACTTTGGTGCGAAAAGTGCGAATAAATCCCAGAACAACAGTAAAGGACCTCGTGAAGATGCTGGAGGAAACAGGTACAAAAAAATCTATGTCCACAGTAAAACGAGTCCTATATCGACATAACCTGAAAGGCCGCTCAGCAAGAAAGAAGCCACTGCTCCAAAACCATAATGAAAAAGCCAGACTACGGTTTGCAACTGCACACGGGGACGAAGATTGTACTTTTTGAAGAAATGTTCTCTAGTCTGTTGAAACAAAAATTGAACTGTTTGGCCATGATGGCCATCGTTATGTTTGGAGGAAAAAGGGGGAGGCTTGCAAGCAAAGAACACCATCCCAACCGTGAAGCACGGGGGTGGCAGCATCATGTTGTGGAGGTGCTTTGCTGCAGGAGGGACTGGTGCACTTCACAAAATAGATGGCATCATGAGGTAGGAAAATTTTGTGGATATATTGAAGCAAATTGGTTGCAAATGGGTTTTCCAAATGGACAATGACCCCAAGCATACTTCCAAAGTCGTGGCAAAATGGCTTAAGGACAACAAAGTCAAGGTATTGGAGTGGCCATCACAAAGCCCTGACCTCAATCCTATAGAAAATTTGTGGGCAGAACTGAAAAAGTGTGCGAGCAAGGAGGACTACAAACCTGACTCAGCTACACCAGCTCTGTCAGGAGGAATGGGCCAAAATTCACCCAGCTTATCGTGGGAAGCCTGTGGAAGGCTACCTGAAACGTTTGACCCAAGTTAAACCATTTAAAAGCAATGCTACCAAATACCAATTGAGTGTATATAAACTTCTGACCCACTGGGAATGTGATGAAATAAATTAAAGAGGAAATAAATCTTTCTCTCTACTATTATTCTGACATTTCACATTCTTAAAATAAAGTGGTGATCCTAACTGACCTAAAACAGGACATATTTACTAGGATTAAATGTCAGGAATTGTAAAAAAACTGAGTTAAAATATATTTGGATAAGGTGTATGTAAACTTCAACTGTATGTGTGTATGTGTATATATATAGTGTGTATGTGTATGTGTATACTGTGTGTATGTGTATATATACAGTGTGTATGTGTATATATACAGTGTGTATGTGTTTATATACAGTGTGTATGTGTATGTGTATACTGTGTGTATGTGTATATATACAGTGTGTATGTGTATACCTGTATATACAGTGTGTATGTGTATATATATATCGTGTGTATGTGTGTATATATATAGTGTGTATGTGTGTATGTGTTTATATACTGTGTGTATGTGTATATATACTGTGTGTATGTGTATATATACAGTGTGTATGTGTATATATACAGTGTGTATGTGTTTATATACTGTGTGTATGTGTTTATATACAGTGTGTATGTATATATATACAGTGTGTATGTGTATATATACTGTGTGTATGTGTTTATATACAGTGTGTATGTGTTTATATACAGTGTGTATGTGTATATATACAGTGTGTATGTGTTTATATACTGTGTGTATGTGTATATATACTGTGTGTATGTGTATGTGTATACTGTGTGTATGTGTATATATACAGTGTGTATGTGTATACCTGTATATACAGTGTGTATGTGTATATATATATCGTGTGTATGTGTGTATATATATAGTGTGTATGTGTGTATGTGTTTATATACTGTGTGTATGTGTATATATACTGTGTGTATGTGTATATATACAGTGTGTATGTGTATATATACAGTGTGTATGTGTTTATATACTGTGTGTATGTGTTTATATACAGTGTGTATGTATATATATACAGTGTGTATGTGTTTATATACAGTGTGTATGTGTATATATACAGTGTGTATGTGTATATATACTGTGTGTATGTGTTTATATACTGTGTGTATGTGTATATATACAGTGTGTATGTGTATATATACAGTGTGTATGTGTTTATATACTGTGTGTATGTGTATATATACAGTGTGTATGTGTTTATATACAGTGTGTATGTTTATATATACTGTGTGTATGTGTTTATATACTGTGTGTATGTGTTTATATACTGTGTGTATGTGTATATATACAGTGTGTATGTGTTTATATACAGTGTGTATGTGTTTATATACTGTGTGTATGTGTATATATACTGTGTGTATGTGTTTATATACAGTGTATATGTGTTTATATACTGTGTGTATGTGTATATATACTGTGTATATGTGTTTATATACTGTGTGTATGTGTATATATACTGTGTGTATGTGTTTATATACTGTGTGTATGTGTTTATATACTGTGTGTATGTGTTTATATACTGTGTGTATGTGTTTATATACTGTGTGTATGTGTATATATACAGTGTGTATGTGTTTATATACTGTGTGTATGTGTTTATATACTGTGTGTATGTGTATATATACCGTGTGTATGTGTTTATATACAGTGTGTATGTGTATATATACTGTGTGTATGTGTATATATACTGTGTGTATGTGTATATATACAGTGTGTATGTGTATATATACTGTGTGTATGTGTATATATACTGTGTGTATGTGTTTATATACAGTGTGTATGTATATTATTTAACTGCTCTAGGGATGTAGTTATTGTTTGGATAACCTTATTTACTATTATGTAGTGATTTTTACCTTACATTTTTCCAGTCTTTATGCGATGCGCAATGCAGAGAACACCAGAAGAAGAATTATGATTTAATTACCACAGTGAATTATTGTAATGTTTGTTTATTTGTCAATTAATACCATAAGGGATGGGCCGCCAACTGGCAATTTGACCCAGAAACCAAATGTAATTCATTCATTCATGTAAAGAACAGGAAAGCCTGCGACTCTGATGGATGTGTGTGTGTCTTTGCCTTACCGTCACAGGTGTGTGTGTTGCACAGCGCTTCCTCAGTGTGTAGGCCAATACAGATATCTCCTCCGTTGCCAGGGCTGGGGTTGTTACAGGAGCGGGTACGCTGATAGTGCCCTCCACCACAGGGTACCGAACACTGAGACCAGGACGACCAACAGGACCAGGCTCCACTCACTAGATGGGAAAACACACACACACAAAAACACACAAGCAAGGTCAGATACCTCTTTCATCACCAACTAGGCAAAAATCAACATATGAAATGCTGTCCTCTTCTAGCTGCAACAGACACACATAAAGTCTACCTAGAAGACCAGATTGATTAGCCTATTAGAAAACAACTAAGACTCCTGCTGCCCATGGTCTCTATCCATGTCTGTGAGTAAGACTCATCAGAACAACTACCCTGTGCTTAAAACCCTTCTATAGTATTTAGTGTGTTGTCATTTCCTCACACATTGGCAGTTGCAGTCAGTCTTCCCTCCTGTATGACAGTGTTTGAGCTGAGAGAGTGAGTGACCCCTCGTCTCTCTGCTCTAGAAAACTCTATTTACTCCAGTGGATTAAACACTGGCTTTGGTTGCCACAAACTGCTCTGACTGTCTGGCAACTGGGAGTGCATTGTGACGGGACTGGGAGGGACATCATGGAGAAAGAATAAAATAGAGAGAGTAAACAGAAGCCTTGAGGATGTATGATAACGCTAGATCAAACCGGACCAGTTCTCGTTACAGACATTTCTCTCTAACTCTCTCCACCTCCATCTCACTCTTGTCAAATCCATTTTCTTTAACTGTCTCCCTTCCCCCTCTCTTTGTCCCTCTTTCTCTCAATCAGTACCAATATCTCTCTCTGTGTCATTGTCCCTCTTTCTCTCAATCTCCTCTCTCTCTCTCTCTCTCTCTTTCTGTCAATCAGGTACCCCTCCCCCTCTCCCAAAGTTACATAATATACAACTTTCAGAGGCACAGAGAGATGGCAGGCTGATTCATGGTACATCATTCAGAGACAGAGGATAATAGGCTGGCATACACAGCCAGTAAACTTATGTAGGTAGCAATGGCCAGTGACCAGTCATTAAATATACACTCAAGGGATGTGTTCATCAGTGATTCACCAAACATAAAACATTCATACGGTCAGTCAGTCTGTCCACATTCCATTTACATGAGTGTTAAGATCAGAACTGGGTTGAGCTGAGACGAGGTGCAGTTACCTCCAGTTAAAGCAGGTCAACTGCATGATTATGGTAATGATGAGGTGCTTTAGTTCAAACACTGAACTGACTCAGCTACTGAAACCAAGGACTCGTCTTAGCAGGGTTCTGCTCCGCTGCCATGCTAGCCATTAGCTAATTAATGATTCCCTCAGCATTACTTTAGAGGACTGGCATTAGCATTAGCATACATGTCTCTCCCCTGGTGCTGTGTGTTAAATTGTGTATTATGCCAACCACAACTGTAGATAATATTTTGTAGTTATGGGAGCAGTGTGTGCATGCGTGTATGTGTGCTCCACTCGTTACCTCTATGATGAAAATTACAGGCCTCTCTCATCTTTTTAAGTGGGAGAACTTGAACAATTGGTGGCTGACTAAATACTTTTTTGCCCCACTGTACCTGCCAGACTGAAGACTGTCCCAATAGGCAACAGTGCATAACAGTGTGTTTGTGGATGTGTGCTTGTGTTCTTTCCCCTTTACCTGGGCAGGCCTGAGAGTTGCAGTCTTGGTACTCTACGGGCGAACCCCTGCAGGCTGGGGGGGCAACCTTGCCCTCTGGCGTGGCACAGGTGCGCTTGCGGGTACGGTACCCTTTGGCACAGTCCTGGGAGCAGGCGGACCACGTCTCCCATGACGACCAGCCGGAGCCCGCCACTCGTACCACAGGGGTCCTCAGGAGGTCCTCCACCAGAGCTATAGGAAAGGGTTAATACACAGGTTACTGGTCTACTCAATACACTTGATCACATCTACTACTACATTACACTGGTCATAGAGTACTACGGTAGCAGTGTATGTTATAATATGTCTATGGAATAGCTCACACATACAGTGGACAGATTACTGAGACCAGGCCAGGGGACCAATTGCTGTCCTTCTGACCCCCTGTCCTCCTGTCCTATGGTCCTCCTGTCCTCTTGTCCCCCTATTCTCTTGTCCCCCTCTTCTCCTGTTCCCCAATACACGTCACCTCCTGTTGAACGTGGAACGAGGAAGAGCTAGGTTTTGTTTGTTTGGAAAGTTTGTTGTTTATAAGTGTATTGGAAAGTTATTGGTAGCTACCTAGCTTCTTAGTTTGGACTAAGAAGCAGTTGGCGTCAGTTGCTGGGACTGCTGGTCTCTTTCCAGTGATCCTGCCGACCAAGGACTGGTCTGCGGAGCTATTTGACATTGCAGCTAGCCTAGCTGCTAGCTAGCTGATTATCAAGCTAGTGAGGTTTTCTTGAACGCAGCCCGCAACGTGGTTAGCCATTGTGGCTGGGACCGTGGATTGTCAAGGGTTTGTGGCGGTCTAGATCCCTGCTGTTTTCAATCTTCCCTGTGACCTGCCCTGTCTGGAACTGCGAGGAGTAACAACGTAACCTAAGTTGCTAGCTGCCATGACAAAAACCAAAGCCCGCGGGAGTACCGTTGAGGATAGTGGTGTCTCTCCATCACACGTGAAGGATTTTTTAATCTAACAAAAAGAGACCTACAAGCAGTTGCTACAGCAACAAGAAAATAGCTTCAAATGTTTTGTCCAAATACTCGTGAATTCTACTAATAAAAGAATGGATGACCTGACCAGAAAGGTACAGGACCTGCAGAACAGTTTGCAGTTCTCCCAGGGTCAGCTCGATGAGTTAAAACAGGAGAACAGCAAGACGACAGCAATCTGTAAGTCATTGAGAGAGGATGTCAGTTCTGTGTGTGAATCCATGATAACAATGACAGATATATCAGTTTTGAGGGACAATCAAGGCAGAACAACATAGTTGTGGACAGAATTGCAGAATCTCCACATGAGACCTTTTAAAAAATATTTTTTACCTTTACTTAATTAACTAGGCAAGTCAGTTAAGAACAAATTCTTATTTTCAATGACAGCCTAGGAACAGTGGGTTAACTGCCTGTTCAGTGGCAGAACAACAGATTTGTACCTTGTCAGCTCAGGGATTTGAACTTGCAACCTTCCGGTTACTAGTCCAACGCTCTTACCACTGGTTACCCTGCCGCCCCCTGAGGACAGAGTGAGGGAAATTATTTCTGAGAAATTGAAGATGGACCACAGGAAGATTGAGGTGGAGCGCGCCCACAGGACTGGAAAACCCACCACCAGCCCAGGTGATAGACCCAGGCCAATAGTGGCCAAGATCCTGAGGTTCTAGGACAAGGTAGTTGTTCTGAAAAGAGCCAAGAACATGAGGGGAACGTATATCTTCCTCAATGAGGACTATCCTGAAGCTGTGTGCCGGAAGAGGAAAGAACTGATCCCAGGCATGAAAGCTGCCAGAGAGCGTGGGGACATTGCTTACATCCGCTATGACAGGCTCATTGTCCACCCTCCCTCCCAGAAGCCTGGAAGGGATGAGAGAGCCAAGCCTATGAGTTCGTAGCCTCAACCCCGCAGCACGCACACACACACACACACACACACACACACACACACACACACACACACACACACACACACACACACACACACACACACACACACACACACACACATTGATTAATGGACTGCTGAATGTATATTTTTTTATCTTGCTTTGTCTGCTCTTTTCAGTATTATGTCTATCTCTGATAAGCTACCCAGGAAAGGGCTGAACATAGCCCATATTAATATATGTAGCCTTAGAAATACGGTTCATGAAATCAATAACTTAGATAACTCATTTGATGATACATCAGTAGCAATACAAGGATATAACATCTATAGAAGAGACAGAAATGCTTATGGGGGAGGTGTTGCTGTATATACTCAGAGCCATATCCCTGTAATGCTTAGAGAAGATCTTATGTCAAGTGTTATTGAAGTGTTGTGGTTGCAGGTTCACTTGGCACATCTAAAGCCTTTTCTTTTGTGGTGTTGCTATAGGCCACCAAGTGCTAACACTCAGTATCTAAATAATATGTGTGAAATGCTTGATAGTGTATGTGATGTAAACAGAGAGGTCTACTTTCTTGGGGACCTGAATGTTGACTGGTTTTCATCAAGCTGTCCACTCAAGAAGAAGCTTCGTACTGTAACCAGTGCCTGTAATCTGGTTCAGGTTATTAATCAACCTGCCAGGCTATTTACAAACACTACAGGAACAAAATCATCCACATGTATCGATCACATATTTACTAATGCTGTAGAACTGTGTTCTATATCTGTACCCATTGCTATATCTGTACCCATTGGATGCAGTGATCACAATATAGTGGCTATATCCAGGAAAGCCAAAGTTCCAACAGCTGGGCCTAAAATAGTGTATAAAAGATCATACAAAGATTTTGCTGTGAATCTCATGTGGATGATGTTAAAAATATTTGTTGGTCTGATGTGATTAAGGAGGAGCATCCAGACGCTGCACTTGATGAATGCTTCTTCCAATTATTGATAAACATGCACCTGTTAAAGAAACTGACTGGTAGAACTGATAAGCCTCCATGGATTGATGAGGAATTGAAAAACTGTATGGTTGAAAGAGATGGGCAAAAGGAGTGGCTAATAAGTCTGGCTGCACATCTGACTGGTTTACTTACTGCAAATTCAGAAATTATGTGACTAATTTCATCAAAAAGATGAAGAAACTTTATTATGAAGCCAAGATCAATGACAGAAAGAATGATGGAAAAATACTTTGGAGTATTTTAAATAAAATTATGGGCAGAAAGACAAATTCAACTCCATCTTTCATCGAATCAGATGGCTAATTAATCACAAAACCATTTGATGTTGACAATTATTTTGATGATTATTTCATTGGCAAAGTGGGCAAACTTAGGCAGGATATGCCAACAACGAAGAGTGAGCAATTGTATTCATGTATAAAAAAAACAAATAATGAAAGAAAAGCAGTGCAAGCTTGAATTTTGTAAAGTTAGTGTGGGAGAGGTGGAAAAAGTATTCTTATCGATCAATAATGACAAACCTCCTGGCATTGACAACTTAGATTGAAAGCTACTGAGGATGGTAGCTGAGTCTATAGCCACTCCTATCTGTCATATTGTTAATCTGAGCCTAGAGGAAAGTCTTTGTCCTCAGGCCTGGAGGGAAGCCAAAGTAATTCAGTTACCCAAGAGTGGTAAAGCGGCCTTTACTGGTTCTAACAGCAGACCCATACGCTTGCTGCCAGCTCTTAGCAAACTGTTGGAAAAAATGGTGTTTGACCAAATACAATGCTATTTCTCTGTAAACAAATTAACAACAGATGTTCAGCATGCTTATAGAGAAGGGCACTCAACATGTACTGCACTGACACAAATGACTGATGATTGGTTGAAAGAAATTGACAATAAGAAGATTGTGAGAGCTGTACTGTTAGATTTCAGTGCAGCCTTTGATATTATTGACCATAACCTATTGTTGAAAAAACTTATGTGCTAAGGCTTTTCAACCTCTGCCATATCATGGATTCAGAGTTATCTATCTAATAGAACTCGGAGGGTTTTCTTTAATGGAAGCTTCTCTAATGTCAAAAATGTAAAGTGTGGTGTACCGCAGGGCAGCTCTCCAGGCCCTCTACTCTTTTCCAGTTTTACCAATGACCTGCCACTGGCATTAAACAAAGCATTTGTGTCCATGTATACTGATGATTCAACTATATACGCATCAGCAACCACAGCTAATGAAGTCACTGAAACCCTTAACAAAGAGTTGCAGTCTGTTTTGGAATGGGTGGCCAGAAATAAACTGGTCCTGAACATCTGTAAAACTAAGAGCATTGTATTTGGTATTAATCAACCCTTAAGTTCTAGACCTCAGCTGAATCTGGTAATGAATGGTGTGGCTGTTGAACAAGTTGAGGAGACTAAATTACTTGGCATTACCTTAGATTGTAAACTGTCATGGTCAAAACATATAGATTCAATGGTTTTAAAGATGGGGAGAGGTCTAGCTGAAATAAAGAGATGCTCTGTTTCTTTGACACCACACTCCAAAAAGCAAGTTCTGCAGGCTCTAGTTTTGTCTTATCTTGATTCTTGTCCAGTCGTGTGGTCCAGTGCTGCAAGGAAAGACCTAGTTAAGCTGCAGCTAGTCTAGAACAGAGTGGCAAGTCTTGCTCTTCATTGTAATCAGAGGGGTGATATAAATACTATGCATGCCAGTCTCTCTTGGCTAAGAGTTGAGGATAGACTGACTGCATCACTTCTTCTTTTTATAAGAAACATTGTGTTTATAATCCCAAATTGTTTGCAGTCAACTTCCACATAGCTCTGACACACACACTTATCCCACCAGACATGCCACCAGGGGTCTTTTCACAGTCCCCAAATCCAGAACAAATTCAAGAAAGCGTACAGTATTATATAGAGCCCTTATTGCATGGAACATCCTTCCATCTCATTTTGCTCAAATAAACAACAAACTAGGATTAAAAAAACAGATAAAGCTACACCTCACGGCACAACGCCTCTCCCCTATTTGACCTGGCCAGTTTTTGATATCAGTATGCATTGATATATAGGCTACATGTGCCTTTTAAAAAAATGCATGTAGTTCTGTCTTTGAGCTGGTATTAAGTCCGTGTGGTTAAGTTTAGAGCTAAGGTTTGGGGAAGGCTTAAAACCAAATATTACAAAATGACGCACTATTACCTTCAAGTATCATCAGTATTATTAGTATTCTCACTATTACCTTCAAGTATCATCAGTATTATTAGTATTCTCACGGCTTGCTAGAGAATTGTGAATTGCCGTAGCGCATTGGTCTAAGGCATATATTGATGTTCTCGAGACCTTTTCAAACATCTGAAATCGCCATATATTTCTAGTGATCAGTCTGATCACCCAGGGGGAGATACAGTGTGGTGACTGTGTCAGGGCAGTTTTACCCCACCAATGCTTAGAGAATAGCCAGAGAATAATGATTGGTGTTGGACAGGTGCATCCTTTTCATCCATGCTTCACTTGGTGTAAAGCCACACCAATGAGTTAGCTAGCAACACCCAAAGCCGCTACGATTGACAAGCACTCACTGTCAGTCTCGCAGGTGGCCATGCCGTCGTTGGGGCAGAAGCGGGTCTCTACTTTGCGTCGTCCAATCTGCAGCTCGTGGGGGTCTGCCAGCTGGGCGCGGCACATGTAGCGCATCCTCTGCTCTTGGCGTGCTCCGCCCAGCGTCACGTTGACAGGCATCCACGGGGTCCAAGGGGTGTTCCTCTTCACCTCTGGACACGCCTCAAGGTTACATGCCTTGTATTCCTGGAAAGGGGGAGAGGTAGAGGAGGCGGGGGGGGGGGCAAGGGAGAGGGAGAGGGAGAGAAAGAGAGGTAATTATTTTAAAATATTTTTTCTTCTCCATTTTATACTGAGAGTTATTTGAGAGTTATTTGGCTGCTTCACTTTAATTGGACTCATAATGAAAGTAACTAAATCCTCAGTTTAGAGCATGTTTTAGAGTCCCAACTTGACTGAGAGGAGGGGGAGAGGAGGGAAAGCATTTCAGCTCAAACTGAATTTCAGTCATCTGAAACCAGTCAAGACTGAGCTGAACCGTAACTTCACACATCCCACGGAGAGAAAGGAGTCTTGTATGAAAGGGAAGGTAAGTATGGCATGGATTTGTTGATGCCTGTGTGTCTGTGCAAGTGTGTGTGTCTCATACCAATGCGCAGCCTGGGCAGCTGTTCCCGTTCTCACAGCTTCTGACCCTGGAGTGGACCCCTCCTCCACACTCTGCACTGCACTTAGCCCAGGCACCCCATAGGGACCAGAAGATAGGCTGGGGACACGACACACCTTCGTTACAGAACCTAGAAGAAGTGGAGAGGAGAAAAACTTTATTGTCCATTTTGTGAGAAATTTACATTTGTATTCTGGCTCACATGAGAGGCACTGGCGTGTGTAAGAGGGCTGACATTTACCGAAGACTGTCATCCCCCAAAAGATACTGAGGACAGATACTGTTACTGAAAAGTGCACATCATGTCTCATAAATGAATCATAAAGGTCATTCCTTCATAAATGCCAACCATAAATGTTTGAGAGTTTTGCTATTTTGAGTCAAACAAACACTGTTGAATTATTTGCCAAAAAAATTACATTTGATAAAAGTATGACAAAATCAAAGTTTCTTCACATTGCTCTCTCTCAAATAGACCCAAATAGACCTTCCATCTCCTCTCACCTCTCGTCCCTGACCGGGCCCACACACACACGTCCCCCATGTCGGGGCGAGGGGTTGTTGCAGGAGCGCTGGCGCATCTCAAACCCTGTTCCACAGGTGGTGCTGCACTGTCCCCATGACGACCATGGTGTCCATCCTCCGTTTCTGTAGCAATGTGATGTTATTAAAGAAGGTTTAAAGAATCACAAACATGCCAATACACCATTTCAGCTTCCTTCAAGCAATCAACATACTTATGATCATGGCCATCATTTGTTATTATGAGAGGAAAGAGAACCACTTGCTCAGGAGCTAAGAAATACAGCAGAAATACATTCCTTTGCTCCAGGAGTGCCACACCACTATGGCTGACCCTGTAAAACAACATGTTTCACTGCACCTATCTGGTGTCTGCATGCGACTTCTGGCTAAACACAATTCAATTTCCCCACCCTGGGTTTAATCTGGCATACCTATGAAAGGAGGTCCGCCCCACACACACACACACAACTCCGGCAATTTGTATATGAGCAGTTCTCTCACACTAATGATAATTGGACCTGGGTTTAATCTGGCATAGCTATGAAAGGAGCTCCGCCACTTTGTGTCTGAGTTATAATGGTCACACACACACACACACACACACACACACACACACACACACACACACACACACACACACACACACACACACACACACACACACACACATGAAGGAGCAGGCACTTTGTATCTGAGAGCTGTTCTCTCACAGTAATGGTGATTGACCAATTTCCTTAGACACAGACGGTACAAGACCTCTGATGGGAAACTTGGATGTCACCTACATTATTTAATCAAAACCCTGTTTTGTAGACATACCTCTTATCCTGTCAGAATGCTAATTCTGTCACAGCCTGAGTACAATGCTGCATTTCTGAGGATGCATCTGAAATGGGACCCTATTCTCCATAGTGCACTGCTTTTGACCAGAGCAGATGTCCAATATCCACACTAGCATTATAAGCATACTGCTTAGAATGCATGCCCTATACATTGCTTCATACTATGTAGTATGCTAGTATGCACAGAGAGACTAAGAAGTGCACTATATAGGGATTTGGGTGCCATTTGGGACACACAGTGAGTAAGATTGGTTGGTGGTTCTACATACCTGGAGCAATTGGAGACTTCGATGGTGGACCCCTCACAGTTCCTCCCACCACAACGAGCAGAAGGATTGTCACACACCCTGGAGCGACACAGACAGGAGCTGGTGCCGTCGCCATCGTCATTGCTGCATGGTTGCCACGTCGTCCAGGGTCCAAAGACGCCATTGGTGGTCTGGTTCCTCAGCTAAAAAGTCAGACAGGGCAGAGAGAGACTGGAGAGTCAGGGACTGGAACGGACAGGATGCCATCATTAATCATGTGGTACTGCATGACAAGACCCTTGAGGCTCAAAAATGATTTTGTGAGAGTGGCCTGGACAAACTGTAACAATGTCACACCAGGACCAGGGTCCTTGAGGAGAGTTGACATAGCACAAAATTGTTAAAGTGTCAGACTACTGTAGGGCCAGTCCCCAGGAGAGACCAGACAGACAGGAGGTATTCCAGGGTGTCGGCCAGCCCGTGTTGCCATGTGGCAGGCAGTCCCATGGGGTTATGGGGGATTGTGCACCAGTGACAACAGATGCAATGAGGAGCTAGGTGGGAGAGGGAAACTGTGGGTCCCTGTTGGATCTTACCGGACACACAGTGATGTTCTGACTCCACTGGCTCATGTTGGAGCTGTCCTCTAGAGTGGTGCAGCTTCTCTGTTTTCTGTCCCAGCCACAGTAGGGGTCCCGTGCCTCCAGGCATAGCCTACAGGGGGTAGGAGAAAGGAGGAGGGGAGAGGCACATAGAGAGGGACTATTATAGTATTATAGCTACTATTCTTATTGTTGTTGTTGCTGTTATTTTTATAATTGGTCAGCAGGGTGGTGGCACCGGGATCCTCATCTCTCCCAAGTGGTCATTCTCTCTTTCTCCCCTTACCCATCTGTCTATCGCCTCCTTTGAATTCCATGCTGTCACAGTTACCAGCCCTTTCAAGCCTTATAACATCCTTATCATTTATCGCCCTCCAGGTTCCCTCGGAGAGTTCATCAATGAGCTTGATGCCTTGATAAGCTCCTTTCCTGAGGACGGCTCACCTCTCACAGTTCTGGGCGACTTTAACCTCCCCACGTCTACCTTTGACTCATTCCTCTCTGCCTCCTTCTTTCCACTCCTCTCCTCTTTTGACCTCACCCTCTCACCTTCCCCCCCTACTCACAAGGCAGGCAATACGCTCGACCTCATCTTTACTAGATGCTGTTCTTCCACTAACCTCATTGCAACTCCCCTCCAAGTCTCCGACCACTACCTTGTATCCTTTTCCCTCTCGCTCTCATCCAACACTTCCCACACTGCCCCTACTCGGATGGTATCGCGCCGTCCCAACCTTCACTGTCTCTCCCCCGCTACTCTCTCCTCTTCCATCCTATCATCTCTTCCCTCTGCTCAAACCTTCTCCAACCTATCTCCTGATTCTGCCTCCTCAACCCTCCTCTCTGCATCCTTTGACTCTCTATGTCCCCTATCCTCCAGGCCGGCTCGGTCCTCCCCTCCCGCTCCGTGGCTCGACGACTCATTGCGAGCTCACAGAACAGGGCTCCGGGCAGCCGAGCGGAAATGGAGGAAAACTCGCCTCCCTGCGGACCTGGCATCCTTTCACTCCCTCCTCTCTACATTTTCCTCTTCTGTCTCTGCTGCTAAAGCCACTTTCTACCACTCTAAATTCCAAGCATCTGCCTCTAACCCTAGGAAGCTCTTTGCCACCTTCTCCTCCCTCCTGAATCCTCCTCCCCCCCCCTCCTCCCTCTCTGCAGATGACTTCGTCAACCATTTTGAAATGAAGGTCGACGACATCCGATCCTCGTTTGCTAAGTCAAACGACACCGCTGGTTCTGCTCACACTGCCCTACCCTGTGCTCTGACCTCTTTCTCCCCTCTCTCTCCAGATGAAATCTCGCGTCTTGTGACGGCCGGCCGCCCAACAACCTGCCCGCTTGACCCTATCCCCTCCTCTCTTCTCCAGACCATTTCCGGAGACCTTCTCCCTTACCTCACCTCGCTCATCAACTCATCCCTGACCGCTGGCTACGTCCCTTCCGTCTTCAAGAGAGCGAGAGTTGCACCCCTTCTGAAAAAACCTACACCCGATCCCTCCGATGTCAACAACTACAGACCAGTATCCCTTCTTTCTTTTCTCTCCAAAACTCTTGAACGTGCCGTCCTTGGCCAGCTCTCCCGCTATCTCTCTCAGAATGACCTTCTTGATCCAAATCAGTCAGGTTTCAAGACTAGTCATTCAACTGAGACTGCTCTTCTCTGTATCACGGAGGTGCTCCGCACTGCTAAAGCTAACTCTCTCTCCTCTGCTCTCATCCTTCTAGACCTATTGGCTGCCTTCGATACTGTGAACCATCAGATCCTCCTCTCCACCCTCTCCGAGTTGGGCATCTCCGGCGCGGCCCACGCTTGGATTGCGTCCTACCTGACAGGTCGCTCCTACCAGGTGGCGTGGCGAGAATCTGTCTCCTCACCACGCGCTCTCACCACTGGCGTCCCCAGGGCTCTGTTCTAGGCCCTCTCCTATTCTCGCTATACACCAAGTCACTTGGCTCTGTCATAACCTCACATGGTCTCTCCTATCATTGCTATGCAGACGACACACAATTAATCTTCTCCTTTCCCCCTTCTGATGACCAGGTGGCGAATCGCATCTCTGCATGTCTGGCAGACATATCAGTGTGGATGACGGATCACCACCTCAAGCTGAACCTCGGCAAGACGGAGCTGCTCTTCCTCCCGGGAAGGACTGCCCGTTCCATGATCTCGCCATCACGGTTGACAACTCCATTGTGTCCTCCTCCCAGAGCGCTAAGAACCTTGGCGTGATCCTGGCCAACACCCTGTCGTTCTCAACTAACATCAAGGCGGTGGCCCGTTCCTGTAGGTTCATGCTCTACAACATCCGCAGAGTACGACCCTGCCTCACACAGGAAGCGGCGCAGGTCCTAATCCAGGCACTTGTCATCTCCCGTCTGGATTACTGCAACTCGCTGTTGGCTGGGCTCCCTGCCAGTGCCATTAAACCCCTACAACTCATCCAGAACGCCGCAGCCCGTCTGGTGTTCAACCTTCCCAAGTTCTCTCACGTCACCCCGCTCCTCCGCTCTCTCCACTGGCTTCCAGTTGAAGCTCGCATCCGCTACAAGACCATGGTGCTTGCCTACGGAGCTGTGAGGGGAACGGCACCTCAGTACCTCCAGGCTCTGATCAGGCCCTACACCCAAACAAGGGCACTGCGTTCATCCACCTCTGGCCTGCTCGCCTCCCTACCACTGAGGAAGTACAGTTCCCGCTCAGCCCAGTCAAAACTGTTCGCTGCTCTGGCCCCCCAATGGTGGAACAAACTCCCTCACGACGCCAGGACAGCGGAGTCAATCACCACCTTCCGGAGACACCTGAAACCCCACCTCTTTAAGGAATACCTAGGATAGGATAAAGTAATCCTTCTCACCCCCCTTAAAAGATTTAGATGCACTATTGTAAAGTGGCTGTTCCACTGGATGTCATAAGGTGAACGCACCAATTTGTAAGTCGCTCTGGATAAGAGCGTCTGCTAAATGACTTAAATGTAAATGTAAATGTATAATTGTTATGTGTATCACTTCACTTTGGCAACATTGACCATGTCATTCTTACCAAGCATGTACTGTGATCGAAAAACTGTAAATGATATGGTAATTTAGGTATTTTCAACAGTAAAGTACTGTTTACTGCAGCATCATTTTTGTGGGAAACTGTTATGGACAGGGCAAATAATTGCTGTTGTCACGCCCTGGTCTTAGTATTTTGTGTTTTCTTTATTATTTTGGTCAGGCCAGGGTGTGACATGGGTTATTTATGTGTTGTGTTTTGTCTAGGTTTTTTTGTAGGTTATGGGATTGTGGTGTATTATAGTTGTCTAGAAAAGTCTATGGTTGCCTGGAGTGGTTCTCAATCAGAGACAGGTGTTTATTGTTGTCTCTGATTGGGAACCATATTTAGGCAGCCATATTCTTTGTGTGTTTCGTGGGTGATTGTTCATGTCTCTGTGTTTGCACTGCACCAGATAGGGCAGTGTCGGATTTTCATCTTACGTTTATTGTTTTTGTATTGTTCGTCATTATCTTTATTAAAGATGTATCGAGATAACCACGCTGCATTTTGGTCCTCCTCTCTTTCACCGGAAGAAAACCTTAACAGAATCACCCACCACAACAGGACCAAGCGGTGTGGTGACAGGCAGCAGGAGCAGTGAAGTATGGACTATACTACTTGGGAGGAAATAGACAGGTGGGCGGTCGACCCAGGGAGAGTGCCGGAGCCCGCCTGGGATTCGCTGGAGCAGTGCGAGTAGGGTTATAGGAGAATGGAGTTGGAGAGACGAGCACGGCGACGCGGATGGAAGCCCGAGAGTCAGCCCCAAAAATGTATTGGGGGGGAGGGGGGGAACACAGGGAGTATGGCGAAGCCAGGTAGGAGACCTGCGCCAACTTCCTGTGCTTACCGGGGGGCTAGAGAGACCGGGCAGGCACCGTGTTATGCTGTGGAGCGCACGGTGTCCCCAGTGCGGGTGCATAGCCCGGTGCGGTACATTCCAGCTCCGCGTATCGGCCGGGCTAGAGTGGGCATTGAGCCAAGTGCTATGAAGCCGGCTCTATGCATCTGGTCTCCAGTGCGTCTCCTTGGGCCGTCTTACATGGCACCAGCCTTGCGCACGGTGTCCCCGGTTCGCCTGCATAGCCCAGTGCGGGCTATTCCACCTCGCCGCACTGGCAGGGTGACTGGGAGCATTCAACCAGGTAAGGTTGGGCAGGCTCGGTGCTCAAGAGCTCCAGTGCGCCTGCACGGTCCGGTCTATCCAGTACCACCTCCACGCACCAGCACTCCGGTGGCAGCTCCCCACACCAGGCTTCCTGTGCGTGTCCTCGGCCCAGTACCACCAGTGCCAGCACCACTCATCAGGCCTACAGTGCGCCTCGCCTGTCCAGCGCTGCCAGAGCCTGCCTCCTCTCCAGTGCTGCCGGAGTCTCCCGCCTGTCCAGCGCTGCCAGAGCTGCCAGTCTGCAAGGAGCCGCCAGAGCTGCCAGTCTGCAAGGAGCCGCCAGAGCTGCCAGTCTGCAAGGAGCCGCCAGAGCCGCCAGTCTGCAAGGAGCCGCCAGAGCCGCCAGTCTGCATGGAGCAGCCAGAACCGCCAGTCTGCCAGGATCCGCCAGTCAGCCAGGATCTTCCAGATCCGCCAGTCAGCCAGGATCCGCCATTCAGCCAGGACCCGCCAGTCAGCCGGGATCTGCCAGAGCTGCCAGTCAGCCAGGATCTGCCGGAACCGCCAGTCAGCCAGGATCTGTCAGAACCACCAGCCAGCCAGGATCTGCCAGAGCCATCAACCTGCCTGAGCTTCCTTTCAGCCCCGAGCTTCCTCTCAGCCCCGAGCTTCCTCTCAGCCCCGAGCTATCCCTCAGTCCCGAGCTATCCCTCAGTACCGAGCTGTCCCTCAGTCCCGAGCTGTCCCTCAGTCCCGAGCTGTCCCTCAGTCCGGAGCTGCCCCTCAGTCCAGTGGGGCCCTTTGTTGGGGTTACTAGGCCAAGGTCGGCGGCGAGGGTCGCCAATCTAAGGACGTGATGTAAGCGGACTAAGACTATGTTGGAGTGGGGTCCACGTCCCACGCCGGAGCCGCCACCGTGGACAGACGCCCACCTGGACCCTCCCCTATGGGTTTAGATGTGCGGCCGGGAGTCCGCACCTTGGGGGGGGTTCTGTCACGCTCTGGTCTTAGTATTTTGTGTTTTCTTTATTATTTTGGTCAGGCCAGGGTGTGACATGGGTTATTTATGTGTTGTGTTTTATCTAGTTTTTTTTGTAGGTTATGTGATTGTGGTGTAGTATAGTTGTCTAGAAAGGTCTATGGTTGCCTGGAGTGGTTCTCAATCAGAGGCAGGTGTTTATCGTTGTCTCTGATTGGGAACCATATTTAGGCAGCCATATTCTTTGAGTGTTTCGTGGGTGATTGTTCCTGTCTCTGTGTTTTGTTTGCACCAGATAGGGCTGTTTCGGATTTTCACGTTACGTTTATTGTTTTTGTATTGTTCGTCATTATCTTTATTAAAGCTGTATCGAGAATTTTGGTCCTCCTCTCTTTCACCGGAAGATAACCTTAACAGCTGTATTTTGAATGGTACTGTAATTCCACCCCACAGAATACAGTACCATACTGTATCATTGGATCGCCAAAAACCCTTTGACATCTAGTGGGTGCATAGTTGTGTTGTTTCTGGCTCATTAACATATTTTGAAGTTTGCCTTGTAAGAGGCTATATTTGTTGGACCCGTGAGTGAAAATGCTGTATCAATTTAACTTGTATGTGATAATACTGCACCATCATTTCAAATAGAGGACAGATTGGAGTGGCACCAAGTCTTAAACCTTAAACATCTTCCCCTCCCCAACACAAAGATACAAACACACTGTCAACCACTCCACCAGACCAACCATGACTAACTAAATGATGGACTGATGTTACCTGTGTGTTTTTTTAATTTAATGAATTTGTTTGTATTTCTCTTTATGTCATTAGCTTAACCCTTGTGTTGTCTTAAGGGTCAAACATGACCCACCACTACGTTTAACAGCAGAGAAAACCCCCTAAATTATCTTTTTTCAACTTGAAATGTTATGACTTCTCCTAGAGTGACCCCAACATTAGAAAATGTGAAGCATCACCTTTGTTTCCATGAAAGCTGTACACCACCAGGGTATAAAGATTGTCTTAGGGTCACACACACACACACACACACACACACACACACACACACACACACACACACACACACACACACACAGAGAAATTGAGATTATGTGTGCTACTGATTGAACTCAGCCAGCAGCTCCTGAAGGAAGGAAGTTCACCATGGTTGGCACAGTTAGAAAGAACAAGCCTGAGCTCCCCCCTGCACTCCTCACAACAAGGGGGTGAGAGGCCTTTTCATCAAGATTTGCCTTCACCCCCACCGCCACTCTAGTTTCTTACCTCCCAAAGAGGAATACGAATGTGGTCTTCCTGAGCACACTGCCCAAAACGGCTCAGATCAGTGATCCCAGCCATCATCCTGGACTACAACCACAACAAAGGAGACGTGGACAACCTGGACAAGGTGATTGTAACTTACAGCTGCGGGAGGATGACTGCCCGCTGGCCCCTGGTTATCTTCCATAACATCATAGATGTGTCCTCATACAATGCCTTCGTGATATGGAACAAGATCAACCCTACCTGGATACCTGATACACGGAACAAGAGGAGGGTGTTCCTGGAGCAGCTGGGAAAGGCAATTGTAACCCCACACATTCAAAGAAGGGAGCGTCTCCCCTGCACAGCAGCCTCTGCAGCGCTTGTGAAAGCTGTTCAGGGGGCGGAATCTTGCCCTGATCCACCTGAGGCTGCAGCTGGGGCAGGCAAGAGAAGGAGATGCCAATTCTACCCCCCAAAGAAGGACTGTAAAACAAATACTGTAAAACATGTGCTGCACATGTGAGAAATACATCTGCAAAGTCCATGCACAGACACTTGCATACTGTCATACATGTGCTAATTAGAGTTGATTGATTTATGTTCTTCACATTTTTGTTTTGTATCTATTATCTCATTTTATTCTTATTTATTGTTGTTGTTTATACACCTTGTGGGTGGGGTTAATGGTTCAAAAAATGGGAGTTGAATTCCTCATTGTACAGTATATAAGAATATATCACTATGTTGCCAATAAAGTTCAATACTGTTATTGTTTCCCTTCAATAAAATGCATTCAAAACTACTTTCTGCACATTTCTGCTACTTTCTTAGGCTATACAGGTGAGAGAGTAATAGGATACGGCGCCTGTCAAATTTGATTGATTGCTGACCTTATGACCTGATGACCTGTACAGAATATGTGCCCCCCCCCGCCCCCCCCTGTTCGTGTGGTCATGTGTTAGAGGGTGTTTGAACTTTTGGGGCCCATGCCCCCCCTCCACCCCCCAGTTTTATCTCCCTTATGGTTGTTATCTATGAAGCAGGAATGTCTGGGTCTATAGATAGCGCTGGGGCCTCAGCATTATAAATGGCTAGAACAAGCCATTTTTTAAGACCTGAATATTAAGCATCTAAAAATATGTCTACAAGGGGAATTCTCGGAGTGCTCTGTAGCTCATGTCACGAACCCAACGCCAAAAGCTTGGAGGATATTTTGGTAGAGGCTCCCGAATGTTTTAACGGATTTCTGTGTACAAGCGAGGGCCATATTTCGTACATATTCAACCCGGAGGAATCTACGGTTAAGATATTCACAGACAGCGTGTCCCAACCCTTTTATCGTGCAGAACCCGAGCCTTTTCTCTAGCGCTAAGGATGCGAGAATGGCTTAAAATAAGGCTAGCTTTGTGTCAAATGGAACGTGCCCTGAGTGCTTCAAGGCTGCCAGGATATGCGCTGGAAGAACAAGTCTGTGGACGTCAGGACCTAATGGCCCTGAGAGTCACATCCATGGGCTATACCCGGACTCCAGAGTGACAATTTTAGCATGTGAACAATTTGACAGGTCAAATGCTACGAAAACGGTCAGTCCATATGTATCCTCCAAAGCATGCAAGGATGTAAATTTTTTCAAATAATGTTCAGTTTTAAATGGCGCGATTACCACATTTTCCGAACCCTGATGAATAAGCTGGACAGTCTTTTCGAAAATCGTGAACAATTACGACGATGGCCTAGGTTATCGTTGAGACATACCCGGAACAACATATGTTATCGTTGAGACATACACCGGAAGAACAACAAGTTCGAAGGCGGATCTTTCCCTGGCAGGAAAGTGGACAGAGCTTCGACGGAGCGCGGAAAAGACTTTGTGATGGGGAATTGGAAACGGATAATGTTCAGGGCTAACAGGACCCCATATATCTGTAAGAAATAGTTAAAATAAATGTTGAATTATAAGGTGTGTTAAAATGTAGGTGTTAATTTTTGAAAATGTATACCCCCCCATTTAACTAAGGGGTAGAGCTCTTTTCTCTCAAGCTAGGGTCTGGCGCAGACAACTGTAAGATCTGAAAAAAAACATGTATTATTTTATAGTCTATTCCTACATTGGGTATGTTATGAACGTTACGTTTTATTAAAGTTTGTAATAATGTACAAAGACCTGCATCCAAGTTTTTTTTATTTTTACATAAAACACGTGTGCTGCATGTTTAAATATTATTCAAATGGGTTACTTAATTCAAACATGTCTTAAAGGTTGTACGAAATATTTTGGAATTCAATAAAAGGAATGTTTAAAAACGGTATCTCACAAAAAACATGTATTATTTTATAGTCTATTCCTACATTGGGTATGTTATGAACGTTACGTTTTATTAACCTCTTGCCTCTACTTGGGACGCTTGCGTCCGTAGGCGATGTAAATATCATTAGCTGTGGTCTTGGAAAAAATTTCAGGAGAGAGCTCTTCCGGAATGATCTGGGCGGAGACCGGAGGTAAGTCGTGCCCCTCTTTCGGTTCAACCAAGAATCAAAGATGATTCAATTCACAAGACTCTAGACAACATGGGGATGCTGTGGGAGTTGAATGCTCGGTCTTATCTAATTCGGCTCACTGTTAACAATTGCTGGAAGTGGCGCAAGGATATTTATTTCCATTTTCTGTGATCAGGTTTTCCTGCGCTTTCCGATGTAACGCACGTTATGTAATAGCCACAGTCGTGATTTAACCAGTTTTAAAAACGTCCGAGGGTTTCCTATCCACACATTCTAACCATATGAATGTACTATATTCCTGGCATGAGTAGCAGGGCGATGAAATGTTGCGCGATTTTTAACAAAATGTTCAAAAAAGTAGAGGGTCGACTGAAGAGGTTAAAGTTTGTAATAATGTACAAAGACCTGCATCCAAGGTTTTTTTATTTTTACATAAAACACGTGTGCTGCATGTTTAAATATTATTCAAATGGGTTACTTAATTCAAACATGTCTTAAAGGTTGTACGAAATATTTTGGAATTCAATAAAAGGAATGTTTAAAAACGGTATCTCACCCTTTAACTATGGGAAAAACCTATTTAACAACTTATTCCAACTCTGTCACGAAGTAAAATAGAATCCGAGTGTTTGTGTGTGTGTGTGTGGGAGGGGTCTTGAGGCGGAGCAACAGGTGTGTGTGTGTGTGTGTGTGTGTGTGTGTGTGTGAAAATCCTAAAGTTGGGGGGGGTCCCAGAACTCTTATCTGTAGAGAACCGTTTGAAACCAAGGTGTGCACTATCATGCATAAGGCATGTCGAGATATCAGCCGAACAGCGGGGGTTAAACATAGATATCTCTAATCTGCGGCCCCCACACACCCGGTTTGCAGACAGAATGTCACGACATCCCCGCCTGTTGTTGGCGTGTAGCATACATCTCTCAAAAAACTCATTCCGAACTTTTAGATAGTTAGGGACAGAACAATTTTTTAACGTTGTCAGCATTGCTTTAGCGCAAACATAAAGGCCCGAATATTGAGCTGCACGGACAGATTAAAATAATAATAATAATATTCGGAATAAGGGAATCTCGCATAATGGATATTTCTGAAGGTGAGTAAATGAAAAAAACATATTTTAAGATTTGTTTGAATATTATTGGAATATTAAACCCTAGTTATTTGGGTATTTCAAAAAAGCCCAATATAGGTTTAAAAATTAAAAAAAATAAAAAAGTGTAGATATAGCGTATAACTGTTAACATTGTCTAATGGAATCTAGGATCCCCGACATTTACGCAGCTTTTACGCGATTTACCTGATCTGGAACATGATGGGGGTTCGCAGGAGCAAAAGTCTGGCAGACAATCACCAACGGCCTTTTTCGTTGTAAGTCCTTATAATTAAACACATACCCAAGAAATATTTATATATAAACATTTTAAAAATAGGTTGTACTATTTTTTAAAACTATTTTTATGTATTTACAGCCGACATACAGCCCTTTATGATAAAGGATGCGTTATGGCCAGCTGACACGCAGGACTTTGATGCAATTCTACCGGCCCAAGTACACTGCTCAGAATCAAGCCCACCCGAAAACTACTGTTGGGCCGGGAACTTGCTGCTTCACGAGCCGGCGCTCCAGGGACAAGGTATGGGACCATTATACAGTTTTGTTATTAGTTATCAGCCTTTTTATTAGTTATAGATCTGTTGATAGCCTATGTTAAAACAAGGACAAATAATGTTTTTTCAGACTGCCCGGAGACAGACCCAGCAGAATCGGGAAAGCTAGAGGGAAAAAGTCACACACCCCCGGTTTCGGCGATTCGTCACAACAAGCGCCAAAAAGCAGAGGTATTTTAACTATGTACTGTTAATATATATTATTATAACGGAAAGGTATTTGACATTTGTATGTAGCTAACATATATATTTTTATATCTAATAACGTAATTATGTATGTATTATTTTCATTCAGACTCCGCACCGGCGAAAAACGGCACAGACGACCACATAAATCTAGAGCTGGGGGATTCCGGCGCCCGAGCATTCCGAATGAAACACCCAAGAGACCTGTTTTTAATGACATGTCAGATGTTGATGACCAGCTATTCTGTGATGCGGCCAACCTTATAGACCCAGTCAATTCTACGGCCTCAATACCTGCAGACGAACAAGAAAGGTTTTTCACATTATTTTCCAGGGCTTTGAAATCGAGGAATGTTTTGCTATACAAACGACTGGGGGATTTAATTGAGAGACAGTACAGAGACGATATGTTATTCTGGCATAGAACAATTCCACGCATGTTAAACAGCAACCCCATTAAAAAACGCAAATACAGACGCTAAAATCATACATGTAACACCAACCATTACAGAAAGAAAAAAACGAACACTCTTAATTATCCAAAAAATGGCAGAACTAACGCAACACGGGGAGACAGTTGAAAGCCTCTTATCCCAGATTCCAGACGAACTCCTAGAAGTTATAAGACGTATGAACGATTCAGGAACGTTAGATGAAAGCATATTAACACAGATTCCAGCCGAACTCTTAGAAATGATTAATCGTATGAACCAGTCAGGGGGGGTTGAGGAAAACATGTTATCCCAGATTCCCGAAGCCCTCATAACCTTAATTAATCGTATGAACGCGAGTCAGACAATTTCGGCCCCGACAACCCCGACAACGATAGAACAACCCGTAACGCCTAGGTCCGTAGAGTCTGAAACGCCACAAGATGTTTTTGGGGAATTGGACAATTATCTAATAAATCTGGCTGCAGATGTTCAGGATAGACGTGTCAGGGTTGTTTACAGGAATAAATTCAACAATACAGAGATTCGACAGTTTTTCAATTTCCTATGTGTGAATCAGAATCTTGACTATGCTGTATTTTACATGATGATAATGGACACTCTGAATGACCTGTTAGAAACAGCAAGAGATTATGGCGAACCTCGTGATGTCTTACAGTTGGAAATATGTGGAGATAGCCTGCATAATTCAGTATCTCTTATTTTACCCAATGGCGAAGCAGATCTTGAACAATTTACAGCGCTGGTAGAACGCCTTGTTCAGTCAAATTTAGCCATCATAGCCGATCGAACCCTAGAGCTTGTAGTGCAAATAATACGTCAACCACAGGGGGCGGTGGGCAGAGAAGGAAGCTTGATAGCCTAATGCAGTCAGAAATCATAAGCAATAAAAGGGCCTACCTCATAAACGTTCACAATCCCGATAATAAGCTATGTTTTGCAATAGGCCTAGCGCATTTACTTAACCCCGGATGTACTGATCTGACGGCATTGCAAAAGGCTAGAGAGATCCAAACGGCGGTGGGTCTCGGGATCCATGAAGGCGTGGCATTCTCAGACATTGTCAAATTTGAAAACCTTCTGAATATCAAGATTGTGGTTTTGTACCACAGTAGAGCTAATGCAGCTCTCTTGAAGTTCCAAAACACCCCCCAACCGCACCCCCAGATTCTGTACTTTTATGTGCAAAACGAACATTACTATGCCGTTACAAACGTCACGGCGTTCCTAGGGGCAGCCTATGTGTGTAGATCCTGCCATACCGGCTACAGCCGAAAGGGGGCACTCGTGCCGTTATAACTGTTCGGTATGTCAGGATGCCGAGTGCCCTATGCAGACCCTAAACTTGACACCTTGTGAGGATTGCCATCGCACATGTCGTTCGACCTACTGTTACGATAAACACAAAATTGAAACATGGCACCCTAAGGCCGGTAAATCTGTAAGCATTTGTGCCATTAACAAGAAATGCCCAAAATGTCATTGCAATTACAGCCTTAAAATAGATAGCCCTAAACCACATGTTTGTGGAATCCTACAGTGTCCAATCTGTAAAGGGGTCTGAAAAGCAGAAATGCTGAAGTGGTTCAAGAAGTGACACACGAGTGTTATATTCAGCCCTTGGCTGAAGATGAACCTTCAGAGAAATATGTGTTCTATGATTTTGAGACAAATCAACAATCGGGGATCATTTGCCTATTTTTGTATCTACCATGACATTCACGGGGAAAAGTGGTCTGCAGAAGGATCCAATTGTGCACTACTCTTTCTAAAACATTTTAGAAAACCACAGTACCGAAACTTTACGTTCATAGCGCACAATGCTAGAGCCTACGACTCGTACCTTCTTCTGAACCCCTTGATAAAGCAAGGCATAGCGCTGAGGGTCCTAGCGCAAGGGAGTAAAATCCTGTGTTTTGTAGATCCCGCCTTCAACCAGAGATACATTGACAGTTTAAGCTTCTTACCCATGAGATTGGCTCAAATGCCAGAGGCCTTGGGTTTTGAAAACTCTGTGAAAGGGTGGTTCCCCACTTCTTCACATCTGAGGAGAATCTACACTATATAGGATCATATCCCAGCCCAGAAATGTATGGGTGTGATCAAATGTCTCCCAAAGAGCGAGAGAGATTCATGACTTGGTATGAGACAGTAAGACATGGCACCTTTGATTTCCATAAAGAGATGGAATCATACTGTGACAATGATGTGGTTATACGTGAAGGATGCCTCAGATTCAGAGAAGAGGTAATCAAAGATGCAGGTATTGACCCTTGAGTTGTACAACGATTGCATCGGCATGCATGAAAACATACCGTACACACTATATGCCGACATCCTCTATAGCGATCCCTCGCCTGACAACTACCGACGCCAGTTCAAGGCCTACTCTAGTGGGTCCATTCAATGGCTAGAGTATATGGCCCAGGATAAAGACATTTTTATTCAACATGCTTTGAATCGAGGGGAGAAGGCGTTTGGCTCTTACCATGTAGATGGCTACACCAAGATTGACGGGGTTGAGACCGTGTATGAGTACAACGGTTGTTTCTTCCATGGTTGCAAATCTTGCTTTGTGCCCCAGAACATATGTGTCCTAACCCAAAAGACTTTTGGGGAAATGTACCTAGAGTTTCAAGACAAAGTTGATTCGTTACAGGCTACTTACGGTCTAAAAGTGGTTGTTTTGTGGGAGCACGAATGGACAGCCCTCAAAAAGTCTGATCCTCATGTTCAAGCATTCCTTTCCAGCTTTGACATCCCAGAACCTCTGGAGCCAAGACAGGCCTTGTATGGCGGCCGTACCAATGCTTTGACATTGAGGTATGTAGCGCAACCCGACGAGACAATAGGCTATGTGGATTTTACATCCCTTTATCCGCATGTAATGAGTTCCTCATGCTATCCTATAGGTCATCCTGAAATTATTCATCGTGATTTTGACTTACCTCAAAACTATTTTGGTCTGATCAAAGCAACAGTCTACCCTCCAAGGGGTTTGTTTATACCTGTGTTACCTTACAGGGGCCCTCAAGGAAAACTTTTCTTTCCCCTTTGTCGCACCTGCAGTGAAAACATACAACAAAACCCATGTGATCACACAGATCAAGAAAGAGCACTGACAGGTGTATGGGTCACAGCTGAATTCTCTAAGGCTTTAGAGATGGGGTATCGTGTGGCCAAAATCTTTGAAGTATGGAACTTTCCAAAGAAATCAGACACTCTTTTAAAGAGTACATCAAGACCTTCTTGAGATGTAAGCAAATGGCTTCAGGCTATCCTGCATCGGTCACAGATCAAGAAAGTAAAGACAGGTACATTCAAGACTATCATGACAGAGAAGGCATCCTTCTTGACCCTGACAGAATAGAGGTCAACAAAACCAAACGAAATGTGTCGAAATTGTACCTAAATTCGCTTTGGGGCAAATTAGCGCAGAGGTGTAATATGTTGACAACGTCGATTATTAAAGACCCTGAAGAATTTTTGGAATTCATTTTTTCGGACCAATACGAAATTTCACATTTTTCATTCTTGAGTCAAGACATTGCCTTGGTGCAATGGCGACGTAACAAGAAGTGGGTTCTACCCCGGGTAATGTAAATGTGTTTCTTGCAGCATTTACCACGGCCTATGGCCGACTTGAACTGTACAAGCTCATGGAGCAGCTTCAGAGGCGGGTACTTTACCACGACACAGACTCTGTGGTCTATGTAAGCAAACCAGGGATTGGAGCCCCCACTCAGCAACTATCTGGGTGGCTTAACGAGCGAACTCGCAGAGGGTGACCATATCACAGAATGGTCATCCTGTGGGCCCAAAAGCTATGCTTTTAGAACGCTAAAGAATCACGTGGTATTGAAAGCCAAAGGAGTGACTCAAAACTATGAAAATGCCCAGCGTGTAAACTTGGAATCAATCACACGCTTGGTCGAGGGGTTCCTAAATGACAGGAATAGTGACTTGGAGATTTTGAGCTCCTACAAAAAGATTGTTAGGGATAAAAAGGGCTTCCATCTGAGGAATGCCCCACTCATTAAAAGATTCAGGGTTGTCTATGACAAGAGAGTGCTTTTGCCTGACGGGACTACATTGCCCTATGGCTACTGACTTATGCTACAGGCCGCAGTGTGTCAGGCGTGACTCAAAAACTATGAAAAAAAATACACCTCGTGTAAAAACTAGGAATCAATCACACGTTTGTTTGAGGGGTGGTTCCTAAATGACAGGAATAGTGACTTTGAGATTTAGGAGCTCCTACAAAAAGATTGTTGTGTATAATAAAGGGCTTCCATCTGAGGAAGGCCCCACTTACTAAAAGATTCAGGGTTGTCTATGACAAGAGACTGCTTTTTGCCTGACTGGACCACATTACCCCTTTGGGTGTTGACTTATGCTACAAGCTACAGGGGTCTTAAAGCTTAAGATATAATGACTGCTGTAGAAGGTTTTGACCCCCGGTTGCAACTACCATTTTCGGCCTTAATCGCAGGGCCTTCGAATAGTGGTAAAACTTGTTTTGTAAAAAGTATTTTAGAGAATTCTGAACATGTGTTATCTCAAAAGCCTGATAATGTTGTGTGGTGTTATTCATGTTATCAACCTCTGTATGATGAATTGTTGAAGACAATAAAAATCAAGTTTGTTGAAGGAATACCTGATACCCTGTCTGATGATGAACTTTTACCTCCTCATAAAAACAATCTGTTGGTTTTGGACGATATGCTATTTGCAGGTAGCGAACATCCCGAAATTGCCCGAGCGTTTACCCAATATACGCATCATAGAAACCTGTCCGTGCTTTACTTGGTGCAGAATGTGTTTCACCAAGGTAAAAATAGCCGCACCATCAGTTTGAACGCCAATTACATGGTTTTGTTCAAAATCCTAGAGACAAACTACAAATTAACACTCTAGCTCAGCAGATGTACCCGGGAAGGAAATCCTACTTTATGGAGAGCTACGAGGACGCAACCCAAGCGCCATTTTCTTATTTAATCGTGGATTTAAAAGCAAATACTCCAGAACACCTGAGGCTACGAACCGGTCTGTTCCCGTGGGAGTGGCCGGCTGTGTACATTCCTAAAAAAAAGTAGCCGCTATGTCTCTGCGTTTAAAAAGAAACTTGCCCTCTTGAGAAGCCTAGTTGGGGCTACATCTAATGAACGGAAGGCCATCTTGGGTCACTGTTCTTCAGATCTCATATTATCCCTATGTGAGATTGCTTTGAATCTTCTCAAAGGACGCATTCCACTCACCCTGACACAATTGAAAAAATTAAAGAGACAAAAGACCTCGATCAAGCTCTTTGCCAATAAAAGGGTCAGTCTTCAAAAGAAACGACATAGCATACAACAGTCTGGCGGTTTTATTCTACCTTTACTAAGTATAGCCGTGCCCTTCATCACCAGCCTTATTGCAGCCCGACGTGGTGGTTGAACACATAGGGTGATGGCCAATAAAATGTATCTGGTGCCACAACAAGAGTTGGATAGACTTAAAAAAACAAATGCAGGGGCCCCGAAAATATCAGACAAACAGCGGAAAATGATTTGGATACGGCCATGAAGGATATTTTGAATCAAAAAGGATTGAACCCCTATGATAAGGTCCAAAAATACACAAACCTCTTGCAAAGGTATTTGTCCTAGGTGAAACAAGGGGAGAGAGAGACAGGCCATTTAACTATTTCCCTACAGGACCCTTTAAAAGATGACGAGCCTCGCGAGAGCCACGCCCTGTAAGGCCGGTACCTGCGAGCTTACCATCTGAAGATCAAATGCCTGTTGAAGATAAAGTTATGCATGACTTGTTAACCCATGTTCCGGCACGTAACAGGAAAAATGTTAGCTACATTATGAACAAGCTAAAAGACTCAAATGGGGCAGCTACTTGGAATGACAAAGGAGAGTTTATCCTTCAGGGGCTGTTGTCAAGGGTTCACATATACTTGACTTGCTTAAAAGTACCACATCTGCCCACAAGGTGGCTGATGACCGAAGACCTCCAGGGTGGCTTCAGTTTCTTAAGGCCCTGGCCATCCTCAACATACCCCTCTCGGGTGTACCCAACTATAAGATTCGGCAACAGATTCACTCTTTAAAACACAAACCGTCACCGAGATACAGCACCCCTAAAGATGCCCCAAAACCCTCGCATCCTTATGAAATGAATGACGATAACCCATTTACCCCCTGAACGCCTCTGGACCTTTCCCTAATCCCGATCTCTCTGGGTGGTTAGCCTTTTGAATGACTTTTGAATGACTATGATTAAATTCAATAAATTTTATTTGAAAAATAAGCAATTTAACATTTGTGGCATTCTTGAAACATTTGGCGTGAGCATACGCCTTGATTACACATTCTTAGAGGATACACATTTGAACACTTTTGATATTTTCTAACAAAACAAGCTACAACTTTATCATTACTTCTTAAATCATCCTTATAAAGAGACATAACATCTTCAAAAGAAACTCCCGGGCTCTTTGGCATAGGTAGAATACACAGTGTTGACCGCATGTCGTTGAAAGGGTATCTTGCACCTGTTTGATATTGTAGTATATCTTTGAGCCATTTTTGGTCAGAAATTCTTTAATAGATTTGGGGAAATGTGAAAAACGGGTGGGAAACCATAGGAATCAAAAAAAGTTGAGATTTTTCTTCCTCCTTCCTCTTCTAAGGTCACAGCTAGCCAATGTTCACCCGGCATGTTTTTAGGATGGGTATTGACAATAAACATTGCAGGCCGCACCTTCCATTTCTCCATAGGTAATTCATCACAAGCCAACACTCCGCAAAATTGTTTTCCAATCAGTCGGCTCATCAGCCCTTCCAACTCTTGGGTATTCATGTCTTTTGCTCAACGATCCTTAATAATAATCTACTAAAACCTGTCTTCGGCTATTCACCTCCAAGATTGAATCAGAGCAGGCATAAACAATCATGCTAACCGTACAGGCTAAAGGTGTACGGAAACGCATTTCCAGCCTGAGGTTACCTTGGGACACCACAGAAAGATTTCCTGAGGTGTCATCATCTGGGGATAAATTGAAAGCATACATTGTGTAACCCTCGGCAAAATCATTTCTGTCAATAGGTAAAGAGAGATCTTTTAGATGCCTCCCGGTAGCCAGGAATAGATTGTAAAATTCTCGCACAGATATGTTGTTATTAAATTGCGGTTGGAAAGCCTTAGCAGGGACCTGACGTCCGTCCTGACACAGAGCGACATACTCTGCATTGAAGTGTTGAAAATTAAAGGGGTTTTTATTTAAGCTGCCCGTATTGGAGGCGTGATCAACCAAACCTATAACTACGTATCGCGGTAAAGGGCCTAGAAATAGGTTTTCTTGACTGCAGATTCTGCTGCCCACATGTATGCTAAAGGTTTTCATGGTAATTCTTTGGAGAGGGTAAAGGGCATTTCCTTTCAGCAAAGCCTGTGAGTGATCCAGACGAACTGCCGGAGATACCGATACTTTTTTAATAAAAAGCGTGGCCCCCAACACTTTTAAGCTAAAGTCCCCATCCGTTGCAGACATTAGGCAAAACTCATCCTTGGCCCTGGTTAATTTTAGTCTTAAATCAACCGCATTTAAGAGTAAACGTTCTTGAAAGAAAATGTCAGAGTGTATAGGGCCTAGCAGATGAAACTCTCGAGATTCTGCACAGTAGCGAGCCCGGGCGGCCAGGCCTTTATTTGCACCTGTGGATGGGTCTGTCGATTCCATAGAGCCTCCTGCAGTATCCTTGCTAAAAAGCCCTGCGCTGAATTGGGTCTTGAGAGTGTCTTCAGAGTAGTTGAGTAAGCATTCCATGATGGCACGGTAGGGGTATGTGGCACTGCTTTGACTGATTAGCCGTTCCCCAAAGTCACATCCACTTGGGAGAAGATGGTGGCCACTGGGTAATTAATGAGACTCACTTTGGCATCGTTTGCAATATCAGTACCATCTCTTTTGGTTACTTTTAGACGCAAATGCACCAAGGTGTTGTTGAGGTCCAGATAGTTGTCACCGTTGCCTGGTATGAAAAACTCTATGGGGCCGTTGTCTGTAATGGCAGAGAGTGGGGCTATCTCCACATAACTGGACCTCTCTACTGAATGTTGGGTTAAGGGGGCCGTGAAAAGATCGAGCTCTGTTTTTATAGCTTCAGAGGACATGCGGTGTAAAAGAGCCATGGTGCTTGTTCTTTTAGAAAATACTTCCGAGTATTCTTTTTACCGTTTTTGGTCCAGACCTCCTCACTTTACCCCGTCTTTGACTAACTGAGTTTCTTTTAACCGTTAACCGCCGTTTTTTAGGCTCAAGTCTTCGCCTTATACCTGGCGGTCTCTTATTCGGTCTTCGAGACAACATCATCAACCCCGAGCCTTCTTGACTCTCGACATCTGGTGACGCCCTTCTGTTTATCGCATTGGCGACAACCTCACTTACTATATTTTTGCTGCTGATTTTAAATGCGGTTTGGCTATGCTGAAGCCTCTCTTCATAAACGGTAAAACCATCCTAAAGAGATTACGAAATATCCCTCCGATCCCCGAACCATACATGGTGGGCGATCCATAATATCCTGGTAACCCATTACCCACTTGATCCACATAGTATGTGACATACCTGTTAGGGTCGAGATGTCGGTGTTCCATAATTTTAATTTAGATGTATTATGTATATAAAATATATAATACTAATATTATATATGTAGAGAGGTTTTGGTTGGTCTAAAGTGGAGTTTTACAATCGTTTTACCATAAGTAAATTCAATGTTTTCGTTCTGATCCGTTTTAAGCTCAACAAGAATGTTTTCAATATATTTCTTGCTTACAGGTACGTAGTGTGGCTTGTCGTAGGTGACAGTGACGATGTCCCCATCCTTTCCATCTATATGAACCGTTCTCAGGAGTGGCACACAGCTGTCTCCGACCCTTTGATAGGATATGATGTCGGTATACACAAATATGTTGTAAAATCCTGCATGTATATCCGCGGGAATGGGAATAATTTATCTCTCACATACGTCCATGTATTGGGCCCCATCCCTAACATGTAGGCTAAATTACCACTGGTCTTTATCCCCCCGGAAGCATCTCCTGAGATTTGTACCCTTTTATTTATAGGGTTGTACATCAGGAATATTTCCATACTGTTCTGCGATAGCCGTTCATTCAACTCGGAGACGAGCCTTTCGACGGTTCTATAGAACCCTTTTTTAACCTTAATAAATTTAGCAGGTTCCGTTAACTTTTTGAAATAAAATTCCCGGTCCTTATCTTTGATATTATACCAGCTATGGGGGTATGTAATCTCGCTGAGCCCTACTTCCCAGGCCTCTGATAACTCTATAGGCTTTGGAAAATTGGTTGTATAATTAGAACTCTGATTATTACGATATATGTGTGCTGACGCATTACTGGGGAGAGTCAGGTAGAAGCCGCTGTGTTCCATTATGCCCTCCGTTGTACACCCGAATGAGGATGTATTTTATCATGCATGGGGGTTTAAATTAACCCCTGATGCCTCCACTACATCCTTCTCTAATACCCAGCTGTTGAATTTTAGCGACCAGTTTTTCCAGCGGACCAGCACCCATTTTTGACCTTTCTCTCTCTTTTGATCTAGAATCTCCTCTACGTGAAACACCTTGTCTTTACCAACCGTTACCTTCTGTAATTCCTGCTCATAAAAAGATCCCGTTATAAGTTCCCCGTCATAATCTTTTAATATGTAGACCGGGGGTATGCGCGGCAGACATTCTGTAACCGTGAAAAGCTCATCACTGTATCCTTGCACGTATTTTTTATCGAAAACACCCTCAACTTGGATATACGAACCAAGTCCCCCACAATAAATTTAAAATGTATTTTTTCTTACGGCGAAGAGGAGCAAACCATACAGATTTTTAAAGACTTGAAAAGAGTTTTCCGAAGAGACTTCGGAGGGTTTCATCCTTATACTTTTATGATAACTATTGTTATACGCAATTACTAAATCTTGAACTATATCGATATATCTATGCGTGTTGTGCGCTGTAAAATAGCGCCACATCCTCTCCTTCAGAGTCCTGTTAAAGCGTTCAACCACAGAAGCTTTCAAATCCGATCCTGTAGCAAAATGTACTATATTGTGCTTTTTCATTAGTTTCTGAAAGGTCTTATTAAAAATTATTTTCCGCCATCGGTCTGCACTTTCTTGGGGGCGCCTCCTTCCTTCAAGATAGAGGCAAATGCCCTGGTCACCTCAGCGCCGCTCTTATTCTTTAAGACCCGGACAAAAGCTATTTTAGAGAAAATATCTATGACCGTTAGCATGTAGCGGTTTCCTTCATTTTTATCTGCAAGGGCCTGCATGTCACATAGATCCGCCTGAAATTGGGACAATGGGTGTGTAGAAAAACTCTATTTCTAGGAAAATGTTTTCTCACGGGTTTATGTAGAGTGTGCGCATCTTGTTCGGATAGCCACTCAGTGACTTTAGCATCGCTTAACCTGTGACCTGTTTCTTCAGCTAAAGCGCGCTGTAAACGCTCCTTACCACCATAAGACCCCGGGTTAGAGGGATTATAATAAATGTTTTTCAAAATCTGCTCTGCCATCCTTCTTGCCTCTCTGAGGTACAATAATGTTAATGAGCCACTTTCAAATAACAACAACATTTCATTTTCATTTTTGGGATTTTTATTTTCATGAAAACATTAGGTATTACGTATACAGACAATCCCTAATTCGTTGCAGGATACATGCCCCCCCTTTCTCTATGATCGAATCATGTAAAACCTTGTATATTTGGGTTAGATTAACAGGTTTGTTTCGCTGAATTTTTACAACAGACACATCCGCTATAAAAGTATATAAACAACAAATATGATACATGGTACAATTAAAGGGTGTTTCAAACAAATAAAGTAAAATCTTAGACAAGGTTGTTTCTAGTTCTTCAGAATCACCACCAAGCCGGGTTACCATTTGTGTCCATTGTAGAACCTCGCCAGCATGGCGTACATGAGTCATGATTTGGTCCATTTTCAAAACACGCTCTACATTAGCCCCGGAATTGGGGGTTTTGTAGAACGAGACATTGTTCACTTTATTTTCAATAATTTGATGCATAACACTTGTAAGTTCTCTCAAAAGAAAAATGTATTTATTCTATCTAACATCGTATACATATAGTTACCCATTGCTCTACATCTAAATAACAAAAATGTCACTCGGGCTCTTGGGGTTTATTGAGCCAGAAAGCCAACACATCCGACACCACAGCCTCCCTGTATTTGTTATCCTCCACCAGGGTGTGTCGGATTTCTTTGAGTTTCTGGTGTATGTGAATCGCCTCCTTCAGCTCGTGTAGGAACGCTTCGGTTACCCCGTAAACTCTGGGGATAGACGGCACAAGGCCCATAGCCTCCAGGGCTCTGACCAGCGATGGTATAAACCGGCGGGACCAAAGTCTTTTCACCAGCGCCTCAAAATTGTTGAAGAAGTAGTATGTTGGGGGATCGTATAGGCAGGGGTGCCTTCGCTGGCTGGGGTGATTAATCTCACAACCGATGCATTTTTCTCGTATATATTCTCCAATCACCACGTCTAAAAGCGCGGCTACTGAGGCCTTGATTGTGTCAACAAAAATAGTACTGACCACCCCATCAAACACGTCCTCAGGTTGTGTACAGGTAGGGGGTGTCGAGGGTCTTGCCAGGGGGGAGTAGAATGGAGGGCTGCGAGGCATACAATCCTTAGTGTCGGGAGCCCAGGCCGTTTCGGAGTTCGGGTATGCGTTAGGAATATCCATGGTCAATGCGTAGGTTAAGAACTGTAGGTTTTAAGAACCAGCCTTTTTATTCTTGAACCAACCCTCGGGGTATCTGGGCGGGGTTAACAACACAGCTTACCTCGCTTTCTTTGGGGGCTGCCTCTCCTGACGTTGTATCTTCTTGGGGTTGCTTTGAGTCGTAATCCTCAGGATTCGTATATATTATGCACTTCTTTATCCGTACAATGCTCTGGCGCTTTTGGCTCTGTACAAACAGAGAGTCCAACAGCTCCAACATTTGCAATTCCATTAAAGGCCAGCTTTTAAGGGGTATAAGCATTCGATGCCGGAAATCCCCGTCCGAACCGCCAGCCCTGATGTTTTGGTTTCGGATTTCCTCGGTGCTGACGTAAAATTCCACGCACCCGCAAGGCCGTCCATTTATACGTTGTAATTTAACTCTGTGAAATACTCTTCCTGAGGTGTCCGGGGTACCTTCCCAACGGGTCTCGTAGCCTGTGAACAAGCTGTAACCCTTGGTGATACGGCTCAGTTCGGGACACAAAACCTGTCGAAAAACCGTCCAGTCTTCAACATCATAAGTCACGCCTAATTTCTGGTCGGTATATTCTTCTCCTTCGGCTAACGTATAGAGTTTCACGCTACAGGCCAAGTAATCAAACAGATGCCCCCAATGCTGTCCATTAGACATCAACACTTCATCTTTCAGCGCCGTTGCGGGCGGTATCTGGGTTCTATACACGTTTAAAAACGCTTTTTTGGTGCATCGTATATTGCGGCTGTATACTTTGCCCTTTCTCGATGTTTCAGACGCGGTCCTGCCTCCGAGGCTACAGTCATCACAGCTTTACCACTGATCGCAAAATCCATGTTTAAAAAATAGGGTTTACGGTTCTGGGTTTCGAAAGCCTTGTTCTGGACATTTATAATGCTGAGGCCCCAGCGCTATCTATAGCCCCAGACATTCCTGCTTCATAGATAACAACCATAAGGGAGATAAAACTGGGGGGTGGAGGGGGGGGCATGGGCCCCAAAAGTTCAAACACCCTCTAACACATGACCACACGAACAGGGGGGCGGGGGGGGGCACATATTCTGTACAGGTCATCAGGTCATAAGGTCAGCAATCAATCAAATTTGACAGGCGCCGTATCCTATTACTCTCTCAGGTGTTTTCTCTGGCTCAAAAAGACATGTTTACACCTATGCAGTACCCTTAGCAATAAGTAATAATAATAATAATAATAAACCTCTACTTTAGTAAAGAAAACCATTATGCCAGGTGTGTTGTAATAAATAGTGGTGTCCACTGATTAAATGCAGTCTTTCTGCAATGTGAAGAGGGAAAACACAGATATTCACAACGTTTGTGATGAATGACAGGTTGTTTCTTCATGCAAAATAGATTTGTGGTTTAACATTCAATTAAGCTGCTTTATTTTAAGGATTTGGGGAAGGCGGGTCATTTTTTATCCTTAGGACAAGGGGAGTATATATAATGTTAAGACTACACAAGGGTTAAGTTGGATGGATTCACTTTTGTTTGATTGTTTATTATTTAGAATTGTAACTAAATTGATTAAACATTTTTATTATAAAATCATTTTGGGAAAAAACGAATAAGTTGACCTTAAATGGTTGAGTATTTTGCCATCTGTTTTTGGTGGGTTTTTCCATGTATTCGCTGCCAGTTAGGAAGCCTCCGTTAACTTCTTGCGTCGAGCCATCCCGGATCCGGTATCGTGACTACAGCCTCAAGCTCATTACCATAACGCAACGTTAACTATTCATGAAAATCGCAAATGAAATGAAATGAATCTATTTGCTCTCAAGCTTAGCCTTTTGTTAACAACACTGTCATCTCAGATTTTCAAAATACGCTTCTCAACCATTGCAAAACAAGCATTTGTGTAACAGTATTGATAGCCTAGCGTAGCATTTAGCGTTAGCATTCAGCAGGCAACATTTTCACAAAAACCAGAAAAGCATTCAAATAAAATCATTTACCTTTGAAGAACTTCGGATGTTTTCAATGAGGAGACTCTCAGATAGCAAATGTTCAGTTTTTCCTGAAAGATTATTTGTTTAGGACAAATCGCTCCGTTTTCTGCGTCACGTTTAGCTACGAAAAAAACCTGTATCCAGGATTGTGTAAATCTATCCGCAAGCTCATTAGCATAACACAACGTTAACTATTCATGAAAATCGCAAATTAAATTAAATGAATCTATTTGCTCTCAAGCTTAGACTTTTGTTAACAACACTGTCATCTCAGATTTTCAAAATATGCTTTTGAACCATAGCTAAACAAGCATTTGTGTAACAGTATTGATAGCCTAGCATAGGATTATGCCGGTCTTTCAGCATGCAACATTTTCACAAAAACCAGAAAAGGATTCAAATAAAATAATTTACCTTTGAAGAACTTCAGATGTTTTCAATGAGGAGACTCTCAGTTAGATAGCAAATGTTCCGTTTTTACAAAAAATATTATTTGTGTCGACTAATCGCTCCGTTTTGTTCATCACGTTTGGGTAAAAAAAATATATATATATATTAAGTCATTAAAACGCAAACTTTTTTCCAAATTAACTCCATAATATCGACAGAAACATGGCAAACCGATGTTTAGAATCAATCCTCAAGGTGTTTTTCACATATCTATCGACGAAAAATCATTCGTGGCAGTTGACTTTCTCTTCTGAAGAAATGGAACGCGCATGGACCTACAGATTACACAATAATTTCGACACAGGACACCGGGCGGGACACCAGGTAAATGTAGTCTCTTATGGTCAATCTTCCAATGATATGCCTACAAACACGTCACAATGCTGCAGACACCTTGGAGAAACGACACAAAGGGCAGGCTCATTCCTGGCGCATTGACAGCCATATAAGGAGACATTGGAACACAGCGCCTTCAGAATCTGGGGCATTGCCTGTATGAAACTTCATCTTGGTTTCGCCTGTAGCATTAGTTCTGGGGCACTCACAGATACTATCTTTGCAGTTTTGGAAACGTCAGAGTTTTGTCTTTCCAAGGCTGTCAATTCCATGCATAGTCGAGCATCTTTTCGTGACAAAATATTGCGCTTAAAACGGGCACGTCTTTTGATCCAATAATGACATAGCGCCCCCATAGGTTGAAGAGGTTAAGTCTCTAGAAATGCAATGTGTAAACACTTTATCTAGCAGCCAACATGCTTGCACCGATCCCTTGTAATTACAGTAAAATACTGTGAAATACAAAACCTTCCCCTAAATGAATTTCATTCATTCATCCACTCATTCCTTCTGATCACACAGTGCCTGCTGATTACACAGTACCTGCTTTGATACTGTATTTATATTACAGAATGTGTACTGTAATATGAAATAGAACATGTTTGTAGCCACCGAGTTGCCTGTAAGCTACTGTCAATTTCACAGTATCCCTTTTACAGTGTATCAAATTTGAGAGAGAGAGAGAGAGAGAGAGAGAGAGAGACAGTGTTAGAGAGAGACAGTGTTAGAGAGAGAGAGAGAGAGAGAGAGAGAGAGAGAGAGATAAGGGTGACTTTACTCAGTCCCTCCATCTTCCAGCACACAGAGAGAGATAGTCAGTCAAAGCAGTAAACACAAGCAGAGAGCCTCCCTAGAGCTAAGACTACTGCTAACAGACCAGACCACACAATGGCTGGTCATTAAACTGTGTACAAATAAACTCACACTCCCTCCAGACACACAGCTCGCACCCCTGTGATTCTAACAGAGCATCTGACTAGAGGTAAACAAATCAGCCCGTTTATCCCCCCTCACCTCCCCTGCCTCCTTCCTTCCCCCTCCCAACACCCCTCCCCCTGAACTCAGAACACCACACAGGAACCAAACAGTGATTAAATACATTGTAAGCTCCCAGTAAAACAGGGGCTTAATGAGGGGTAATTAATTCTAAACCCATTAATGATGAAATTAAGCTGTGAGAGACAGAGAGAGATAAAGAGACAGAGAGCAGGAGAGAGAGCTGGAGAGAGAGAGAAGAGAGAGAAACAGAGAGAGAGAGAGAGAGAGAGAGAGAGAGAGAGAGAGAGAGAGAGAGAGAGAAGACCTTACACTCTTAGATGATAATGTTATTTTTTAACACATCTGTGTGTCTGGTTAGATCCGACACATGCTGCATTACTTTAAACACAATCACTGTTTTGATACAACATTATTTGTGTAAAAGTTTCAACACATTTGGAGTCAATTCCTGCAATTAAAAGTGAAGTGAAGTGTGAACTGACAGCCTGGAGTGAGCCTCAGCCAGTCAGCAGGAGGAATACGAAACAAGAAACAAGGTCAATTTACTCTTTATCTGAATGACCTGACCATTTGAGGCAAATGCGGAGAAGACATAGCAACATTTTATTCCTGACATATTCTTTCAGACAAGTTTTCAAGAAGTAAGGCTAAATAGGCAAATTTTACCATAATATTTATCATATTTCCCACAAAGTATAATGGATTTTTATTATAGTTGGGGGTGGTAATGCAACATACTAAACCCTGGCAATCATTCTGAATGCAGGTTGCGTGAATAAAAATAACAATTGTTGGAGTGGCTGGTAGCCTAGTGGTTAGAGCATTGGACTAGTAACCGGAAGGTTGCAAAATCGAATCCCCGAGCTGACAAGGTAAAAATCGGTTGTTCTGCCCCTGAACAAAGCAGTTAATCCACTGTTCTTATGCCATCATTGAAAATAAGAATTTGTTCTTAACTGACTTGCCTAGTTAAATAAAAATATCCGAGCACTGGCGGGATTCCAATAGGATTTACACATCACTTTGCAAGCCAGCACAATGTGACTTGCAGGTAGGATGTCAAATTCTGGTGACTTTTCCAGAAATCCCAGTTGGGAACGTCTTGGAAATGGGAGGGAATAAGCAGAAATTCTGGAATCTTTCAACCAAGATTCAATCAATTCTCAATGGTGCAGCAGTATAACTTTTTGAGGATCTGAAGACCCATGCCAATTCTTTGCAGTCTCCTGAGGGGGAATAGGGATTGTCGTGCCCCTCTTCACAACTGTCTTAGTGTGTTTGGATCAGGATTGTTTCTTACTGATGTGGACACCAAGAAACTTGAATCGCCCGTCAATGTGAATGGGGGATCAGCCCGTCAATGTGAATGGGGGCATGCTCAGCCCGTCAATGTGAATGGGGGCTCAGCCCGTCAATGTGAATGGGGGCTCAGCCCGTCAATGTGAATGGGGGCTCAGCCCGTCAATGTGAATGGGGACTCAGCCCGTCAATGTGAATGGGGGCTCAGCCCGTCAATGTGAATGGGGGCATGGGTCAATGTGAATGGGGGCTGTCAATGTGAATGGGGGCAGCCCGTCAATGTGAATGGGGCATGCTCAGCCCGTCAATGTGAATGGGGGCTCAGCCCGTCAAGGGGCTCAGCCCGTCAATGTGAATGGGGGCATGCTGAATGTGGGGCTCAGCCCGTCAATGTGAATGGGGGCTCAGCCCGTCAATGTGAATGGGGGCATGCTCAGCCCGTCAATGTGAATGGGGGCTCAGCCCGTCAATGTGAATGGGGGCATGCTCAGCCCGTCAATGTGAATGGGGGCATGCTCAGCCCGTCAATGTGAATGGGGGCTCAGCCCGTCAATGTGAATGCGGGCTCAGCCCGTCAATGTGAATGGGGGCATGCTCAGCCCGTCAATGTGAATGGGGCATGCTCAGCCCGAATCAATGTGGGCTCAGCCCGTCAATGTGAATGGGGGCGTCAATGTGAATGCTCAGCCCGTCAATGTGAATGGGGCATGCTCAGCCCGTCAATGTGAATGGGGGCTCAGCCCGTCAATGTGAATGGGGGCTCAGCCCGTCAATGTGAATGGGGGCTCAGCCCGTCAATGTGAATGGGGGCATGCTCAGCCCGTCAATGTGAATGGGGGCTCAGCCCGTCAATGTGAATGATCAGCCCGTCAATGTGAATGGGGGCATGCTCAGCCCGACAATGTGAATGGGGGCATGCTCAGCCCGTCAAAGTGAATGGGGGCTCAGCCCGTCAATGTGAATGGGGGCATGCTCAGCCCGTCAATGTGAATGGGGGCTCAGCCCGTCAATGTGAATGGGGGCTCAGCCCGTCAATGTGAATGGGGCAATCAGTGAATGAGGGCATGCTCAGCCCGTCAATGTGAATGGGGGCATGCTCAGCCCGTCAATGTGAATGGGGGCTCAGCCCGTCAATGTGAATGGGGGCATGCTCAGCCCGTCAATGTGAATGGGTGCAGGCTCAGCCCGTCAATGTGAATGGGGGCTCAGCCCGTCAATGTGAATGGGGGCTTGCTCAGCCCGTCAATGGGGGTGAATCAATGTGGGGGCAGCCCGTCAATGTGAATGGGCTCAGCCCGTCAATGTGAATGGGGGCTCAGCCCGTCAATGTGAATGGGGGCTCAGCCCGTCAATGTGAATGGGGGCATGCTCAGCCCGTCAATGTGAATGGGGGCATGCTCAGCCCGTCAATGTGAATGGGGGCATGCTCAGCCCATCAATGTGAATGGGGGCTCAGCCCGTCAATGTGAATGGGGGTTCAGCCCGTCAATGTAAATGGGGGCTCAGCCCGTCAATGTGAATGGGGGCATGCTCAGCCCGTCAATGTGAATGGGGGCATGCTCAGCCCGTCAATGTGAATGGGGGCATGCTCAGCCCGTCAATGTGAATGGGGGTTCAGCCCGTCAATGTGAATGGGGGCATGCTCAGCCCGTCAATGTGAATGGGGGCTCAGCCCACTTTTTCCTGTAGTCATTGATCCGCTCTTTTGTCTTGCTCACATTAAGGGAGAGATTGTTTTCCTGGCACCCCACTGTCACGGGTGGTAGTAACTCTACAATTCACTCAACAAAACAAGGCACACTGGGAAATTATATTGGAGGCATGGCTTAGTGGGGATGTGGCTTTCAGGTAGTTATTTTTGGCCACCTGTGATTGGGAGTGCTGTAACAGTTTAACTGTCTATATTAGAGGTAGATTTTTGCCTTTAACAAGGTAAAAATGATTACCATAGCCAACAAAAGTCTGATCTCACGTACAAAATTGTCAGAGTTGGTTTCCCTGGACTGTGATTCTTCCTAGCACTAACATGTTTGAAATCTTTCAAGAATGATATTTTGCATGTACAGAACTTGTTTTATATAAGATTTTGTATATGGAGCAATAAATGAATGTAATAAATGGTTTTGTTTTTTACACGTCTTCCCCAGTCATTTACAGAATTTTAAAGATGCTTTAAGTGGAATACAACACAATATGTGGAATAAAACATTTTTTTAACACATCCGTGTGTCTAGTTAGGAATGACATGTTACTTTTAACAATCACTGTTTTTAAAAATCTACACAAATCATGTGTTAAATGTGCCAACATGGTGATTGTCTTAAAAGTAACACAATATGTGTTGTTTCTAACTTAGACACACGGACGTGTTTGAAAATATCACATATTTTCTAAGAATGTAGAGGAACAGGAATAGAGGGAAAGTGTTGACCACTTGTTGTAATCAACTCACCAACCCTTACTGCCTCCAATTAGCCCGTACCGACCGTCTCTCAATCGGCTCTCTAGCAGACCTGGGTTCAATAGTATTGGAAATCATTTGAAATACTTGATTGAGCTTGCCTATTGAAATATAACTCATAGAAAACTCCCAAAAAGCAAAGCAAACGCTCAAAGTATTTGAAATATTTGACCTCGGGTCTGCTCACTACTGACTCCTTGTACAGCTTCCCTTCAGCCCCCTTAGCTAGCAGGGAGAAAGAAAGGGCATTGTGTTCTTGGCACTGGCCTCTTGGTTCATTTGAATGGGGCCTCTGGTGTTTCAGCTAGGAGGTTGAGGCAACACTGTTGTGTTCATACAGAACACACAGCCAAGCCTAAGGCAAGTCCTACAGCCTGGTGAGGAAGGTGTTCTAGAACCTAGGGAGGCCATTGTCCTAAGCTGACATATTTTACCAGCCTGTATCAGAGACGACCTGACATAGAGCTATAGGGAGAAGGGGGAAGAGATCCATGTTTGGAAGAGATCCATGTTGTTGCGGTGACCCCCATCAGACAGAAAAAGGAGACCCTTACGCTGTGCCATAGCTTTAAATGAGTGGTCAATGAGAGGGTGAAGACATGGCAAACATAACATGTTTGATTACTTGTAGCTGCATCACCAAAAACAGTTAGTTTGCATTCTGTTTACCCAGACACATAGACAGACAGAGTCTAAACACACACTTAAGAAGCCGGGCGGTTGTGCATAATAATTAAGAGCAAAGCAGATATCTTTCTGAGAGAAGAAGAAGAATACATAAGGACGTGCATAGTAAGAACATGGTGCAGATCTGAGGTCCAACAATTCAAATCAAATCAAATTTTATTTGTCACATACACATGGTTAGCAGATGTTAATGCGAGTGTAGCGAAATGCTTGTATTATTACCCTCTGTTACGGGTGAGCCAGATGTCAGGCCCTCAGGGCATGCACGCACACCCTTGGGTTAAATCACCCTTTCAGCTAAATCACTTTAGCTGAAAGTTTACCTCCGAGCTCATTAATAACAGTGGAGAAATTGCGCGCACGCACGCACACACACACACGCACATACATACACAGCGGCCGCCGGATGGCCAGGCCAGCAATGAAAGCCAGCCATCCATGTAAGCTCTTAAGACTATGAAAATGCGGCAGCTTGGAAAGAATGCTGACTTGGCGGCTTTTGACGAGCGCAGCGAGAGAGAGCGGGAGCGAAGGACGCTTTACCAGAGAAAAGATGAGAGGAGAGCCGTCCTGACGCACTAACACCACCACAGGGTATCCCAGCTGAACCATCTGCTCTCCTAACCCATGCCAGTTTACTATAACACTCGGCCTCAGAGACAACTCTTAGATAAAGGACTTGGAGGTACTGGTGGGATTGAGATCACTTCTCTTTCCCTCTTTTTTTGTTTCTTTTTTCATTTCATTTTTCAATTATTCAACAACAGAACAATACAATATAGCATGTGTAAGTACTACAACAACAGAACAATACAATATAGCATGTGTAAGTACTACAACAACAGAACAATACAATATAGCATGTGTAAGTACTACAACAACAGAACAATACAATATAGCATGTGTAAGTACTACAACAACAGAACAATACAATATAGCATGTGTAAGTACTACAACAAAAGGTCATTCAACCCTCCCCACACAATAAAAATAATACTAAAACAATAACACATTAGAAAATAAACATGATAAATAAATACAATTATAATTGTAATAATACTAATAATGACTAAATAAGACAAATGACAAGAGAGATCAACATAACACAATACAAACAGTACATTACAGCGAGACAATAGCTACATTGATCGACATCGACCCCAATGGAAGTGTTTCCATATAGACCAGGAAGGGTTATCATATTTTTCACTAAGTAGTTGAATTTATTTCCTAAAGCATTGGTAATCTTCTCCATATGAATATACATTCATTTCAGAGAGTCGTCTTGTAATTGGGAGAGGGGCATCTGATTTCCATGTCAGTGCAACACATTTCAGAGAGCCGTCTTGTAATTGGGAGAGGGACATCTGATTTCCATGTCAGTGCAACACATTTCAGAGAGCCGTCTTGTAATTGGGAGAGGGGCATCTGATTTCCATGTCAGTGCAACACATTTCAGAGAGCCGTCTTGTAATTGGGAGAGGGGCATCTGATTTCCATGTCAGTGCAACACATTTTCTTGCAGTGGCAAGGGCAATTTCTGTAAATTTGATTTTTAAATTATTCCTCAAATTCACATTTGTGAAGTTACCCAGAAGGTATATTTCAGGGTCAAGAGGGAAAGGGACCTCCATAATAAAGGCCAGGGAGTCACAAACATCATGCCAGAAGGCTTGTCATTTAGTAAACTGACAAGTTAAATGCAAAAAAGTGCCTTCTGTTGGTCCAAATCTAAAAGACATTTTTGATATTTCAGCGTGATATCTATGTAACCTATGAGGTGTCAGAGTTGGTGGAGGAAGTTGTAACGTAGAAGTCTATATCTAGAGTTGATGGTCGCTGACACATTATTTTGTCATAGGTCCGACCATAGCCCCTCATCAATCGTAGTATTCAATTTGGATTCCCATCGCTCTCTTGACTTCTGGTTTTGGGCATCATTGCATGAGTACACTCTGGCTCTGGCAAAAAATCAATGTGTCATGGTTATCATGGAGTAGTTGTTCAATACTTGATAGATTTGGTAAAGTCATATCTCCAAGAGTGCTTCTGAGAAAGTTTCTTAACTGTAAATAACAAAATAAATGATAATTTGATAACTGGTATTTCTCTTTCAGTTGCTCAAATGACACATCTATATAACAATATCTATATAACAATGTTCTATTTCATTATTCCCTTCTCATGCCAATGTTGAAATATTTTGCTATCCAAGATAATTGGCATGAGTCTGTTTTGCCACACGGGTGTTTTGGGTGACAAGTCTTGTTAAAGACCAAATAACTTACGAATGTCATATCAAGATCTTACTAAATTGATGGAACAGGGATTGCTAGTTTTTGTTGATATAGTCTTACGGTTCCACTTGTAGATAATGTTACTCCCAACCTCTTCATTAAGAACAAATATTTCCATCTGAATCCAAGAAGGGGCTGGTTCAGTTTCTAAGAAGAATGAAATTAATCTAATTTGCGCTGCCCAGTAATACATCTTGAAACTTGGTAGACGGAGACCTCCTAGAGTATAATCCTATTTTCATTTGTCCAGGCTCACCGTTCGAGTTTTACGGTTCCATACAAATTGTCTTTGTAACGTCTGCTTCCAACTCACTCTCAAACACATTGATCCCCTGAATGCAGCTCACTCTCCAGATCCCAATCACCTGAATTCTGATCACCTGCTCACAGACCTGTATGTCATTATCACACACTATTTAGTTTAGTTCTTTGCACCCCATCATTGTGAGGTATTGTTTGTTTTGTGACACATTGCTCTTCAGTGCTCTGGGTTTCCCGTAATTTACTCCTCCTGTGTATGATAGTTTTTGCCTGCCTCACCAACGACACCTTTTGCCTTTTCCCTGCCTGTACTTTAGCCTGTTGGATTTCCTGTTATCTACCTATTGCCTGATCTCCCGGATGACATTACTAGTCTTTTCCCTGCCTGTACTTTAGCCTGTTGGATTTCCTGTTATCTACCTATTGCCTGATCTCCCGGATGACATTACTAGCCTTTTCCCTGCCTGTACTTTAGCCTGTTGGATTTCCTGTTATCAACCTATTGCCTGATCTCCCGGATGACATTACTAGCCTTTTCCCTGCCTGTACTGTTGCCTGTTGGATTTCCTGTTATCTACCTATTGCCTGATCTCCCGGATGACATTACTAGCCTTTTCCCTGCCTGTACTTTAGCCTGTTGGATTTCCTGTTATCTACCTATTGCCTGATCTCCCGGATGACATTACTAGCCTTTTCCCTGCCTGTACTTTAGCCTGTTGGATTTCCTGTTATCTACCTATTGCCTGATCTCCCGGATGACATTACTAGTCTTTTCCCTGCCTGTACTTTAGCCTGTTGGATTTCCTGTTATCTACCTATTGCCTGATCTCCCGGATGAGCCTTTTCCCCTGCCTGTACTTTAGCCTGGATGTTATCATTGCCTGATCTCCCGGAGCGTTTAGCCTTTTCCCTGCCTGTACTTTAGCCTGTTGGATTTCCTGTTATCTACATTTAACTACATTTTGCCATTTAAGATTTACCCATTGACGTTGACTAGCCTTTTCCCTGCCTGTACTTTAGCCTGTTGGATTTCCTGTTATCTACCTATTGCCTGATCTCCCGGATGACGTTACTAGCCTTTTCCCTGCCTGTACTTTAGCCTGTTGGATTTCCTGTTATCTACCCATTGCCTGATCTCCCGGATGACATTACTAGCCTTTTCCCTGCCTGTACTTTAGCCTGTTGGATTTCCTGTTATCAACCTATTGCCTGATCTCCCGGATGACGTTACTAGCCTTTTCCCTGCCTGTACTTTAGCCTGTTGGATTTCCTGTTATCTACCTATTGCCTGATCTCCCGGATGACATTACTAGCCTTTTCCCTGCCTGTACTTTAGCCTGTTGGATGTTATCAACCTATTGCCTGATCTTATCTAGCCTTTTCCCTGCCTGTACTTTAGCCTGTTGGATTTCCTGTTATCTACCTATTGCCTGATCTCCCGGATGACGTTACTAGCCTTTTCCCTGCCTGTACTTTAGCCTGTTGGATTTCCTGTTATCTACCTATTGCCTGATCTCCCGGATGACGTTACTAGCCTTTTCCCTGCCTGTACTTTAGCCTGTTGGATTTCCTGTTATCTACCTATTGCCTGATCTCCCGGATGACATTACTAGCCTTTTCCCTGCCTGTACTTTAGCCTGTTGGATTTCCTGTTATCTACCTATTGCCTGATCTCCCGGATGACATTACTAGCCTTTTCCCTGCCTGTACTTTAGCCTGTTGGATTTCCTGTTATCTACCTATTGCCTGATCTCCCGGATGACATTACTAGCCTTTTCCCTGCCTGTACTTTAGCCTGTTGGATTTCCTGTTATCTACCTATTGCCTGATCTCCCGGATGACGTTACTAGCCTTTTCCCTGCCTGTACTTTAGCCTGTTGGATTTCCTGTTATCTACCTATTGCCTGATCTCCCGGATGACATTACTAGTCTTTTCCCTGCCTGTACTTTAGCCTGTTGGATTTCCTGTTATCAACCTATTGCCTGATCTCCCGGATGACGTTACTAGCCTTTTCCCTGCCTGTACTGTTACCTTTTTGGACCCCGTGTGTATGACCTTCTGCCTGCCCCTGGTCCCAGCTACCTGCCTCCTCCTGTGGTCCTTTACCCATAAACACCTGCTGCGCCCTGGGCTTGACGAAGCTCTCTGTCTCCCATCGTGTTCATTACCATCTTAGGGTATTAGGGTAAGCTCTCGGGTAGGGATATGGTTAAAGATTGATAGGTACATCAACTTCGACAGAACGCTAATATTATTGCAGCTAATTCTCCCAAATAATGTAAGAGGCAGATCTATCCATATATTCAAGTTATCCACCATCTTCTGAACCAAGGCAGAGTAGTTAAGCTCATCCAAATTTCTTAAGTCATTATCAACTGTGATTCCTAGATATTTCAACCCCTGTGGCGACCATCTGAAGGAACCTGTACGTTCACAGATGCTATAGTCAAAGCGAGTCAGTGGAAGTTTTTCATGTTGACTTTGTAACCTGATAATGAGCTGTATGTACCCAAAAGTTTCTGTAGTTTTGAGAGGGATCTGGTCAGTTCAGAGAGGACCAAAATAATGTTGTCTGCGAACAATGAGATCTTGTGCGTTATCTGACCCACCTGAAAGCCCTTTATGCTAGGATCCTTTCTTATGGCCTCCACCAGGGGTTCTATGGCTAGCACAAAAAGGAGTGGGGAAAGTGAACAGCCCTGTCTACCCGCTCTAAAGAGTTCAAATCAAATCAAATCAAATTGTATTTGTCACATACACATGGTTAGCAGATGTTAATGCGAGTGTAGCGAAATGCTTGTGCTTCTAGTTCCGACAATGCAGTAATAACCAACAAGTAATCTAACTAACAATTCCAAAACTACTGTCTTATACACAGTGTAAGGGGATAAAGAATATGTACATAAAGATATATGAATGAGTGATGGTACAGAGCAGCATAGGCAAGATATAGTAGATGGTATCGAGTACAGTATATACATATGAGATGAGTATGTAAACAAAGTGGCATAGTTAAAGTGGCTAGTGATACATGTATTACATAAGGATGCAGTCGATGATATAGAGTACAGTATATACGTATGCATATGAGATGAATAATGTAGGGTAAGTAACATTATATAAGGTAGCATTGTTTAAAGTGGCTAGTGATATATTTACATAATTTCCCATCAATTCCCATTATTAAAGTGGCTGGAGTTGAGTCAGTGTCAGTGTCAGTGTGTTGGCAGCAGCCACTCAATGTTAGTGGTGGCTGTTTAACAGTCTGATGGCCTTGAGATAGAAGCTGTTTTTCAGTCTCTCGGTCCCAGCTTTGATGCACCTGTACTGACCTCGCCTTCTGGATGATAGCGGGGTGAACAGGCAGTGGCTCGGGTGTTTGATGTCCTTGATGATCTTTATGGCCTTCCTGTAACATTGGGTGGTGTAGGTGTCCTGGAGGGCAGGTAGTTTGCCCCCGGTGATGCGTTGTGCAGACCGCACTACCCTCTGGAGAGCCTTACGGTTGTGGGCGGAGCAGTTGCCGTACCAGGCGGTGATACAGCCCGCCAGGATGCTCTCGATTGTGCATCTGTAGAAGTTTGTGAGTGCTTTTGGTGACAAGCCAAATTTCTTCAGCCTCCTGAGGTTGAAGAGGCGCTGCTGCGCCTTCTTCACGATGCTGTCTGTGTGAGTGGACCAATTCAGTTTGTCTGTGATGTGTATGCCGAGGAACTTAAAACTTGCTACCCTCTCCACTACTGTTCCATCGATGTGGATAGGGGGGTGTTCCCTCTGCTGTTTCCTGAAGTCCACAATCATCTCCTTAGTTTTGTTGACGTTGAGTGTGAGGTTATTTTCCTGACACCACACTCCGAGGGCCCTCACCTCCTCCCTGTAGGCCGTCTCGTCGTTGTTGGTAATTAAGCCTACCACTGTTGTGTCATCCTCAAACTTGATGATTGAGTTGGAGGCGTGCGTGGCCACGCAGTCGTGGGTGAACAGGGAGTACAGGAGAGGGCTCAGAACGCACCCTTGTGGGGCCCCAGTGTTGAGGATCAGCGGGGTGGAGATGTTGTTGCCTACCCTCACCACCTGGGGGCGGCCCGTCAGGAAGTTCAGTACCCAGTTGCACAGGGCGGGGTCAAGACCCAGGGTCTCAAGCTTGATGACGAGCTTGGAGGGAACTATGGTGTTGAATGCCAAGCTGTAGTCGATGAACAGCATTCTCACATAGGTATTCCTCTTGTCCAGATGGGTTAGGGCAGTGTGCAGTGTGGTTGAGATTGCATCGTCTGTGGACCTATTTGGGCGGTAAGCAAATTGGAGTGGGTCTAGGGTGTCAGGTAGGGTGGAGGTGATATGGTCCTTGACTAGTCTCTCAAAGCACTTCATGATGACGGAAGTGAGTGCTACGGGGCGGTAGTCATTTAGCTCAGTTACCTTAGCTTTCTTGGGAGCAGGAACAATGGTGGCCCTCTTGAAGCATGTGGGAACAGCAGACTGGAATAGGGATTGATTGAATATGTCCGTAAACACACCGGCCAGCTGGTCTGCGCATGCTCTGAGGGCGCGGCTGGGGATGCCGTCTGGGCCTGCAGCCTTGCGAGGGTTAACACGTTTAAATGTCTTACTCACCTCGGCTGCAGTGAAGGAGAGTCCGCATGTTTTCGTTGCAGGCCGTGTCAGTGGCACTGTATTGTCCTCAAAGCGGGCAAAAAAGTTATTTAGTCTGCCTGGGAGCAAGACATCCTGGTCCATGACTGGGCTGGATTTCTTCTTGTAGTCCGTGATTGACTGTAGACCCTGCCACATGCCTCTTGTGTCTGAGCCGTTGAATTGAGATTCTACTTTGTCTCTGTACTGACGCTTAGCTTGTTTGATAGCCTTGCGGAAGGAATAGCTGCACTGTTTGTATTCGGTCATGTTACCAGTCATCTTGACCTGATTAAAAGCAGTAGTTTGCGCTTTCAGTTTCACGCGAATGCTGCCATCAATCCACAGTTTCTGGTTAGGGAATGTTTTAATCGTTGCTATGGGAACGACATCTTCAACGCACGTTCTAATGAACTCGCACACCAAATCAGCGTATTCGTCAATATTGTTATCTGACGCAATACGAAACATATCCCAGTCCACGTGATGGAAGCAGTCTTGGAGTGTGGAGTCAGCTTGGTCGGACCAGCGTTGGTCAGACCTCAGCGTGGGAGCCTCTTGTTTTAGTTTCTGTCTGTAGGCAGGGATCAACAAAATGGAGTCGTGGTCAGCTTTTCCGAAAGGGGGGCGGGGCAGGGCCTTATATGCGTCGCGGAAGTTAGAGTAACAATGATCCAAGGTTTTTCCACCCCTGGTTGCGCAATCGATATGCTGATAAAATTTAGGGAGTCTTGTTTTCAGATTAGCCTTGTTAAAATCCCCAGCTACAATGAATGCAGCCTCCGGATAAATGGATTCCAGTTTGCAAAGAGTCAAATAAAGTTCGTTCAGAGCCATCGATGTGTCTGCTTGGGGGGGGGATATATACGGCTGTGATTATAATCTAAGAGAATTCTCTTGGTAGATAATGCGGTCTACATTTGATTGTGAGGAATTCTAAATCAGGTGAACAGAAGGATTTGAGTTCCTGTATGTTTCTTTCATCACACCATGTCTCGTTAGCCATAAGGCATACGCCCCCGCCCCTCTTCTTACCAGAAAGATGTTTGTTTCTGTCGGCGCGATGCGTGGAGAAACCCGCTGGCTGCACCGCCTCCGATAGCGTCTCTCCAGTGAGCCATGTTTCCGTGAAGCAAAGAACGTTACAGTCTCTGATGTCCCTCTGGAATGCTACCCTTGCTCGGATTTCATCAACCTTGTTGTCAAGAGACTGGACATTGGCGAGAAGAATGCTAGGGAATGGTGCACGATGGGTCGCTGCATGGGATCCATTCCGTTGTCCTGTTTGAAAGGCAGAACACAGGATCCGCATCGCGAAAAACATATTCTTGGTCGTACTGATGGTGAGTTGACGCTGATCTTATATTCAGTAGTTCTTCTCGACTGTATGTAATGAAACCTAAGATGACTTGGGGTACTAATGTAAGAAATAACACGTACAAAAACAAAAAACTGCATAGTTTCCTAGGAACGCGAAGCGAGGCGGCCATCTCTGTCGGCGCCGGAAGTTGGAATGTGGCTGACATGGGTGGAAGTGATATGGTCCTTGACTAGTCTCTCAAAGCACTTCATGATGACGGAAGTGAGTGCTACGGGGCGGTAGTCGTTTAGCTCAGTTACCTTAGCTTTCTTGGGAACAGGAACACTTAACCTTTTGTAAGTCGCTCTGGATAAGAGCGTCTGCTAAATGACTTAAATGTAATGTAAATGTTAACCGTTCGGTGTTTCAATAGAGTTGATGATTCTCGATTTCTCCTCAGCTTTTATCTGCCAGGCCAAGACTTTTCTCCCCCAAATACATAATATCTTTGCCCAATTCTAATTGAATACTCTTTTCAGTATTGTAAGCTTAGGGTATTATATTTTAGTTTTTTATTCACCAATGATTGGTATGTTTCTTTAGAGCCAGATTTTTTGTACTTTTTGTAGTAATAGGATTTCATTCTGTAATTTATTCAATTCAGCAGTGCATTTCTTTTTGAGACCTTTGGTATAGGAAATGATTTGAACCCTAAGAAAGGCCTTTATTGTGTCCCAGATTACAAAACTATTGGGAGAGGACGGACAGTTTGTTTCACAGAAACACTTAATTTGGTCTCTGATAAATTGACAAAATTCTGTCTGTTTCAAAAGAGTTGGGTTTAGGCGCCATCTATAGGTCCCTTGAACTCGAGCTGGAATCCAAACAGAAAGTGTGAGGGGAGAATGATCTGAGTTAGTTCTGCATAAATACTCAGTTTCCACAACTCTGTGGGTTACCTGTGCTGCGGACAGGAGTAGAATGAGTAATCCCTATCTTGGGGGTGGAGCTGTCTCCATGTGTCTTTCAAATTTAAGTATTTCATAAATGATAGAGTGGATTTGGTTGACTTAGTCAATGAGGTTGCTTTAGTTGAGCATCCTGAACAAAAATGAAAGTCGCCCCCAACTAAGAGTGTTCTCTGAAATGTACTACCTTTAAGAATATATCTTGAATAAAAATATGATCATCATAATTAGGTGCATATACATTAAGCAAGGTCCAATATTCAGAATACATTCTGCCATGGACCACTACGTAACATCCCAGTGGATCAATAATTGTTTTGGTCACACAGAAGGGTCAATTCTTATTAATCAACACAGCTACTCCCCGTGTCTTTGTGTTATATGAAGAGGCAAAGACCTGTCCTACCCTCTGCCCTGTTTAACTTTTTATATTCTGCCCCTGTTTGATATGTTTCTTGTAGAAATGCAACATCAATCGTTTAGCTTTTTCAAGTACATAATGACTTGTTTTCATTTAACAGGTCCATTCAGTCCATTAACTTTTAATGATGTATGATTTACTATCTTAGCCATGTTGTTCACTCAATACATGAATACAAATGTCAGGAGTATGTCCAATAAGGGTGTGGGATATTCTATTGCCTATTTTCGGTGAGCCTGTAGTCAAAAACATATTATAAAGCGAAGGTCTCTCACAAAACTGTACTGTAATATAAAGTAAACAAAACAAATAATTCCACTCCATCCACCAGTGCTGTTCTTGAACGCGCCCAGCAGAAATCCCACCTATAGTGGAGCTACGCTCCCAGCGTCGCTATTCCTAAATTGAATTTCTAACATGAAGGCAAACGTGAACCTGGAGCTCGAGCCCAGTAAATTAACAAACATAGATAACGCTTCAGACTCCTTTTTGATGCAAGTCAAAAACAAAACCAATAACGGGTGTCCTGATCCCAACACACCTACCATGACGGAGCAAAATACTCATATAAATCATCATGGCTTAGCCATATAAAAACGTCTAACAAATCATACTAACGCCTCTGAGGACCATGCCTGTCCCAAATAACAACTTAAAAACAATGTCACTCTGGTAAAAACAAATAGTTTGTTTACATGGATATTGGGTTCGTACCTCATTGATCTGTCAGTAAGCTATGGTATAATCCAGCAAAGCAGTCCTACCGGTTATGCAAATATTAAGGCAGGCTAGTGGGACACAGCCCAGCTAGCAGCGAAACTAACCTGGTCCGCTATCCAATCAACCAGGTCCTGAGCTGGTCGTCTGCAGTCCGCAGAAAAAAGTTGCGACTTCTTTGGATGTTTTCTCTCTCTGTTTTTCACAGACATGTACACACGCACGCACCAGTGTGGACATTAAATCTAGGATTTACAGTGCAGACTAGAGGGCAAGCCAAGGTGTTTAGCTCCGATCCCATCTGACCTTTCTCCAGCAGCATGAACGGCTGGCCGGCCAAAGTTCTCAGGCCCCTGTTTCTGACTACTCAACAATTTTATCAAACAGAGCAGGACGTTGTAAAAGTATATCAGGTGAGTCGGCCAGCTACAGACAAGCCTCTGATGTACAGTAGGCCAGCTACAGACAAGGCTCTGGTGTACAGTAGGCCAGCTACAGACAAGGCTTTCATGTACAGCAGGCAGACAAGCTTTGATGTACAGCAGGCCAACTAAAGACAAGCCTCTGATGTACAGTAGGCCAGCTACAGACAAGGCTTTGATGTACAGCAGGCCAACTACAGACAAGGCTCTGATGTACAGTAGGCCAGCTACAGAGAAGGCTCTGACATACCATAGGCCAGCTACAGACAAGGCTCTGACGTACCGTAGGCCAGCTACAGACAAGGCTCTGACGTACCGTAGGCCAGCTACAGACAAGGCACTGACGTACCGTAGGCCAGCAACAGGCAAGGTTCTGATGTACAGGAGGCCAGCTACAGACAAGGCTTTGATGTACAGCAGGCCAACTACAGACAAGGCTCTGATGTACAGTAGGCCAGCTACAAACAATGCTCTGATGTACTGTAGGCCAGCTACAGACAAGGCTCTGATATACAGTAGGCCACTTGGAGCTGTTCCTAGTAAAGGATGATGTGGGAGCATCCAGGTACAGGTGGCGGAGTCTGCTGAGAGCTATGCAGGTAGCGTGTGTGTGTGTGTGTGTGTGTGTGTGTGTGTGTGTGTGTGTGTGTGTGTGTGTGTGTGTGTGTGTGTGTATGTGTGTGTGTATGTGAATGACTGTACATGTCTGTTTTATTTAGCGAGAGAGCAAGGACTAAGAAAGGGAGAGCGAGAAATTAATATAAAGACAAAGATAAATAGAGGAGAGAGCTTCTGCATGGTTTTGACACCAACACAAGACACCATACTGATATTCAATTAATCAGCCTCTTTTACCAGCGACACAGCACACTCAAAACAGAGTAGCCACAAAACATGGCCTGTTCAATTTTAAACAGAGCGAGCGGCAAAACCCCCCAACCTAAAACACATGGCTTGGCTGGCGACAGACAGCATGTGATAAATCTCCAGCGTTTGCCACGAGGCTTAATGGACATTTTAAAAGGGCTTGTGAGAGCTGTAAAATGTCTGTCCTTTACAAGGTCTTTTAACAGAACATCATAAAGACAACAGTCACCTTCCATTTAACTGTATTATGTCCTCATTATTGTAAACAAGACAAGACACAGACAGGTGGTGTAAATATTATGATTCGAATTAGAGCCATGTTGTTAATCAATAGCCATGTTGGGGACATCTGGAATGTAAATTGACAGTAGATAGCTGTCCAGATGACTTCACTACAGTACAGCATTCCTCTGAATCCTCTCTGAATTTGCGATGTGTAATAAAGCAGTGTTAAATTAACACTGGAAGTGTGGACCTGTATAGACATTGAACAGTGTTGAATTAACACACTGCTTAGTATAAAACTCTATTTGCATATTTCCCAGAGTGGTTTGCCTTTTGAGTGAATTGTGAAGTTGTCACCCATGACAGAATTTGTTAGTGACAGAGACATGCTAGTTGCATTCATCTATTTTCAATCCTATGGACTTCACCAAGTGATGTCTATGTGAATATGTTATCATTAAAATGTAATTATTTAACACAATACAATATGGATTTCGTAAGGCCTTATTTTGAGGACATACAGTGCATACTGGGTTGCTTGGATGACCCAACCGCTGGGTTTCAGGCATTGGGTCGTTTAGTATCATTTTTTTTAACACAGTTCCAGTGTCTATATGGGTCCACACATTCAGTGTTAATTTAACACTCTCAGTAGCTATCTTTCCGTCCAATTGGTGATAGATTTTCATGTAAATATTCTAGAATCTGCATAAAGAAAATCTGCATATTTTCCACCAGTAGTGTGTTTCCACCAAACAGACTTGTTGTGGATAAAAAGATGTGGGTGATGACTTAGTGCACACAAAATTGACTTTTTCGCTTAAGTTTTTGTGGACTGAATAAAAATCTAAAGTTAAAGTTTCCATCGCATTTTCAACTCTACTGATAGTTATAGTATATCACAAAAACAGTTTAGTTAAATAGAAAATGTGCCTACTATGGTCTTGGCGTGTGTGCTCTAGCCAACAGCTCGCAGATGTGTGGGTATGCTGTGCGGGTAGGCTGTGCCTGTAGGCAGTGCAGGTAGGCTATTCTACATGATGACATTATTAGGGATAAGAGCGAGAATATTTATGAAATGGCAGTCAAGCATCGATCATCTTCTCTCCAGAATAAGACCCTAGATATTTGTTGGAAAAGACTGTACACTTTTACCACCCTGTGAAGTTCATCATAATTTATTTAATCTGTAGCCTAAGGTTTCCTGACGAACACACACCCATGTCATTGTGTGACCCCAAGTTAACATCAATATGATGGTTTTTATATCAATATTTGCATATAAAGGCATTTCCACCGGCCTTTCTCGTATAATTAATTTTACCGACACAAAAAGATCCCACCATGTCAAAAGTACAAATCATCTGTCGGCATTTACACAATCATACCGAAACATCTTGTTTCCATCACAGCTGTGGTGATTTTTTTTTATACGGTATGACTTTACTTGCATAAAAAATGTGGATGGAAACGTGGTTATTTTTGATTTAACACTGGAGAATTTGCTGTGGAGCTTTGCTACCCCAGGAAATCTTACGTTTTATCACATACCACCGGGAGGAACTACTGGATATAAGAGCAACGTCAACTTACCAACATTACAACCAGGAATACGACTTTCCCGAAGCGGATCCTCTGTTTGGCCCACCACCCAGCACAATGGATCGGATCCCAGCCGGCGACCCAAAACAATGGCACGCAGGAGGGAAAGAAGCGGTCCTCTGGTCATGCTCCGCAGACGGGCACATCGCTCACCGCTCCCGAGTTTACTACTCGCCAACGTCCAGTCTCTTGACAACAAGGTAGACGAAATCCGAGCAAGGGTTGCCTTCCAGAGAGACATCAGAGATTGTAACATTCTTTGCTTCACGGAAACATTGCTCACTCGAGACACGCTATCGGAGTCGGACCAACCACCTGGTTTCTTCACGCATTGCGCTCGACAGAAACACATCTCTCTGATAAGAAGAAGGGCGGGGTGTATGCCTTATAATTAATGAGACGTGGTGTGATCATAACAACATACAGGATCTCAAGTCCTTTTGCTCGCCTGACCTAGAAATCCTCACAATCAAATGTGGACCGCATTATCTACCAAGAGAATTCTCTTCGATTATAATCACAGCCGTATATATCCCCCCCCCAAGCAAACACGTCAATGGCCCTGAACGAACTTCATTGGACTCTATGTAAACTGGAAACCACATATCCTGAGGCTGCATTCATTGTAGCTGTGGATTTTAACAAGGCTAATCTGAAAACAAGACTCCCTAAATTTTATCAGCATATCGAATGCGCTACCCGGGCGGAAAAAATCCTGGACCATTGTTACTAACTTCCGCGATGAATACAAACCCCTGCCCCGCCCTCCTTTTGGAAAATCTGATCACGACTCCATTTTGTTACTCCCAGCCTATAGACAGAAACTAAAACAGAAAACGCCCATGCTCAGGTCTGTTCAACGCTGGTCCGACCAATCTGATTCCACGCTTCAAGATTGCTTCTATCACGTGGACTGGAATATGTTCCGCATAGAGTCGAACAACAACATTGATGAATACGCTGAAGCAATGAGCGAGTTTATTAGCAAGTGCATCAGTGATGTTGTACCCACAGCAACTATTAAAACCTTCCCAACCAGAAACCGTGGATTGATGGCAGCATTCGTACAAAACTTAAAGCGCGAACCACTGCTTTCAATCAGGGCAAGGCGACCGGAAACATGACCGAATACAAACAGTGTAGCTATTCTCTCCGCAAGGCAATCAAACAAGCTAAGCGTCAGTATAGAGACAAAGTAGAGTCGCAATTCAACGGCTCAGACACGAGAGGTATGTAGCAGGGTCTACAGTCAATCACAGATTACAAAATAAAACCAGCCCCGTCGCAGACCACGATGTCCTGCTCCCAGACAAACTAAACAACTTCTTTGCTCGCTTTGAGGACAATAGAGTACCAACGACACGGCCCGCTACCAAAACCTGCGGGCTCTTCTTCACCGCAGCCAACATGAGTAAAGCATTTAAACGTGTTAACCCTCGCAAGGCTGCCGGCCCAGACGGCATCCCTAGCCGCGTCCTCAGTGCATGCGCAGACCAGCTGGCTGGTGTGTTTACGGACATATTCAATCAAACCTTATACCAGTCTGCTGTTCCCACATGCTTCAAGAGGGCCACCATTGTTCCAGTTCCCTAGAAAGCTAAGGTAACTGAGCTAAATGACTATCATCCCGTAGCACTCACCTCCGTCATCATGAAGTGCTTTGAGAGACTAGTCAAGGATCATATCACCTTCACCCTACCTGACACCCTAGACCCACTCCAATTTGCTTACCGCCCCAATAAGTCCACAGACGACGCAATCGCAATCACACTGCACACTGCCCTAACCCATCTGGACAAGAGGGATACCTATGTAAGAATGCTGTTCATCGACTACAGCTCAGCATTTAACACCACAGTACCCTCCAAACTCGTTATCAAGCTCGAGACCCTGGATCTCGACCCCGCCCTGTGCAACTGGGTCCTGGACTTCCTGACGGGCCGCCCCCAGGTGGTAAGGATAGGAAACAACATCTCCACCCCGCTGATCCTCAACACTGGGGCCCCACAAGGGTGTGTTCTCAGCCCTCTCCTGTACTCCCTGTTCACCCATGACTGCGTGGCCATGCACGCCTCCAACTCAATAAACCTACCCCCAGGCCAACGTCATGACAATACTGACTCAATCCCTAGCCACTTTAAAATTTTAAATTGGGATGTAATAAATGTATCACTAATCACTTTAAACAATGGCACTTTATATAATGTTTATATACCCTACACTACTCATCTCATATATATATATATATACTGTACTCTATACCATCTACAGCATCTTGCCTATGCCGTTCGGCCATCGCTCGTCCATATATATTTTTATGTACATATTCTTATTCATTCCTTTACACTTGTGTGTTGTTGTAGTTGTTTTGAAATTGTTAGATTACTTGTTAGATATTACTGTATGGTCGGAACTAGAAGCACAAGCATTTCACTACACTCACATTAACATCTGCTAACCATGTGTATGTGACAAATAAAATATGATTTGATTCTATGTGGCTGTACATAGGCTACCACAGTATAGACCAATAGCTGTCCAAATGACTAAACTTCCTGCTGCCTGAATACTTTATCAGTACACCCTCCAGCTTCTCTCCAGAGGCTGTCAGCCAGGGGACAGACTTCCTCATCCCAGAGGAGAGCCTCTGTCCCTGCGGAGTCCCTCCAGCCTGAGCTGGGCTGCTCTGGGGCTCCACTAGGCTCCCCTGGGCTCCGCTGGGCTCCCCTGTCCAGTTTCTGTGGGACCGACGATGCCGGCCCATGTTCATCATAAGTCTTTGGCCAGATAAATCCCCTGGCTAGCGTAGCGCTACAATCGCAGCTCAGGATCCAATTAGACTAATAGAGCCATGCTGAATCAAATCAAATCAAAGTTTATTTTTCACGTGCGCCGAATACAACAGGAGAAATGCTTACTTACAGGCTCTAACCAATAGTGCAAAAAGGGTATTAGGTGAACAATAGGAAGGTAAAGAAATAAAACAACAGTAAAAAGACAGGCTATATACAGAAGCAAGGCTATAAAAAGCAGTGAGGCTGCATACAGACACCGGTTAGTCAGGCTGATTGAGGTAGTATGTACATGTAGATAAGGCCGGGTTGACTGAGACATCTATTACTACTGAACTGTCCCTGTCTACTGAACTCTTCTCCCTCTATCCCTCTTCTGCTGTACTGCTGGGGAGGGATGGATGGTAACCTCACAGACACTGGGGGGAGGGCAGGACCGAGTTTGGGAAAGCCTGCCCTAGAGCACACAAAAAACTATACACACCTCGGCTAAATAGCAGCACCACAGGTAACTTCCACAAAGCTGTGGACGATCTGAGAGACAAGGCAAGAAGGGCCTTCTATGACATCAAAAGGAACATAACATTTGACATCCCAATTAGGATGTGGCAACAATTTTTTTTTTATAGAACCCATTGCCATTTTTTTGGTAGATTTCCACACTACTTTCCTTCCACATATAGCATTTCTTAATAGTATTCAGTTCCTTTGGCTTTGATGCCTCATGATTGAGCAAAGCTCTGTTCAAGTGGAGATTTTGCTGTGATCTTATAGGGGTGTCAGTGGACTGACTGTGAATGCTCTAAGAGACTATTGGTTGAGGTCAGGGATAAAGTATTCTACAGTACTACTGCCAAGAGATGAGCTATAGGTGTATCTACCGTAGGAGTCCCCTCGAAGCCTACAATTGACACATGTACATACCCAGCGTCCGACAGAGCTGCAGTAGTCATGACCCGTTTTTGTTGTCGTAGATGTGTCTAGGGGGGCTTATGGGGGAGGAAATGCTGTCACCTCCAAGTAGGTGTTTGTCCCCCTGTGTGCTGAGAGTGTCAGGTTCTCATCCATTTCTGGCATTTAGGTCGCCACAGACTAGTACATGTCCCTGAGCCTGGAAATTGTTGATCTCCCTCTCTAGAATGGAGAAGCTGTCATCATTAAAGTATGGGGCTTCTATTGCGGGGATATAGGTAGCACACATGATGCCATTTTTCTCTGTTGAGATAATTTCCTTATTCATTTGTAGATTGATGTAAAATGTTCCTGTTTTGACTAGTTTAATAGAGTGGGTTAGGTCTGCTCTATACCAAATTAGCATACCCCCTGAGTCTCTTCCCTGTTTCACACCTGGTAGTTTGGTGGATGGGACTACCAGCTCTCTGTAACCTAGAGGGCAACCAGTGGGTCAGACCTTGTATGTTTCAGGATGAGATAGTAAAAGCTTTGTGTTCCATAGTGTTGTTTTTGTGTGGTTTAGGCCCGGACCATCACAGTAGGTGTGAGGAGAGCATATTGAGCATCTGATACATTCCTCTTAGGTCGCAGGATGGGGCTTGGGCGGGTGTAATAGTGGGGGGTGGGCCTGTTGCTCTGCTCACATGTCCTGCTGTCATGTTGAGGTGCTTGCCGCAGGGGCAGGGGGCATGGACTGGGCAGAAGGGGCATAGGTCTGATATGGGGGGGCCTATATAGGGTGTGGCCAGTGTTTGCCTGGGATGGTCTTGGCTAGTTGGGGTGTGGCTGCTGATGCTGTGGTCTGGGTGTAGGTCCTCTTGGCGTGGGTTTTCCCGGTGCAGGTCCTTCAGGGGTTGGGTCTTGTAGGTCTGGGAGGGTGTCTCTCTGGTCTCGGCGGGGTGTCCGTTGCCCTGTTGCTCCTGTGTGAGGGGCTACGGTTGAGGGTGACGTCCTTCAGGGTCCTGGCAAAAGTTGGGATGGCTGCCTTGTAAGGGTGGACCTGGTTGTAAAGGCTGTTCAAGTCCAGGGTGGAGTGGTGGGCCAGGTAGACATTAAGTTCGCAAAATGCTTGCATTCACCCGCTGTATTGTGGCAGGGTGAACATATTTTTGTGGTAGCAGGGTGGAGATAACCACTTGTGCGTTGGGGAAAGTGGAATAAGCTTTTTCAATCAATGATTTGATTTGAATGCTGTGGCCACCCTTTCCTGCTGGGCCCTCAGGTCATTTGTGCCCGTGTGAATTATGATGTGGCTGGGGGACCCTAGTTTGTCCTCTGACAACAGCTCCAGGACCTAGTGTTTGTCCTCTGACAACAGCTCCAGGGCATGCCTAGTGTTTGGGCACCAGAGTCTAGACCCTTTGTGTTTGGGAAAAAGTTTATTCTCTTGAATGTTTTCGCCATTTGAGTCAATGAGGAGCACAATCTCTGGCTTTTGTGTGTCCTCAATGGATGTGTGGGGGTTGTCAAGAGAGCTATCAGGGGAACTGACAGGGAGGCTGTTAAGAGGGGGGTCTTTTAGGTTGGTGGGTCCTGTGTTGTCTGTCCCATTGTGGTGTTGAGGTTGTGGTCCTGGTCTGAGGTGAGCTGTCTCTCTGTCACCTCCTTCAGTTCCATGTGTACCTCTAAGTTCCCTCACCTCAATCCGTAGAGCGGTCAGCTCTCTCAGACAGCAGTCCAGCTCCACTTTCTGCCCTCTGGGTCTTGTTGGGGAGGTGTTGTGGTGTTGGTCTGTTTTGTGGGTTTGTTCTGTCTGTATTGTGTGGACTAGTGCTCTGAGCTCCACCATGTCTCTCACCAGCTCTGTGAATGTATCCCTCTCTATGATGGAGAAGCAGTGCAGTTGTGGACCTGGGTGTGTTCAGTGCTGGGGGGGGGGGTGACAATCGTCATCTGCAGGACAGTTTGAAGAGGTGTGATCAGACTCACTCAGGATGGGGGAGTTATCACAGAGAGAGATCTTTTCCTGCTGTGCTCTCTCTTTGATCCCGAAAAAGTCCTGCTGGAACTGGATGAGGATGCCTTGCACCATCACTGTCCCAGACTTGTACACATTAAAAAATATTTTTTATTTATTTCACCTTTATTTAACCAGGTAGGCTAGTTGAGAACAAGTTCTCCTTTACAACTGCGACCTGGCCAAGATAAAGCAAAGCAGTTTGACACATACAACAACACAGAGTTACACATGGAATAAACAAACATACAGTCAATTACACAATAGAAAAAGTCTATATACAGTGTGTGCAAATGAGGTAAGATAAGGGAGGTAAGGCAATAAATAGGCCATAGTGGTGAAATAATTACAATTTATCAATTAAACACTGGAGTGATGAATGTGTAGAAGATGAACGTGCAAGTAGAGATACTGGGGTGCAATGGAGCAAAAAATAAATAAATAACAGTATGGGGATGAGGTAGTTGGATGGGCTATTTACAGATGGGCTATGTACAGTGGAAGTGATCTTTGAGCTCCTCTTACAGTTGGTGCTTAAAGTTAGTGAGGGAGATATGAGTCTCCAGCTTCAGTGATTTTTGCAATTCATTCCAGTCATTGGCAGCAGAGAACTGGAAGGAAAGGCAGCCAAAGGGGGAATTGGCTTCGTGCTACGGGTGGGTGCTGCTATGGTGACCAGTGAGCTGAGATAAGGTGGGGCTTTACCTTGCAAAGACTTATTATAGATGACCTGGAGCCAGTGGGTTTGGTGACGAATATGAAGCGAGGGCCAGCCAACGAGAGCATACAGGTCACAGTGGTGGGTAGTATATGGGGCTTGGTGACAAAACAGATGGCATTGTGAAAGACTGTGAAAGTCAGAACCATCCAGAGTAGTGATGCTGGATGGGCGGGCAGTTGTGGGCAGCGATCGGTTGAAGAGCATGCATTTAGTTTTTCCCTGGATTTAAGAGCAGTTGGAGGCCACGGAGGGAGAGTTGTATGGCATTGACACTCGTCTGGAGGTTTGTTAACACAGTCTCCAAAGAAGGGCCAGAAGTATACAGAATGGTGTCGTCTGCGTAGGAGGTGGATCAGAGAATAACCAGCAGCAAGAGCGATATCATTGATGTATACAGAGAAAAGAGTCAGCCTGAGGATTGAACCCTGTGGCACACCCATAGAGACTGCCAGAGGTCCGGACAACAGGACCTCCAATTTGACACACTGAAAACTCTGTCTGAGAAGTAGTTGATGAACTAGGAGAAGCAGTCATTTGAGAAACCAAGACTGTTGAGTCTGCCGATAAGAATGTGGTGATTGACAGAGTCGAAAGCCTTAGCCTCTCCCTCCGATTAATACAGCTGCACAGTATTGTCTCTTATCGATGGCGGTTATGATATCGTTTAGGACCTTGAGCGTGGCTGAGGTGCACCCATGACCAGCTCGGAAACCAGATTACATAGAGGAGAAGGTATGGTGGGATTTGAAATGGTCAGTGATCTGTTTGTTAACTTGGCTATCGAAGACCTTAGAAAGGCAGGGTATGATAGATAGCAGTTTGGGTCTAGTGTCTCCTCCTTTGAAGAGTGGGATGACCGAGGCAGTGTTCCAATCTTTGGGGATCTCAGATGATATGAAAGATTGTTCAGGTTAGTAATAAGGGTTGCAACAATTTTGGCTGATAATTTTAGAAAGAGAGGGTCCAGATTGTCTAGCCCGGCAGATTTGTAGGGGTCTAGATTTTGCAGCTCTTTCAGAACATCAGCTATCTGGATTTAGGTGAAGGAGAAATGGGGGATGCTTGGGCATGTTGCTGTTGAGGGTGCAGGGCTGTTGACCGTGGTAGAGGTAGCCAGGTGGAAAGCATGGCCAGCCGTAGAAAAATGCTTATTGAAAATCTCAATTATCGTGGATTTATCGGTGGTGACAGTGTTTCCTAGCCTAAGTGCAGTTGGCAGCTGGGAGTTTGTGCTCTTATTCTCCATGGACTTTGCAGTGTCCCAGAAGTTTTTGGAGTTTGTGCTACAGGATGAAAATTTCTGTTTGAAAAAGCTAGCCTTTGCGTTTCTAACTGCCTGTGTGTAGTGGTTCCTAACTTCCCTGAAAAGTTGCATATCAAGGGGGCTATTCGATGTTAATGCAGTACGCCACAGGATGTTTTTGTGCTGGTCAAGGGCAGTCAGGTCTGGAATGAACCAAGAGGTCCAGTGAGTAGCTACGCGAGCTGGAGACACGGTGATTCAGACAGCTAACGGGCCGGGGATAGCAGATTAACAGAAGGGCCTTAGAAGGATGTTGTGATGGAAGAAGTCTGTTGTAGCTCCCTCGTGCGGTTACGTCGGCAGACCAGTTTTGATAGATCAGCAGGGCTCCGTGTAGTAAAAGGGTCAAGGCCAAATGGCAAAATAGATATAGTAGCACAAGAAATTGGCTGATGGACCTCTTCAGCTAACTGTCTGATATGCTCTAGACAGCTAGTGGGCCGCAGCTAGCAGGCTAGCAGAATGGCATTCAGGGGACATCGCGACGGAGGAGCCTGTTGAATAAACCCCTCGGGTGGATTACGTTGGTAGTCCAGTCATGATGAATCGGCGGGGCTCCGTATCGTATTTGTACTTATCCCGTGCAGTGTTATTTTGAATATCCATGGGTACAGTATTGTAATGACCTCTGCCATGAGGGCTTCAAAGGCCTCTGCATTTGGGTGGGGGGGGGTGGGGGGCTGTGAAACTCTCCTGCCATTGTTAGGATCAAGAGTTTCTCTCTCTCAAACCTCCCCCTTCTCTCTTCTTCTCTCTTTCTCAACCCCCCTTCTTTCTCAACCCCCCTTCTTTCTCATCTCTCTCTCTCTTTCTCAATCACCCTCTTTTTCTTTTTCTCAACCCCCCTTCTTTCTTAACTTTCTCAAACCCCCCTTCTTTCTCATCTCTGTCTCTCTTTCTCAACCCCCCCTCTTTCTCATATCTCTCTCTCTCGTTACTGGGTTGGAGTGTTCATACAGGATTAACTGCACTGTGTTGAAGAACCCTGTTGACAGGCTGGCAGCAGCAACAACAGGCCATAAATTGGACTGAGGAGGACCTGTGGATGAAATGAAATCTATTCTCACAAGGAAAATAAAACACTGGTCTCTTCAGGGATCCTGGGACCCTCTGGAGATGACCCTGTTAAAGCCAGAATACAGTATGTGTTTGATACCATTCCATTTGCTCCTTTCCAGCCATTATTATGAGCCGTCCTCCCCTCAGCAGCCTCCACTGATATACAGAGGTTATTATTGTCCCCAGGGACCAACTTCAGTAGCCTCCTAAGCCGCCTGATCTTGCGAGCTTACATGAATGTTCCTTGCAAGGATAGTTGATAGCGCAGTGGTAACCAATTACGACGCTACAACTTCGGAACTCAATACTGATAACAATGGTTTATCAGATTTGATTCTGTAAAGAGCCAAGGGGCGTTACAATAAACTAGATCATTTAATAGCGCCTGTAAAAGTAAATAACAATTATTTTGCCTGAGGGTCAGTGGGGGACAGTTGTAGGCTGGACATGGTTACTATCCAAAAATGGTCTGATTGTGAAAACCATTTAATTAACAATGAAAACACCTGTGGTTCTCTAGTGTAGAGAAACATTCTGTACTCTGGAAACATGAGCGCCTGCCTGCCTGCCTGCCTGCCTGCCTGCCTGCCTGCCTGCCTGCCTGCCTGCCTGCCTGCCGCTAGAATAGTAAATTACAAAGCAAGCAAAACTCATACACTTACTCACAGAAGGTTGGTGGCACCTTTTTTGGGGAGGACGGGCTCGTGGTAATGATTGGATGTGTTTGATGCCATTCCATCCCCGCCGTTCCGGGTATAATTATGAGCCGTCCTCCCCTCTGCAGCCTTCTGTGTTCCTACTCTGTCCTCAATTTCACCACCTTCACATAAAGGGTAGTATAATTAGAGGTTGGCCAGGGGGGTAGGGGTGAGGGTTTGTATATTAGGGCTGCTACCATGATTAAACACATTAAAAACATTATTATCACCACCTTCCAATCCCCCCATTGAGCTGTATGGACCTGAAACACCTTGCCTCAGTGAAAGTGTTGACAGAGCTACTTTGATGGTGCCAACAAACACTGCAGCCTGAGGTGCAAGTTGGAACAAAATAAGGTTCTTAAGAGTGATGCCATAGTGTGCCACATGCCAAACTCATTCCAAGGAAGGCTGAGGGTCTGGATTTTCGCTCGTCCCTTGTACGTGATTGAGTAATTAAGGTCACTAATTAGTAAGGAACTCCCCTCACCTGGATGTCTAGGGCTTAATTGAAAGGAAAAACCAAAAAACCCACAGACACTCTGCCCTCTATGGAATGATTTTGAAATGTTTCAGCCCTCCGGGAATAGAGACCCACAACGGAGGTGTCTTAATACCCATAAAACCTAGCAGTCAAACAGGGAAATGGTTCCAATTGTTTTTCAACCATTCATTTTTCCCATAGGACATTTTAAATTATTTTTTATTTTTTTAATAAGTGCTGTTTCGTGTAGACTTACCCTGGCGTGATATTTTGATAACCATGTAAATCTCTCTCAGACAAGGTGACCTTTATTAATATATTCAGCTCTATTTACTCTCAGATTCTACATTTGCTAATTAGATCAAAGTAGGCATCATTCAAACTTCAAATCCTTGCAAGCTCCTGCACGTCATCTCTAGCTGACAACTTTGCTAAGAGGTACTGTGGCAATTTCAAACTTGCACAAGACAGTTCACACAATTGTACATTCACAATTTTGTACATTTAAAGAAATTTAGCCATTTTAACATTAGATAGTTAATCCAGAGATTCGTACCATTGCCTTGATTCGACAGTCCAGATCATCGGCATTTGGAGTTCTTCACAATAGCCACATAAACAGCTAACTAGAATTTCATTTTGGGGGTTAAATACAGGCGAGTACATTGATAAAAGTCACCTTGTCCTAGAGAAATTTACACAGTTATCAAAACGTCATGCCAGGGTAAGCCTACACGAAACACAGACCTTATTTTAAGTGTTTTTAAAATCCCCTATGGTAAAAATGAATGGTGGATAAACGGTTGGAACCATTTCCTTATTTGACATCTAGGTTTTATGGGTATTATGACTCGTACTTTGGTACACTATAACCCTGCAGTAGGGTTGAAGCCTTGTTTGCATATTTCCCAGGGTGCCATTCAAGGGAATTTTAGAATTACTAGTACCGCCCATGGCTGTGTTTACTAGTGACAGAGACATGGTTGTTGCATTCAGTCATTCTCAAACTTGTGTCCTTCACCAAGCAAAAATAGTCTGTGAATATGTCATTGTTAAATACAATTATTTAATATATTTAGTCATTCTTTATTGTGAGGGGCCTAGTTTTACCCTAATACAATGGCCTGAAACTCAATTTACAGGCCACCTCAGGCTTGCAATTGACATCATGCTGGCTTGCAAAGTTCCTATTGGGACCCAGCCAGAATGGGGATATTTATACTAATCTGAAAACTGCATTCAAAATGACAGCCAGGGTTAGGAATAGTGAGATATGAGACATGAGATATGAGACAGAAACCAACAGTATAGGCTTCCGGTAGAACATAGGTGTCTGTGAAACATATGCGTTGTGCACATTCATTTGAGTTCAGATTTAACTGAGAGAGAGGAGGAGGTGGAGGCTGCTGTTAGTAATAAGTAGTAGATATCAGATATCATTTTCACTAAGGAAGGTCAGACTGTAACACCTCTGTAGGCAGTGCACCACTTAGCAAGTCACCAATAACAATAGACAACACTGCAAAGCAATATAGCTATTTGATCACTAAACAGCCACCAGGCACTGTGTCCTGTACAAAGCTGTACACAGTACTGTACACATTAGCACAACATATATTGCACAGCTGTTTCTATGGCAAACTGACAGGGCAGGGTTTGTTTCCTGCTGCAAAGAGAGCCAATATGAATAAAAAACAAACAAATTGAATAAAAACACAAATAAAAAGTGCTGTATATCCATCTGTATGTCAACTCATGCTAATAGTGGCACAGCAAATTCCCCAGTGTTAAATTAACACAAAGTGTGGACCCGTATAGACACTGAACAATGTTGAATTAACCTGCAACCTTCAGAATGACTGCCAGAGTTGGGAAGACAGAAATACGAGTCTACCTAAAGCATCTAAACTGGAACAACCATTTTAGTAACAGGTGCAAAAAAATCCAAGTAACATATTGGATTAGTTTAGAAAATGATTCTAATTTATATTTGAGAAGCATAGGATTAATGAATCCATCAATGTACATGCAAACATAGATATTGAAACAAACCATTCTTAAAATCAAGGATGGTCATGGTTTTGATTCAACTCAGTTAATTAACACCAACACTGGGGTTATTTTACACCAATGTGTGTTAATTCAACACTTACATAGTTAATTGTCATGTTTAGAGTGTAGAACCTCAAATCAAGGCCTTATGAAACCATGTCTCTGTCACTAACAAATACATTCATGGGTGGTAACTCTACAATTCACTTGAAAGGTAAGTCACTCTGGGAAATAAGGCTTTATACCAAGTGTTTTAATTCAGCGCTGTGCCAGTGTCTATACCAGTCCTCACTGTTGATTTAACACTGGATCACATGCTGTGGGGCAAACAGAACCAGTCATTCACCCACCTGGACAAACACTAATACAGTACTGACATTCATGTGGTAACAGAGCATCCTTTTCCATAGTGGGAAGGTGTCTCTGGAACAAAATGCGTAACTACACACAACTGTTCCATAAAAATGGTCATTGTGTCAAACAGAGCCAATAAGCCTCTCTCTCTCTCTCTCTCTCTCTCTCTCTCTCTCTCTCTCTCTCTCTCTCTCTCTCTCTCTCTCTCTCTCTCTCTCTATATATATATATATATATATATATATATATATATATATATATATATAGAGAGAGAGAGAGAGAGAGAGAGAGAGAGAGAGAGAGAATATACAAGGTCTGAGGTCATACAGACATTGTCATCTTACAAGAAACATGGTACAGAGTACAGAGGAAACGGACCCACTGGTTGCCCTCTAGGTTACAGAGAGCTGGCAGTCCCATCCACCAGGTGTGTAACAGGGAAGAGGCTCAAGGGTTATGCTAATTTGGTATAGAGCAGACCCAACTCACTGTTAAATTAGTCAAAACAGGAACATGATTTCAACTTCCTGGACAAAACGTTTCACTGTAATACTTAAGGTGTGAACCTAAGAAAGAAATTGAGAAACGTATCAACCAAAAACATAGAGACCGAGGATACCTGAGCCTACGCCTTCACTATGGTGTATATCTAAGACAATACAGAAATAACCTATGGAAAAAGAAGAAACAGTACGTCAGAAATCAGCTCAATGTAACTGAAGAATCCAAAGAATCTAACCACCTCTGAGAAAATGTGAACACACTAAACAAACAACAACATGAAGAATTATCTATCCAAAACAATATTTTTGGCTCTATAACAAAGAACAAAGAACAAACAGCAAAAACACATCCATGATCAAATATAAATCTTAGAATCAACTATTAAAGAACCAGAACCCAGTAGATTCTCCAATTACATTTAATGAACTACAGGACAAAATACAAACTCTCCAACCCCAAAAGGCCTGCGGTGTTGATGGTATCCTAAATGAAATGAATTCCAATTGGCTATACTTAAACTATTTAACATCATCCTCAGCTCTGGCATCTTCCCCAATATTTGAAACCAAGGACTGATCACCCTAATCCAAATTTGACCCCAATAACTACTGTGGGATATGCATCAACAGCAACCTTGGGAAAATCCTCTGCTTTATCAATAACTGCAGACTCATACATTTCCTCAGTGAAAGCGATGTACTGAGCAAATGCACACCCTAACTGCACACTCTAATTGACAAACAAAACAAAGGAAAAGTCTTCTCATGCTTGGTTGATTTAAAAAAAATACTTTTGACTCAATTTGGCATGAGGGTCTGCTATTCAAATGAATGGAAAGCAGTCTTGGGGGAAAAACATACGACATTATACAATCCATGTACACAAACAAGAAGTGTGCTGTTAAAATTGGCAAAAACACCCATTTCTTTCCACAGGGCCGTGGGGTGAGACAGGGATGCAGCTTGAGCACCACCCTCTTCAACTTATATATTAACGAATTGGTGAGGTCACTAGAACAGTCTGCAGTACCCGGCATCGCCCTACTAGAATCTGAAGTCAAATGTCTACTGTTTACTGATGATCTGGTGCTTCTGTCCCCAACCAAGGAGGGCCGACAGCAGCACCTAGATCTTCTGCACAGATTCTGTCAGAAATGGGCCCTGACAGTAAATCTCAGTAAGACAAAAATTATATTTTAAAAAAAAATGTCCAGTTGCCAGGTCCACAAATACAAATTCCATCTAGACACCCTTACCCTAGAGCACACACAAAAAACGTACCTCTGCCTAAACATCAGTCTCAGAGGTAACTTTCACAAAGCTGTGAACGATCTGAGAGACAAGGCCAGAAGGGCCTTCTACGCCATCAAAAGGAACATCAAATTTGACGTATGAATTAGGATCTGGTTAAAATGATCTAAATCAGTTATAGAACCCATATCCCTTTACAGTTGTGAGGTCTGGGGTCCGCACACCAACAAAGAATTCACAAAATTGGACAAACACCAAATTGAGACTCTGCATGCAGAATTCTGCAAAAATATCCTCTGTGTACAATGTAGAACACCAAATAATGCATGCAGAGCAGAATTAGGCCGATACCTGTTAATGATCAAAATCCAGAAAAGAGCCGTTCAATTCTATAACCACCCAAAAGGAAGCGATTCCCAAACCTTCCATTACAAAGCCATCAACTACAGAGAGATTATCCTGGAGAAGAGTCCTCTAAGCAACTGGTCCTGGGGCTCTGTTCACAAACACAAACAGAGCCCCAGGACAGCAACACAATTAGACCCAATGAAATTATGAGAAAAAAAAGGATAATTCTTTCCAATGTGTCAAGTAATTAACAAAAAAACAGCGCAAACTACAATGCTATTTGGCCCGAAAAAGAGACTACACAGTGGCAGAATACGAGCGAGAGAGAGTGAGTGATTATTGTCCTCTTTCAATAAAAGTCAGAAACAAACTGTATAGGCTTCCGGTAGAACATTGTTGTCTGTGAAACATGTGCGTTGTCCATAAACATTCAGTGCATGAGATTTAACTGAGAGCCTATGCTAAAATATAATAATGTGTAATAGGCATCTGTCCTTTCCACTTTCCTGCATGTCCTGATCCAACGTTAGCTGTCATACTGATGTTCCTGCATGGACAATCTCTCTGTCTCCTGACTACTGACTGTCGGTGCTACTGAGTCTGTGTGTACTGAATACCAACTGTGACTGCTACTGAGTCTGTGTGTACTGAATACCAACTGTGACTGCTACTGAGTCTGTGTGTACTGAATACCAACTGTGACTGCTACTGAGTCTGTGTGTACTGAATACCAACTGTGACTGCTACTGACTGAATACCAACTGTGACTGCTACTGAGTCTGTGTGTACTGAATACCAACTGTGACTGCTACTGAGGCTGTGTGTACTGAATACCAACTGTGACTGCTACTGAGGCTGGCAGATATGAGGTGGTAGGATAAAGGACAGTGTTTCCCTGGTGTGCCTTTGAAGCCCTGTGTGATTTTTCCACCATACTTTTAAATAGGCCTGGCTACCGAGGCTTCCACACTGTGTTTTAAATAGGCCTGGCTACCGAGGCTTCCCCACTGTGTTTTAAATAGGCCTGGCTACCGAGGCTTCCCCACTGTGTTTTAAATAGGCCTGGCTACCGAGGCTTCCCCACTGTGTTTTAAATAGGCCTGGCTACCGAGGCTTCCCCACTGTGTTTTAAATAGGCCTGGCTACCGAGGCTTCCCCACTGGGTTTTAAATAGGCCTGGCTACCGAGGCTTCCCCACTGGGTTTTAAATAGGCCTGGCTACCGAGGCTTCCACACTGTGATTTAAATAGGCCGAGCTACCGAGGCTTCCCCGCTGTGTTTTAAATAGGCCTGGCTACCGAGGCTTCCCCACTGTGTTTTAAATAGGCCTGGCTACCGAGGCTTCCCCACTGTGTTTTAAATAGGCCTGGCTACCGAGGCTTCCCCACTGTGTTTTAAATAGGCCTGGCTACCGAGGCTTCCGCTCCCGCTCTGCTCTCACATCTTCTCAATCCCACCTTGGTTAGTGTTCACTGATGTACCCGACGAAGATGAGTGCGTGTGCATCTGTGTGTGTATGCGTGCGTGTGTATTACTGTCGGTGACATGTGATGGAGAAAGTGGGTTAAGAAATAGCATGCTGACTCATCATATGCATGAGCTCCTCCACACACACACACAAAACAATCTCTCATACAGTAAGTTGCCCTTCATGCGCCTCAGCACACATTATTGCACAGCGAGCTGACAAAGCATGGATGCAGCTTTACTTTGGCCCAAAAAAACAGGCTGACTTTGAGGGATTGTTGTCCCCACATCCAGCAGGCAGAGAGAGTTGATTAAAAACATTAATTAAATGTTTAAGGCCTGACAAACAGAGTTCACTGTAAATCATTTCCTGTGAAATGTACAGTAAGTTACTGGCAGCAATTGGCCAGTAAGTTACTGTACTTTATTTTACAGTACAGCTACTGTCATCCCATTTACGGTAATCCATTTTACAGTACTAACATTTTTCTGTAATCTAATTTACAGTAAATTCCTGGAATTACCCATGCATGGAATTACTAATTTAGCAGGCACTCTTGTCCTTAGCAACTTGCATTCAATCAACGTTGATAAAACAAAAGCTCAAATCACAGTCAGAGCAAGTAAATCGTTTCTGTAACCATTAATACAAATGTTGTTGTAGTTAAGGACACATTGGTCTCCAAGTAATTACAATTACAACAACATATCTTATGATACAGTGCCTTCTGAAACTATTCAGACCCTTTTACATTTTCCACATTTTGTAATGTTACAGCCTTATTCTAAAATGGATTTTAAAAAATCTAAATCTCATCAATGCAATACCCAATAATGACAAATCGAAAACAGGTTTTTAAAATGTTTGCACATTTATTCAAATTAAAAACAGAAATACCTTATTTACATAATATAGAAATACCTTATTTACATATTCAGACCCTTTGCTATGAGACTCGAAATTGAGCTGGTGCATCCATTTTCCATTGATCATCCTTGAGATGTTTCCACAACTTCATTGGAGTCCACCTGTGGTAAATTCAATTGACTGGACATGATTTGGAAAGGCACACACCTGTCTATATAAGGTCCCACAGTTGACAGTGCATGTCAGAGCAAAAACCAAGCCATGAGGTCGAAGGAATTGTCAGTAGAGCTCCGAGACAGGATTGTGTTGAGGCACTGATCGGGGGAAGGGTACCTAAACATTTCTCTATGTAGTACTGTGTGCCTCCCATAGTTTGTTCTGGACTTGGGGAACTGTGAAGAGACCTACCTCGTGGCATGTCTTGTGGGGTTTGCATAGGTGTCGGAGCTGTGCGCCAGAAGTTCAAACAGACAGTCAGTCTCTCCTCCCCTTTGACCCAGGAGAGATTGACATGCATTTTATCAGGGTTGGGTAGGTTACTTTCTAAATTGTAATCCGTTACAGATACTAGTTACCAGTCAAAAACTGTAATCAGTAACGTATCTTTTGGATTACTCAAACTCAGTAACGTAATCTAATAACATTCAGTTACTTTTAGATTACTTTCCCCTTAAGAGGCATTAGAAGAAGGCAAAAGATCGATGTGGATGATGGCAGACGGAAGGGAGGGTGGTGCCGCTTTTCCTACAGATGCTGTTATTTTATCTTTAACAGGTGTACGCCGACCCCAGCTAAATAACTCATGCAAAGATTTAAAGCGCAATTGTGTGTTTTATCTCCAGTACATTGTCACGATTATCAGTTACGTAGCTGCTCTACTGATAATCTCAGTGCATCCTTGTTGGGATGACACAATCAATCTACTGCCGGAGAATTACAACACCAAACACATTGGTTCACCGTTACACAGGAGCGGACAGTACACAGCATCCCATAATGTTCTGAATAATGGCCAAGTCTACCTCGCTCCCTATTCCACTGAACTGTTTATGAGTAACAAACACAAGTCCAACATTTATCGGAAACTGTTAAACTACCAATCCACTATCCAATTTGACTCTCCAAACATATCCAAGTCGCTATACGCGATCCCTGACTCTGCCCCTAATCAAAACGGCCCAAAACCAGCTGTCAGAAAACACCGAAGATTTTACTTTTTTTCAATGTGTCATTCATTCTCAAGTCATCTGGGACCCACGAGCTAAGCCCAAGGGACTACTAGGGGGGCACTATAACATTCGTAGTGTCATTCCAAAAAGTGATCAAATTCAACATCTTCTCACAGGCTCCAACCTTGACTTCCTCTGCCTTTCAGAGACATGGCTCCATAAAAACTCTCCATATTGATTGTGCCTGGCTACAATGTTTTCAGGAGAGACAGGATTGAAGGAAGAGGAGGGGGTGTGATGATTTACATTAAAGAACATTCCGATGTAAACAAATTGTGTGGTCATGTGATAATGAACTAGACTGTATTGGCCTAAACATTACACTGTTTCTCCAAATGTCTCTCACCCTTATTGGAATGTATAGACCACTTTCCACCAAACGTGTGTTGTTTGAAAAGTGTAATAACATGCTTAGGGAATGTCATTTTGGGAAAGAGGTCATCTTAATGGGAGATTTTAACATTAATTATGAAGACAAGTCTTGTAGGAAAACTCTCAAGTGGATCTCTAATACATTTGACCTTACACAGCTAGTTAAAGGGCCTACCAGGGTGACTTATTGCTCTAAAACACAGATTGATCTGGTGTTCAGTAATAAACCAGAGAGTGACTAAATCATTCAATATGGTTACTGGGCTATGTGATCATAATCTGACACTTGTAGTCAGAAAGCTTTCTAAGAACAGGTTTAACCTCTCTACTGTTAGAAAGCCTGATCAACTCAGATTACCTAAGAGTGAATTAAATTATTTTGAAAACACAAAGATGGGAAATAACTGGAATGATCTCTTGTCCTATACAGACGTGGAAGCTGATAGGGTTTTCTATCCACAATCCAGACTACAAATAAATGGCTTCCTAAAGAAAATCAAATCCAAACGTGGCCAAAAGAGCACTCTTCCTTGGCTAAATGGAGAAATCTGGAAACTGATGAAAGAACGAGATCATGCTCTAAAAACCTCCCTGAAGTCCAAATTAGACCATGACAGATGTAGGTTTACCATGTTGACAAATAAGGTCATGAAAGAAATCAGACAGGCCAAGGCAAACTTTTTTATTAACATAATTGGTGAAGCAAAGGGAAATTCTAAATTGATCTGGGAGAATCTAAAAAAGTTAACAGGGAAAGACCTGCAAAAACACTGCAAAAAGACTAGAAATCATGGTGAATGACAATCTGACACAGGATGCAGTCGAAATAGCAATAGCCTTCAGGGTACTGACACAGAACTCCTCCACTGGTTTCTTGGGCTCAGTGCTAGTGAATGACACTCAACCTGTCTTCCTCATAAGGAAGGTTTCTGAGTCAGAGGTGAACAAGGTGATTAGCTCACTAAAGACCTCTAAAGCCAAATATGTGTTTGGGCTGGACTCTACCTTTCTTAAAAACTACAGAGTCACTCACTGGCCCCATTACTAAGGTCGCCAATATATCTATTGGTCAGGGGGTGTTTCCAAGGGTCTGGAAGTCGGCCATAATAACTTCCATCTTTAAATCAAATCAAATCTAATTTTATTTGTCACATACACATGGTTAGCAGATGTTAATGCGAGTGTTGCGAAATGCTTGTGCTTCTAGTTCCGACAATGCAGTAATAGAGTAATCTAACCTAACAATTTCACAACAACTATCTTATGCGACAACTACCAAGTGTTATGGGATGAAGAATATGTACATAAAAATATATGAATGAGTGATGGTACAGAACGGCATAGGCAAGATGCAGTAGATGGTATCGAGTACAGTACATACATATGAGGTGAGTAATGTATGGTATGTAAACATATAAAAGTGGCATTGTTTAAAGTGGCTAGTGATACATGTATTACATAAAGATGGCAAGATGCAGTAGATGGTATAGAGTAAAGTATATACATATGAGATGAGTAATGTAGGGTATGTAAACATTATATTAAGTAGCATTGTTTAAAGTGGCTAGTGATACATTTTTTACATCAATATTTCCATTATTAAAGTGGCTGGAGTTGAGTCAGTATGTTGGCAGCAGCCACTCAATGTTAGTGGTGGCTGTTAAACAGTCTGATGGCCTTGAGATAGAAGCTGTTTTTCAGTCTCTCGGTCCCTGCTTTGATGCACCTGTACTGACCTCGCCTTCTAGATGATAGCGGGGTGAACAGGCAGTGGCTCGGGTGGTTGTTGTCCTTGATGATCTTTATGGCCTTCCTGTGACATCGGGTGGTGTAGGTGTCCTGGAGTGCAGGTAGTTTGGCCCCGGGGATGCGTTGTGCAGACCGCACTACCCTCTGTAGAGGTTGCCGTACCAGGCGGTGACACAGCCCGACAGGATGCTCTCGATTGTGCATCTGTAAAAGTTTGTGAGTGCTTTTGGTGACAAGACAAATTTCTTCAGCCTCCTGCGGTTGAAGAGGCGCTGCTGCGCCTTCTTCACCACGCTGTCTGTGTGGGTGGACCAATTCAGTTTGTCCGTGATGTGTACGCCTGACACAACACTCCAAGGGCCCTCACCTCCTCCCTGTAGGCCATCTCGTCGTTGTTGGTAATCAAGCCTACCACTGTAGTGTCATCTGCAAACTTGATGATTGAGTTGGAGGTGTGCATGGCCACACAGTCGTGGGTGAACAGGGTGTACAGGAGCGGGCTCAGAACGCACCCTTGTGGGGCCCCAGTGTTGAGGATTAGCAGGATGTTCAGCGACATGTTGTTACCTACCCTCACCACCTGGGGGCGGCCCATCAGGAAGTCCAGTATCCAGTTGCATAGGGCGGGGTGGTCTCGAGCTTGATGACGAGTTTGGAGGGTACTATGGTGCTAAATGCTGAGCTGTAGTCGACCTGCATTCTCACATAGGTATTCCTCTTGTCCAGATGGGTTAGGGCAGTGTGCAGTGTGGTTGCGATTGTGTCGTCTGTGGACCTATTGGTGCGGTAAGCAAATTGGAGTGGGTCTAGGGCAGACATGGGCAAACTACGGCCCGCGGGCCACATACGGCCCGTTAGGCTTTTTAATCCGGCCCGCCGAACTTGTCCAAATTATAGTAAAAACCTCCTTTTTTCCCCTTTCCCTGCAATGCCCACGTTTCCCCAATAGATGGCGCACTCAAAACACATTGACCGTTGTTGGAGTGGCGCGTATTTCTCTTTATTTCACTTTAATTTTCACTTCGTTTCACGTCACCATTAACCTCTTGCCTCTAGTTGGGACGCTTGCGTCCCAACTAGAGCTCTGGAAATGCAAATGTGCTACGCTAAATGCTAATAGTATTAGTTAAAACTCAAAAGTTCATTAAAATACACATGCAGGGTATAAAATTAAAGCTACACTCGTTGTGAATCCAGGCAACAAGTCAGATTTTTAAAATGCTTTTCGGCGACAGCATGAGAAGCTATTATCTGATAGCATGCACCAATACACTACAACAGAAAAGCACAGCAGGGGACGTAAACAAAATAATTAGCATTTCGGCATTACACAAACCGCACAATAAAATAGAAAACAGTCATTACCTTTCACCATCTTCTTTGTTGGCCCTCCTAGATGTCCCATAAACACTATTGGGTCTTTATTTCGATTAAATCGGGCCATATAAAGCCAAGATATCGTTATATGTAGACTGTGTGATAAACGAAAAAAACAGCGATTTCACAACGTAACGTCATTTTTAAAATTCAAAAAGTAGACGATAAACTTTCACAAAACACTTCGAAATACGTTTGTAATGCTACTTTAGGTATTAGTAAACGTTAATAAGCGATAAAAATCATCCGTAGGCGATGTAAATATCATGAGCTGTCGTCTTGGAAAAAATTTCAGGAGAGAGCTCTTCCGGAATGATCTGGGCGGAGACCGGAGGTAAGCGGTGCCCCTCTTTCGGTTCAACCAAGAATCAAAGATGATTAAATTCACAAGATACTCGACAACATGGGGATGCTGTGGGAGTTGAATGCTCGGTCTTATCTAATTCGGCTCACTGTTAACAATTGCTTGAAGTGGCGCAAGGATATTTATTTCCATTTTCTGTGATCAGGTTTTCCTGCGCTTTCCGATGTAACACACGTTATGTAATAGCCACAGTCGTGATTTAACCAGTTTTAAAAACGTCCGAGAGTTTCCTATCCACACATTCTAACCATATGAACGTACTATATTCCTGGCATGAGTAGCAGGGCGCTGAAATGTTGCGCGATTTTTAACAAAATGTTCAAAAAAGTAGAGGGTAGGAGCAACAGGTTAAGCCCTTCTGTGAAAATGAGCGGACCAAAGAGAAGGAAAGTGGACAGCGAATGCCGAGTGTTTAATAAGGAGTGGACAACAAAATACTTCTTCACTGAAGTCCGATCAACGGCTGTATGTCTGATATGCCAAGAAGCTGTTGCGGTTTTCAAAGAGTACAATATCAGCCGTCACTTTGCCACGAAGCATGCAAACTATGCTAGCAAGCAGTCAACACAAGAACGGGCGGCTACTGCTCAGAGGTTGGCAGCTAATTTACAGAGTCAACAGAACTTTTTTCACCGACAAACTGCAATTCAAGAGTCAAGTACCAAGGCAAGTTATTTGCTGGCATTCAAATTAGCAAAGGCTAGCAAGCCTTTCTCCGAAGGCGAGTTTTTGAAAGAGTGCATGGTAGAGACAGCAGGTCTCTTGTGTCCGGAGAGCAAAGCCAAGTTTGAAAAAATCAGTTTAGCACGCAGGACAGTGACTCGCCGCGTGGAACTGATTGACGAAGATATAGTCAGCGAGTTAAACAAAAAGGCGGAGTCCTTTAAGTTATATTCACTAGCACTGGATGAAAGTAACGACATAAAAGACACTGCTCAGCTCCTAATTTTTATCCGAGGGATTAACGACAGTTTTGAGATAACGGAGGAGCTTTTGAGCATGGAATCACTGAAAGGGAAAACGCGAGGAGAGGACTTATATGAACAGGTGTCTGCTGTCATCGAGAGAATGAAGCTACCTTGGAGTAAACTTGCCAATGTCACCACGGATGGATCGCCAAATTTAACTGGAAAAAACATCGGGCTGCTGAAAAGAATCCAGGATAAAGTGAAAGAAGAAAACCCTGACCAGGATGTTATTTTACTTCACTGCATCATTCATCAGGAGTCTCTGTGTAAGTCTGTATTGCAGCTTAATCACGTCGTGGATCCAGTTGTAAAACTTGTTAACTTCATACGAGCAAGGGGACTTAATCATCGTCAGTTCATTACGTTCCTGGAAGAAACTAATGCGGATCACCAGGACCTAATTTACCACTCTCGCGTCCGCTGGTTAAGTTTGGGGAAAGTGTTTCAACGAGTCTGGGAGCTCAAAGATGAGATTCGCTCATTTTTTAATTTAATGGGGAAATCCGACGAATTCCCCGAGCTGAGCGACACAAACTGGCTTTGTGACTTTGCGTTTGCTGTGGACATATTTTCACACATGAATGAGCTGAACGTGAAGCTACAGGGGAAAGATCAGTTTGCGCACGACATGTACACAAATGTGAGAGCCTTCAAATCCAAGCTGGTTTTATTCTCCAGGCAAATGTCAAACAAATCTTTTGCACATTTCCCCACACTAGCCGTGCAGAAAGAGGCCGCCCGAAATGCGAAGAAATACTGCAAATCACTGGACGATCTGCACAGAGAATTTTGCCGTCGGTTCTGTGATTTTGAAAAAATTGACAAGTCACTTCAACTGGTGTCCTGTCCCCTGTCACAAGACCCCGAATCAGCACCGCAGGAGCTGCAATTGGAACTGATCGATCTTCAGTCTGACTCCGTCTCAAAGGAGAAGTTCAAGTCTCTTAAACTGAATGACTTTTACGCTTCACTTAACGAGACCGCGTTTCCAAACCTCCGGAGGACGGCGCAGAAGATGCTGGTGTTGTTTGGCTCGACCTACGTGTGTGAGCAGACGTTTAGCGTCATGAAAATCAACAAAGCCCATCACAGATCCAAGTTAACTGACCAACACCTCAGATCTGTCCTGAGAATTGCCACAACAAAACTAACTCCAGACTTTGATGCACTGGCAAAAAAGGGAGACCAACAACACTGTTCCCACTGAAATGGTGAGTTTTTCTGCTGTGTTATGCAAAAATGCATATGGAAAGTTTGGAAGTGCGTCTTTTAATTAAGAGCAATGCGCATTTACGCACAGCAGCGGTACAGTAGCTTAATTAACACACCGCACATCGCTCTTAATTTAAATTTAAATTTTCAGCTGCAGGTAGGATATTTAATACAGCCTATGTCTGTGTGCTTGGCAACGATACACGTGTACTGTTTGCGCGTGAAGGCGAGGGCGTCCGTGGCGAGTTTGTAGAGCGCGCGGTCAGGACAATCCATCCATGATTTTGCGGAGTTTAACACAAGTAGATATTATTGAGCTTGAGTATTTCGTTGTGTAATAATATGTTTTGAATGTTGAAAGTGATTCCATTTTTCAATAAATGTTGATTTCTTTAACTTTGCACCTTCGATTGAAACTTATTAAAAACAGACGCAATCTTGATAAATCACAGTGCATATGTTATTTTAATCTATTTACATTTCCTCCTCCCAGTATCTGCGAAATAGTATGTAAATGCCATATCTTGCATATTCCTTGAGACAAATTTATTAACTGATAAGGGCTATTTTTCACATTTGAAAGACAGTTAATAAATTGGGTTGTAGTGTTCTTACTGTGCTATGAGGTTTGCACACACTACATTTAATGCTTTAGTATATCCGGCCCAAACACTCCCTCCAAATGCTCCTGGCCCGGCCCCTCTGTCAAATTTTAGAACCCATTGTGGCCCGCGAGTCAAAAAGTTTGCCCACCCCTGGTTTAGTCTGTCTGGGAGCAAGACGTTCTGGTCCGTGACGGGGCTGGTTTTCTTTTTGTAATTCGTGATCGACTGTAGACCCTGCCACATGCCTCTTGTTTCTGAGCCGTTGAATTGCAACTCTACGTTGTCTCTATACTGACGCTTAGCTTGTTTGAGCGTGGGAGCTTCCTGTTTTAGTCTCTGTCTATAGGCAGGCAGCAACAAAATGGAGTCGTGGTCAGCTTTTCCAAAAGGAGGGTGGGAGAGGGCCTTATATGCGTCGCGGAAATAAGAATAACAATGAGCCAGGGTTTTACCAGCGCTGGTAGCACAATCGATATGCTGATAGAATTTAGGGAGTCTTGTTTTCAGATTAGCCTTGTTAAAATTCCCAGCTACAATGAATGCAGCCTCAGGATATGTGGTTTCCAGTTTACATAGAGTCAAATTAAGTTCATTCAGGGCCATCGATGTGTCTGCTTGGGAGGGAATATATGCGGCTGTGATTATAATCGAAGATAATTATTTTTGGTAGATAATGCGGTCGACATTGGATTGTGAGGAATTCTAAATCAGGTGAATAGAAGGACTTCAGTTCCTGTATGTTATTATGATCACACCACATCTGGTTAATCATAAGGCATACCCCCCCGCCCCTCTTCTTACCAGAAAGATGCTTGTTTCTGTCGGCGCGATGTGTGAAGAAACCAGCTGGCTGTACCGTCTCGAGTGAGCCATGTTTCCGTGAAGCAAAGAACATTACAGTCTCTTATGTCTCTCTGGAATGCTACCCTTGCTCTGATTTCATCAACCTTGTTGTCAAGAGACTGGACATTGGCAAGTATTATGCTCGGGAGCGGTGCGTGATCTGCCTGTTTCCGGAGCCTGACCAGAAGAACACTTCGTCTGCCCCTTTTACGGCGTCGTTGTTTTGATTCGCCGGCTGGGATCCGATCCATTGTGCTGGGTGGTGGGCAAAACAGAGGATCCACTTTGGGAAAGTCATATTCCTGGTCATAACGATGGTGAGTTGACGTGGCTCTTATATCCAGTAGTTCCTCCCGACTGTATGTAATAAAACCTAAGATTACCTGGGGTGCCAATGTAAGAAATAAAGGTAAAAAAACAAAATACTACATAGTTTCCTAGGAACGCGAAGTGAGGTGGCCATCTCTGTCGGCGCCGGAAGTAGAATCGGGTGACCCTGCTGACGTTAGTAACTACAGGCCTATTAGTATACTACATGTGGTGTCAAAGGTTGTTGAAAAGTATGTAGCAGAACAACTGATTGCCCACCTCAACAACAGCTCCTTCACATTACACTCCATACAGTTTGGCTTCAAAGCAAAACACTCCAAAGAAATGGCCAACTGCTTTGTTATGGAAAATGTGAGGTCCAAGATGGACAAAGGGGGCATTGTTGGGGCTGTGTTTCTGGACCTAAGGAAGACTTTTGATACTGTTAACCACAAAGTTCTCATCACAATATTGTCAAAGTTAAACTTTTCCCCGATGCCTTGAAATGGATGAAATCATACCTTGAAGGCAGAAGAACTCAGTGTGTCAGAGTGAGTAATGAGCTGTTGCCCACTCTTAGCTATGATGTGGGCGTGCCCCAAGGGTCAATACTGGGGCCCCTCCTTTTCAGCCTGTACATGAATGATCTGCCTTTTGTCTGTACTGGGTCTGAAGTTCAAATGTATGCAGATGATACAGTGATATATGATATACAGTGGGGAGAACAAGTATTTGATACACCGCCGATTTTGCAGGTTTTCCTACTTACAAAGCATGTAGAGGTCTGTAATTTTTATCATAGATACACTTCAACTGTGAGAGACGGAATCTAAAACAAAAATCCAGAAAATCACATTGCATGATTTTTAAGTAATTCATTTGCATTTTATTGCATGACATAAGTATTTGATACATCAGAAAAGCAGAACTTAATATTTGGTACAGAAACCTTTGTTTGCAATTACAGAGATCATACATTTTCTGTAGTTCTTGACCAGGTTTGCACACACTGCAGCAGGGATTTTGGCCCACTCCTCCATACAAACCTCCAGATCCTTCAAGTTTCGGGGCTGTCGCTGGGCAATACGGACTTTCAGCTCGCTCCAAAGATTTTCTATTGGGTTCAGGTCTGGAGACTGGCTAGGCCACTCCAGGACCTTGAGATGCTTCTTATGGAGCCACTCCTTAGTTGCCCTGGCTGTGTGTTTCGGGTCGTTGTCATGCTGGAAGACCCAGCCACGACCCATCTTCAATGCTCTTACCGAGGGAAGGAGGTTGTTGGCCAAGATCTCGTGATACATGGCCCCATCCATCCTCCGCTCAATACGGTGCAGTCGTCCTGTCCCCTTTGCAGAAAAGCATCCCCAAAGAATGATGTTTCCATCTCCATGCTTCACGGTTGGGATGGTGTTCTTGGGGTTGTACTCATCCTTCTTCTTCCTCCAAACACAGCGAGTGGAGTTTAGACCAAAAAGCTCTATTTTTGTCTCATCAGACCACACAACCTTCTCCCATTCCTCCTCTGGATCATCCAGATGGTCATTGGCAAACTTCAGACGGGCCTGGACATGCGCTGGCTTGAGCAGGGGGACCTTGCGTGCGCTGCAGGATTTTAATCCATGACGGTGTAGTGTGTTACTAATGGTTTTCTTTGAGACTGTGGTCCCAGCTCTCTTCGGGTCATTGACCAGGTCCTGCCGTGTAGTTCTGGGCTGATCTCTCACCTTCCTCATGATCATTGATGCCCCACGAGGTGAGATCTAGCATGGAGCCCCAGACCGAGGGTGATTGACCGTCATCTTGAACTTCCTCCATTTTCTAATAATTGCGCCAACAGTTGTTGCCTTCTCACCAAGCTGCTTGCCTATTGTCCTATATAGGCTTCCATTAATTAAAGAACACCCTCTGTGTTATGTTAGACAGATAACTCTTTATCCACAATATAGCACTACACATGTCGTTAGTAAAGGTTGAAAAAAGTAAAGGATCTAGACAGCTGCCCTGGGGAATTCCTGATTCTACCTGGATTATGTTGGAGAGGCTTCTATTAAAGAACACCCTCTGTGTTCTGTTAGACAGGTAACTCTTTATCCACAATATAGCACTACACATGTCGTTAGTAAAGGTTGAAAAAAGTAAAGGATCTAGACAGTTGCCCTGGGGAATTCCTGATTCTATCTGGAATATGTTGGAGAGGCTTCTATTAAAGAACACCCTCTGTGTTCTGTTAGACAGGTAACTCTTTATCCACAATATAGCACTACACATGTCGTTAGTAAAGGTTGAAAAAAGTAAAGGATCTAGACAGTTGCCCTGGGGAATTCCTGATTCTATCTGGATTATGTTGGAGAGGCTTCTATTAAAGAACACCCTCTGTGTTCTGTTAGACAGGTAACTCTTTACCCACAATATAGCACTACACATGTCGTTAGTAAAGGTTGAAAAAAGTAAAGGATCTAGACAGTTGCCCTGGGGAATTCCTGATTCTATCTGGATTATGTTGGAGAGGCTTCTATTAAAGAACACCCTCTGTGTTCTGTTAGACAGGTAACTCTTTATCCACAATATAGCAGGGGGTGTAAAGTCATAACACATTGGTTTTTCCACCAGCAGACTATGATCAATAATGTCAAAAGCCACAATGAAGTCTAACAAAACAACCCCCACAATATTTTTATCATCAATTTCTCTCAGCCAATCATCAGTCAATTGTACAAGTGCTGTGCTTGTTGAATGTCCTTTCCTATAAGCGTGCTGAAAGTTGGTTGTCAATTTGTTTACTGTAAAAATAGCATTGTATCTGGTCAAACACATTTTTTCCCTTAAGTTTACTAAGGGTTGGTAACAGGCTGATTGGTTGGCTATTTTTTTTACTAGGCAGTTCAGTTAAGAACACATTCTTATTTACAATGACGGCCTAGAAACAGTGGGTTAACTGCCTTGTTCAGGGGTAGAACGCCAGATTTTTACCTTGTCAGCTCAGGGATTTGATCTTGCAACCTTTCAGTTACTAGTCTAACACTCTAACCACTAGGCTACTTGCCACCACTTTATTTGGCCCAGTAAAGGGGGCTTTACTATTCTTAGGTAGCAGAATTACCTTTGCTTCCCTCCAGACCTGTGGGCACACACTTTCTAGTGGGCTTCAATTGAAAATATGGAAAATAGGAGGAGTAATATCATCTGCTATTATCCTCAGTAATTTTTCATCCAGATTATCAGACCCCGGGGCTTGACATGGTTGATATACAATCATTTATTCACCTCTTCCACACTCACTTTACAGAATTCAAAATTACAATGCTTGTCTTTCATAATTTGGTCAGATATATTTCGATGTGTAGTGTCACCATTTGTTGCCTAACATGCTGACCAAACCGCACGCGTGTGCGTGTCCAAGTTGATTTTATTCACCCACACCAGAAGCGATCAGGACACGCAGATTGAAATATCAAAACTCTGAACCAATTATATTGATTTGGGGACAGGTCAAAAAGCATTAACCACTTATAGTAATTTAGCTAGCTAGCTTGTTGTTGCTAGCTAATTTGTCCTGGTATATAAACATTGGGTTGTTTTATCTGAAATGCACAAGGTCCTCTACTCTGACAATTAATCCACAGCTAAAACGGTAAAACAAATGTGTTTCTCGTCATCTCTCCTCCTTCCTTCAGATTCTTTTTCTTCTTTGGACTTTATATTGTGGTTGGCAACCAACTTTACAGCATTACTACAACCAACCGGAGTGTGGACCTAAGTTTATCTTTCAATCCCACACATGGGTTTATGCTCCTAAACACCAATGAGGAGATGGGAGAGGCTGGACTTGCAGCGTGTTGAATGTCACAAATAGAACCAATTTCTATTTTAGTGCCTGGCCACGCAGACGCCCGCTGACGTGTCTGAGCAGTGTGGGTGCAATGATTGAGTAACATGTATGCATACATTTATTTTGCGACGCGAGCGATGTGGTCATTAAAGTCGTTGTCAATATCAGTCGATTTTGTGATGAATGAGCCATCCGATTCAATGAATGATGGAGCTGAGTTTGCCTTTTCCCCAAAAATGTCATTTAAGGTGCTCAAAAGCTTTTTACTATTATTCCTTATGTAATTTGTCTTTGTTTCATAGAGTAGTTTCTTCTTCTTTTTATTCAGTTTAGTCACATGATTTCTCAATTTGCAATATGTTTGTCAATCAGTTGTGTAGCCAGACTTATTTGCTATTCCTTTTGCCTCATCCATCTCAACCATACAATTTTTCAATTCCTCATCAATCCATGGGGATTTAACAGTTTTTACAGTCATTTTCTTAATGGGTGCGTGCTTATTAGTAACTGGAATAAGCAATTTCAAAAGGGTGTCAAGTGCAGTGTCTGTTTGCTTTTCATTACACACCACCGACCAACAAATATTCTTTACATCAACAACTATAACACGAAATCACTACAAAACTTCAGTCTTCTTCACCTGCAAGATCGTCTGAGTCCAACCATCCTGACAGCTAATGAACCCGAGGAGAATTCTGTCTGTAATGAGTCCCTTTTGTGGGGAACAACTCATTCTGATTGGCTGGGCCTAGCTCGGCCTTTGCCCTCCCATGCCCACATATGGCTTCGCCTTTGCCCAGTCATGTGAAATCCATAGATCAGGGTCTAATGAATTTATTTAAAGTGATTGATTTCCTTATATGAACTGTAACTCAGTAAAATCTTTGAAATGGTTGCATGTTGCGTTTATATCTTTGTTCAGTCTACATTTAATTGTTATAGAACTACTACCTCATATCACTTAAATTGGTACAGGACTCTCAACAACAAATATAGCCACTTCCAAAGCACGCCTTAAAATATGTTACTGAGGCAGTGATTCTTTCTCCTCCCACAATATTTCTACGCAATGCACCATCATTTACAGTATGCTGCAGTAAATATATAGCAAAACAGCAGTATAGTACTTTATTGCTGAATTGTATTGAAAATAAAATCAGCAACTGCTAATAGTGAATATTTAACTATGTATTACAGCATACCAACTGATATTTGGTGTTTTATATAATATTCACTTTAAGCCTTAACAAAAGCTTAACTACTACATATGACTTACATTGGTACTGCACAAGACACATCTGAAAATATGTTAATAAGTAAGAAACAACAATACCCTGCATCCACTAGTGTTTAAAAGGTTTTTGGTGCTCCAAACATTTTACTGGATTTGGAATAAGAGTAAATCACTGGCAGCAATTGGCTTGCAAGTTACTGTAGAATTTCAAAACAGGGTTTAAAGTATTTCTAAAAGAAAGTATATTACAATGTTATGTGGGGGTACAGAATTCTCACCCACAGGTGTAACAAATATAGTCTCTTATAAGCCACACCTTAAAATATGTTCATGAGCCAGAGACTCCTTCCCCGCCTACTAACATTTTCCCACAATGCATCATAATTAAGACTGTAAAAAATATATGGTATTTTACTGTGCATTCTAAGGTGTTTTACTGTTGAAATTACAGAAAGGTCTTACGGTGTGCTGTAAAACAAATGTATGGTACTTTACTGTGCATCGTACGCTAATCTACTGTTTTCCGTTTACACAGTATCATACTGTTGATTAATACAGTAAGTTACTGATACAATTACAAAAAAATACAATTACAACTTGCCTTCATTTCATATAGCCGAAAACCTTTAAATGCTATATTTAAACTAACTACTTTAAATATAGCATTTAAGGAAAATACATATGCAGACCTGTTTATAGGTTTTCGGCTATATGAAAGGAAGGCAAGTTGTTTCCAAGTAAGCAATAAACAACACTCTGTACATTTTTATGGAAGTTTACAGAAACTATACAGAAACTATACTGAAACGCGGAGATGTGATAGAGAATGTGTAATAATCCCCAATTTGAGGAACTCACGTCTCAGTCATGAAGTTGCAGCTTTTCCTAACATGTACTCTCCTATACGTTTGGGTTTGTTGGCCTGTTTGGCTTTTTGTGTACTTGTACAAATTGTAAAAATGTAAGAAACTCACGTCTCAGTCTTGTAGTTGGAGCATCTCTCCAATGGAATCTTCAGAACTCTGTTGTTGAGTCCTACAAACAGTGACCTATCACTGTGAAGGATTTGCAGGTTCAGGATTGGCTCCCGCACCCCAGGGGGGAGGAGCTGGATCTCCTCCAGGTAACACCCCTGAAGGCTCTTATTGGTGGTGGCCAGGGCCTTCAGGATGGTGCCGTATTCTGATTGGAGGAGAGAGGAGGAAGAGGACGATGAGAATTTGTTGGATTGTACTGTATACAGTCAGGTCATGTGGTTAGGGAACACTCAGGGTCCTATAATAGGTCAATAGAACGTCCTTTGGATAGACAGCTAGCGAAGGGTGCCGGCATTGATTGATTACTTAATTGGTTTATGATTGATTATTGGGTCTAACCTATTGACCTTGACATTTGAACTCTGTGCTGACCTGTGCCGATGTACATGACGTGGTAGAGGGTGTCGTGACCCTGTACGATGTCCACTACCAGCCTGGAGAAGCGCACATCGTCCTGCATGACCAAGGGGTCCACAGAGACGGGCTGCACCACGTCGTTCATCAGGTACAGCCGCTGGGCGTCCTGGAGGCTGCGCTCCGTCAGACCATCGTTAGGACCCCCGTCATCATCTATGGTCCCACACTAAGGAGGGGTGGAGGAGCGGTGGGAGAGGCGGGCGAGAGAGAGAGAGAGAGAGAGAGAGAGAGAGAGAGAGAGAGAGAGAGAGAGAGAGAGAGAGAGAGAGAGAGAGAGAGAGCGCTACATAATGAAAATGAAAAATGCCTCATGTTCACAGTCATTATTGTTTTGATTAAATTAATACTACGTCTCAGGCTGTGGTCATTTCATTCTCCTTTTGTTCTTTAGTAATCACACTTACTCACACCTACAAGATAATGACTGTTACATTGTAATGACTGTTACAATGTAATGACTGTTACAATGTAATGACTGTTGTTGGGCTAAACAACATCTCTGGATCTGGCACGCTACAGCAACAATATGCTCCTTAAATGCCATTATTGAATACTGGATGACATTAATTTCTTCATAAAGCTACGGTTGCATTTCTTAAATGATGTGGGCTATGTGATGCATGATCCCTAGTTCTTATATCAAATGCCTCCTAGATGCAGTGTCCTTTTGTCCTGGTTCTGGGGATACACAGGGTGGGCAGGACTACCCTCCAGACCAGCACTAACCTGGAAGTTGGGGATGGGGTTGGGGGTGGGCAGCCAGGTAGAGCGGGGGTTCTCCTGGGAACGGAAGGGCCCGTTGAAGGCCTGGGTGATGGAGCTAAGGTTAAATGCACACACTGCAGATGCTGCTATACTGTTCCTGTAGGACAGACAGAGAAAGGAGAGATAGGAGGGAGGCAGAGGGAGAGTTTGTGTGTGAGAGAGAGCGAGAGAGAGAGAGAGAGAAAATGGGGAAAAGAGAGAGAGAAAGAGAGGGGGAAGGGAGAGGGAGAGAAATGGGAATGGGGAGGAGAGCGAGGGAGAGGGAGAAAGAGAGAAGAAAAGGGAGAGAGAGAGAAGGGGGAGGGAGAGAGAGGGGAGAGGGAGAGAGAGAATGAGAGAGAGAGAACGGGGGGGAGGAGAGGGGGAGAGGGAGAGTGAGGAGTGAGTGAGGGAGAGAGAGAGAAAGGGGGAGAGAGAGGGGGAGAGGGAGAGGGAAAGAGGGAAAGAGGAAGAGAGGGAGATGGAGAGGGGGAGAGGGAGAGTGAGGGGATGAGTGAGGGAGAGAGTGAGGGAGAGAGAGAGACAGTGTTACAAACTCAGTGAAGAGAGAAGTTAGTGTTGCCCATATATATCTCTAACTGAGAGGTCAAATTAATCAAATTAATCACTACGTCTGTCTGAAAGTCTCATATTTTACAGATGCCTTTAACACATCATCCATTTCTGCTGGAGGCTGTGTCGGTACTTCACAATCGGCATGAATGAATTAGGATGCAAACACACACACAGACACACAAACACACATCCTCCCCAAACCCGGTATGAGGTGAATAAACCCAGTTAAACCCTCTTCTCCTTAGGACCATAGTATTCTGTGTCTGGGTAATGAGTTTCTAAACTGCCTTCCTTACTTTATATCCTCTTCTGGATAGATACTTCTGCTCCGCTCTGTGTGTGTGAGTGTGTATGTGTGTGTCAGTAGTGCTCTACACTGAACAGACTTTACTGTACAATAAACTCTGTGCTCTCCTTTGTGTGGATGCCAGCACACTCATAACTGGGCTGGTGTACTGTAGCACGGAGATGGTGAGGACTACGATACAATAGGGCCCTATAGAGTAACTCTCCTGTTATGTTCTTGTTATATAAGTTTATATATCGGTTATGGTCTTACTATGTTCTGTTCTTGCAGAGTACAGTTTGTACACTATATTCCATTCATGCCTTATGTAATTGTATTGTCCTTATATAAGTGTATTGTTCTTATATAAGTGTATCCAGCAACCATTGTGGAGGTCCCATTAAGCTCTGTAGAAATACATTAACACTGTCAGTAGTACCCTGGGGGGTGGCCGATGCCACAAAATGAGTCAAATACAATAACACTGTCAGTAGTACCCTGGGGGGTGGCCGATGCCACAAAATGAGTCAAATACAATAACACTGTCAGTAGTACCCTGGGGGGTGGCCGATGCCACAAAATGAGTCAAATACAATAACACTGTCAGTTCTGTGGTGGCGAGCGATGCCACAAAATGAGCTCAATACAAACATAGGAGATGGGAAACAGGTGGCTCATTGACTGTACTATGAGGAGTAAAAACAGCCTGCAGCAGAATGAACAGCAGCTACTTCAGAGAGACAGAGAGAGTGTGTGTATGTGTGTGTCAGCCTGCAAACTAACAATAGCTTGTTTCTAGGATTCTGCACTGTGGTCAGTGAGTCTGAGACTTCTGCACTGTGGTCAGTGAGTCTAGGATTCTGCACTGTGGTCAGTGAGTCTGAGATTTCTGCACCGTGGTCAGTGAGTCTAGGATTCTGCACTGTGGTCAGTGAGTCTAAGATTCTGCACCGTGGTCAGTGAGTCTGAGACTTCTGCACCGTGGTCAGTGAGTCTAGGATTCTGCACTGTGGTCAGTGAGTCTAGGATTCTGCACCGTGGTCAGTGAGTCTAGGATTCTGCACCGTGGTCAGTGAGTTTAGGATTCTGCACTGTGGTCAGTGAGTCTAGGATTCTGCACCGTGGTCAGTGAGTTTCAGTGAGTCTAGGAGGAGTGAGTTCTGCACTGTGGTCAGTGAGTCTAGGATTCTGCACCGTGGTCAGTGAGTCTAGGATTCTGCACCGTGGTCAGTGAGTCTAGGATTCTGCACCGTGGTCAGTGAGTCTAGGATTCTGCACCGTGGTCAGTGAGTCTAGGATTCTGCACTGTGGTCAGTGAGTCTAGGATTCTGCACCGTGGTCAGTGAGTCTAGGATTCACACACAGTGTGATAGTGAGGTGGTTTTTCTCCAGCGTGCAACCAGTGTGTGGGGCCAGTTGCAGTGGCCACTCACGGAGGGTTGGGGTTTGAAAGACGTATTTGCCAGCATTGTGTAAAGATTCCTGCTGCGTCAGGTTGTTTGGTGGTGTGTAGTCATAAAAGCTCAAAAAGTGGGGGTGTTGCTATCCAAATACCATTGAGAAATGTAACACTGAAGATTATTATTTATTTCTTGCTGGGAACTTTAACTGCTCAGTCAGTGATTTAGATAGAAACCACAAAGAACCTCTTCTTGTAACAATATTGCCTTATTGTATCATATGAACTGTGTGATATTTGGCGGAGCCAACATGGAGGCACGAGACAGTACACATGGGCCCATTTGAGAGAGATCACCATCTCTCTGGCCAGGTTATAAATGTTGTAGTTTTTTTCTGGGAGAGGTGGAGGTCTCAAAGGCCAGTTTTGTATCCCTTAAACAGTGGTGAAAATCCAGATTCAGTACACAATGAATGTCACCAGACCAATGAACGTCCCAGAGCCTGAAATAGTGGAACTCCTGACATTGGTTGAGACCACAGGAGATTGAGGACATACTCAGCCACTCAAGAGGGAAAAAAACCCATTGCCAGACCTGTCGGGCATCATAGCACAGGGGGCATTGGTGAGAAGAAAGTTTCAGGGAGTCACTGAAATGGATCCCTCATCCACATTTTTATTCGGTTTAGATAAAAAAGAATGGACAAAGAATAATTACTCATTGCCTCAAATCAGCTGTTGGACAAGAGCTCACTATCCCAAGTGAAATTAGAAAGAGGGCAGTCGAGTTTGATGCTCTACAAGTGTGAGTACAAATAGGATAAAACAGTGACACAGCAGTTCCTTGATGGGCTCCCACAGGTGGCTGCAGAAGGTAGAGCTAGAGCAACCATTGTCTTTGCAGGAGCTATGCATTGCATTAAACGACATGGAAAATGGATGTGCACCAAGCATTGATGGGCTTCCCATTGACTTTTTAAAGTCTTTTGGGCCATGTTAGGAGAGGATTGGCTAGCAGTAGCTAATGATAGTTTGACTGAAGGGTTACTACCGATAAGCTGCAGGAGAGCTGTCCTCACCCATCTGCCAAAAAAGGGTGACACTAGTGAAGAACTGAATAACTGGAGGCCAGTGACTTTATTGTGCACTGATTATAAGATCCTGTCCACAGCTTTATCCAACAGGCTAAGGAAGGTGATGGGGCAAATCATACGGACCAGTCCTACTGTGTTCCCGACAGGCAGATAGGGGATAACATTTCCCCGATTCTGGATTGTTTTGACATTTCTAGGGCTATTGGGTTGATGCTGGTCTAATTTCAATTGATCAGGAAAAGGCATTTGACCGAGTTGAACATAAATACTTATGACACACTTTTGAGGCATTTGTTTTCAGCTCTGGTTATATTGTCATGATCAGGGTGATATATGGTGACACTGAAAGTGCATTGAAAGTTAACGGTGGCTTGAGTGCTCCTTTTAAAGTGTGTAGAGGTATTAGGCAGGGGTGTTCTTTGTCAGGAATGTTATATACCATCTCTATAGAGCCACTGCTAAATAGCATTAGAAGTCGCATTGAAGGGGTGTATCTTTCAGAGGATATTCCTCCTACTCCTCTCTCAGCCTATGCTGAGGATGTAGTTATTTCAGTGAAAAATTAAGCTGAGGTGGATAGTTTGAGTCTCATGGATGATCGGTTTAGGGGAATATCCTCTGCAAAGGTAAATTGGGAAAAAGTTGTGCTTTGCAGATTGGGAAATGGTCTGGCTTTGCCAGGGGGGCTGGAATGGTGTAAGGGAGGGTTAAAGTATCTTGAAGTGTACCTAGGGGATGAGGGGACAATGGAAAAAAATTGGAATGGGGTGCTTGAAATGGTAGAAGGGAGGATGAGGAGATGGCGTACAGTGGGCGCACTATTATTGTTAACAATATGGTTGCCTCTGCACTGTTGCATTGGTTGTCATGTTTAGAGCCACCATCTGGTCTTCTGGCTAAGATACAGGCGATAATTGTAGATTCACTTTGGGCTAAATATCATTGGGTCAAAAGAGGAGGTATTGTACATCTTGCTAGTAAGGCTGCTGCTTTCCGGTTTCAGTTTATTCAAAGTTTGCTTTATGGACCGGAAAATGTGGTTTGGAGAGGGGTGGCAGGTCTGGTATTACAGCAGGTCAGGGGATTAGGTTTAAAGAAGGCTTTATTTCTGGTTGATAGTAGCCAGATTTCTAGGGAGGGAGTACCTCCATTTTACAGAGGCCTTCTTAGGGTTTTTCAGCATAAGGAAGGTTCAGACGTTCTCCAGCGGAGTCAGTGCATTGGCTGCTGGAGGAACCTCTGGTGTATGGGATTGTACAACTGCAGCTGTTCCACATTTGTCCAAGATTCTGGTGAAGGGCAAAATCATCACCGTAAAACAGTTAATGGCCATGGCTGAGCCCACCTTAATGGATGGAGGACATGTGGCTGAACATTTGGGGGTTGTCGGACAACTGCTGGGAAGCTGCATGAAGGCTCTGTCAGTAAAAAGTGGTTTATGCTTAATAATCCCAAGAAGAAGGTACAAGATGAAAACAACCCATATCAAGACTAGGGATTACACCCAGTATCCCCGAGTCAGAAAGAAAGGCGTTAAAAAGGAGAGCATTGTACAAAGCCAACGTTACAAAAGGGCAATGGAGGGTTTTGCATGGCATCATTGCAGTTAATGCTTTTGTATCTGTTATTAACTCAGATGTTGGAGATGGATGTCCTCTTTGTAACATAAGAGATACAATGTTTCATTGTTTTATGGAGTGTGAGAGAATAAAGCCTCTCTTTGAAGTACTGGAGTCTTTGTTTACAGCTGTAGGGGAGATTTTCATAACACAGTTTTTATTTTGGGGTTTCAATACAGTAAGCAATAGAAAAGAAAATGTCAGCTGTTCCATTTTATTTTCGGACAAGCTTAGATGTCCATTGTTCTGAGTAGGAAACATTAAATAGACACGGCATATGGGCAGGATGTAAGATGTGTTTTTAAAGGATAAAAGTGGATTTTGAGTTCTTCTCGGCTGTAAAAGACCTCCCATTGTTTGAGGAGAAGTGGGCTTATGAAGGAGCGGTATGTTTTGTGGAGGAGGGGAAACTATTGTTTGTTGATGAAATAAGTTGAACGTATATATCTGTTTTTATTTAATTGAATCTATTTTTTATTAGGAATGACACATTTGTTGTTTAATTTCTGAACAGGCACAGTGTGCCATTATTAGTGTTAATAATTAAGTACAGAAAAAAGGTTTTATAAAAACGCTAACTCTCTCTCACTTTCTATCTCCCTGCTCTCTCTCTTCTATCTCCCCCCCCCCCTCTCTCTCTCTCTCTCCCCCCCTCTCATTTGCCTGGCCTGTTCCCTGAGTCCCTCTGGTATTAGAGTTTTTCTCAATTGCTAAAACACAATTTCAGAAAACTTGCTCCATTTCCTGAAAACATTAAACACAGAACCTCATCTTCAAGCACTATTTACATAACCTCTGACTCCTCTTGCAAAATGAAACATTCGCCTCAAAACAGTTTTACCTGTGTTCAAAATCAAACACTGCTCTCAAATCATAAACAAATTGATCAAAATGATATGCACTCTCAAGCAGTCAGTAAACAATACACCGAAGAATAGAAAACACATTGTTCAAAACATACAATTCTCAGGTAGAAGTACATTTTTAATCTAAAAAAATATTAATATTTTTCCGTCATTGTCTTTTGATGAACGAAAACATGTTCTATCATAGTAGCTCAAAATTGATCAGAAATTACTACTCTGCTTTGCTCTTTGCAATTTTGTTTTTTGTTCTTCCTCCTCCTTCTACCCCTATTTTTACAGTACTGTACCCTGCATCTCACAAACTTGTCCTTTGTCTCTGTGATACTGTAATTCTTGTTCTTTGTTGATATGAACCTGCAACCAGTCAAAATCTATTGAACAGTCAGTACTGTTAATAAATGGAAAGCACAATGTTCAGGGCCATACAATTCATCCATTGTACAGTATACAGCCTACAATGCACTGTACTACAGTATCCATTCTCAGACTTTCTCCTTCCCACCTTCAACAACCTGTTTTCTCTCTGAACTGGCTTATATTGGTTGTGTCGCATCATTTGAAACAGGTTAAATCAATTTTGAGGGGTTGTGTTCAATCAATGACATATGTTCTCTATTTGTATTTGATTGTTGCCACTTGTGCTTACCTGTATGGATGACATGTGCATTAGAGTGCAGAGTGTGTTTTGAGAATGAGAATGTGTTTGGAGTTTTGGTGAAAAGTCTATGTGAGATCTGCAAATGGTGTTTTATCATGTGAAATGGTTTAAGGTATTGACATCAGACTGCATAATTAGCTAAATGAGTCCAGGCAACTGAGAACTTTGTACAGCCAATGGGTTTTAGTGTTTTAGAAATTGAGAAAAACTGTAAAACAGAACCTCTTAATCACACTCAGCTCACTCCGTATTCATGTCTTGATATGGAGGGGACCAGAGAGGGAGAAAGACAGGGATGATTGGATGAAGGGAAGAGGGGAGGGTCAGCCTGGCCTGTTCCCTATATATTCACTATATAGTGCACAAGTAGCAGTGCACTACTGTATATAGGTAATACGGTGCCATTTGGGACATAGCCCAGGGAGGACAGAAAAATATATAATCTGGAGTGCCCTTCATGTTCTCACCTAAACCAGCCAGCCAGTCAGACAGGTTGACACTGTATTGTTCCCCTATGTCTGGCTGATGTTCCCCTATGTCTGGCTGATGTTCCCCTATGTCTGGCTGATGTTCCCCTATGTCTGGCTGATGTTCCCCTATGTCTGGCTGATGTTCCCCTATGTCTGGCTGATGTTCCCCTATGTCTGGCTGGTATTCTCTTATGGCCGGCTGGTGTTCCCTAACGGATGGCTCGTATTCCCTAACGGATAGCTGGTGTTCCCTTATGGCTGGCTGATGTTCCCCTATGGTTGGCTGGTGTTCCCCTACGGCTGGTTGATGTTCCCCTACGGCTGGCTGATGTTCCCCTACGGCTGGCTGGTGTTCCCCTATGGCTGGCTGGTGTTCCCCTATGGCTGGCTGGTGTTCCCCTATGGCTGGCTGGTGTTCCCCTATAGCTGGCTGGTGTTCCCCTATAGCTGGATGGTGTTCCCCTATAGCTGGCGGGTGTTCCCCTATGGCTGGTGGGTGTTCCCCTATGGCTGGCTGGTGTTCCCCTATAGCTGGCGGGTGTTCCCCTATAGCTGGCTGGTGTTCCCCTATAGCTGGCTGGTGTTCCCCTATAGCTGGCAGGTGTTCCCCTATAGCTGGCGGGTGTTCCCCTATAGCTGGCGGGTGTTCCCCTATGGCTGGCTGGTGTTCCCCTATGGCTGGCTGGTGTTCCCCTATAGCTGGCGGGTGTTCCCCTATCGCTGGCTGGTGTTCCCCTATGGCTGGCTGGTGTTCCCCTATGGCTGGCTGGTGTTCCCCTATGGCTGGCTGGTGTTCCCCTATAGCTGGCGGGTGTTCCCCTATGGCTGGCTGATGTTCCCCTATGGCTGGCTGGTGTTCCCCTATGGCTGGCTGGTGTGGCTGGCCCCTATGGCTGGCTGGTGTTCCCCTATAGCTGGCGGGTGTTCACCTATGGCTGGCTGGTGTTCCCCAATAGCTGGCGGGTGTTCCCCTATGGCTGGCTGGTGTTCCCTATGGCTGGCTGGTGTTCCCTATGGCTGGCTGGTGTTCCCCTATGGCTGGCTGGTGTTCCCCTATGGCTGGCGGGTGTTCCCCTATGGCTGGCTGGTGTTCCCCTATGGCTGGCTGGTGTTCCCCTATGGCTGGCTGGTGTTCCCCTATAGCTGGATGGTGTTCCCCTATAGCTGGCGGGTGTTCCCCTATGGCTGGTGGGTGTTCCCCTATGGCTGGCTGGTGTTCCCCTATAGCTGGCGGGTGTTCCCCTATGGCTGCCTGGTGTTCCCCTATAGCTGGCTGGTGTTCCCCTATAGCTGGCTGGTGTTCCCCTATAGCTGGCGGGTGTTCCCCTATAGCTGGCGGGTGTTCCCCTATAGCTGGCGGGTGTTCCCCTATGGCTGGCTGGTGTTCCCCTATGGCTGGCTGGTGTTCCCCTATAGCTGGCGGGTGTTCCCCTATCGCTGGCTGGTGTTCCCCTATGGCTGACTGGTGTTCCCCTATGGCTGGCTGGTGTTCCCCTATGGCTGGCTGGTGTTCCCCTATAGCTGGCGGGTGTTCCCCTATGGCTGGCTGATGTTCCCCTATGGCTGGCTGGTGTTCCCCTATGGCTGGCTGGTGTTCCCCTATGGCTGGCTGGTGTTCCCCTATAGCTGGCGGGTGTTCACCTATGGCTGGCTGGTGTTCCCCAATAGCTGGCGGGTGTTCCCCTATGGCTGGCTGGTGTTCCCCTATGGCTGGCTGGTGTTCCCCTATGGCTGGCTGGTGTTCCCCTATGGCTGGCTGGTGTTCCCCTATGGCTGGCTGGTGTTCCCCTATGGCTGGCTGGTGTTCCCCTATGGCTGGCTGGTGTTCCCCTATGGCTGGCTGGTGTTCCCCTATAGCTGGCTGGTGTTCCCCTATGGCTGGCTGGTGTTCCCCTATGGCTGGCTGATGTTCCCCTATAGCTGGCGGGTGTTCCCCTATGGCTGGCTGATGTTCCCCTATAGCTGGCGGGTGTTCCCCTATGGCTGGCTGATGTTCCCCTATGGCTGGCTGGTGTTCCCCTATGGCTGGCTGATGTTCCCCTATGGCTGGCTGGTGTTCCCCTATAGCTGGCTGGTGTTCCCCTATGGCTGGCTGGTGTTCCCCTATGACCAGTGTTATGGGAGTAAAAGGCTGATGTCCTCAACCACACCAGCAAGCCAGTCGGACAGGATGACACTGCACTTTCTGTTGTGTCACTGTACCCTATGGCTGCAAGGTGTTATGGGAGTAAAAGCCCCCCTGAGATGGTGACTTCAACAATGCCCACTGGAGTGTGTCCCCTTTCTGCACATGCACAGTGCAGCTTAGTGACACATGCTTTGTCCCAAATGGCAAACCCCTATGGGCCCTGGTCAGTAGTGTGCTATTAAAGGAACAGGAAGCCATTTGGGACACATAAAGTGCCTGCCGCTGCACCTGCTCACTGCAGTTCAGTGCATATGAGTGGTGAAGGCTTCTATGATGATGAATCATAGAGAGCAGACTAGCAGGGATGGTGCTCATCATCACACCAGATGGCCCATATATACTGCACTATATGTGTGTCATAGAGACACTTGCATCCCAAAATACTTTCTAACACACACATACGGGCTAATGAAGGCACGCATATACATGCATGTACGCACACACACACACACACACACACACACACACACACACACACACACACACACACACACACACACACACACACACACACACACACACACACACACACACACACACACACACACACACACACACACCACAGAATACAGCAACAGATGTGCTCTGCCTATGTTTGGCAGGCTCCAGTCTTAGCAGGGTATACGGAGCTAATGCAGTCTGTGCACATCACCTCAGTTGAAAAAATACACAGTAAAAATACATGAAGTGTGCATTCCATATGGTACACTATTCCCCATGGAGTGCATACACACTAGTCGTACACTATATAGAAAATAGGTGTGATTTGGGACGCAATAAAGCAGCAATATGTAACTTTTTGGGCGACTTGACCAAATGCACATAGAAATGTAAGTTACAGATCTGTCATTCTCATTGAAAGCAAGCATAAGAAGCTGTAGATCTGTTCTATGTGCATTATTTCTATGCTTCCCTTTCTTAAGTTTTGTTTTTGTATCTTTTAATTTCTGTTTTGTACACCAGCTTCAAACAGCTGAAAATATGAATATATATTTCACAGCGGTTTAGGTGGAACAATGATTCTCTACACTATACTTCAGGTTTTGGGGGGAATTGCTCATAAATATTAATTTTGGGAGACAGTTAGCTCACAGTGGTAAAACGCAGTGTTCCTGACATCTATTGCCACTTGCGGTTTAAATTCTAATTCCCCACAGGGGCGCACATTTTTTGTTGTTGAAATGTGGACAAATTTTTTTGCAGTATTGTGTTGGGAAGAAAAGCGCAATCATCACCTTGAAAATTAAGATTAACCCCTTCCTTGAGGTGGTACCACCCAGCACATCTAGAAGGGAATGTATTTCATAATGAACCCCTTCCTTGAGGTGGTACCACCCAGCACATCTAGAAGGGAGTGTATTTCATACTGAACCCCTTCCTTGAGGTGGTACCACCCAGCACATCTAGAAGGGAGTGTATTTCATAATGAACCCCTTCCTTGAGGTGGTACCACCCAGCACATCTAGAAGGGAGTGTATTTCATAATGAACCCCTTCATTGAGGTGGTACCACCCAGCACATCTAGAAGGGAGTGTACTTCATAATGAACCCCTTCCTTGAGGTGGTACCACCTAGCACATCTAGAAGGGAGTGTATTTCATAATGAACCCCTCCCTTGAACAGCACATCTTCCAATGAACCTCCCTTGACGTGGTACCACCCAGCACATCTAGAAGGGAGTGTATTTCATGCTGAACCTCTTCCTTGAGGTGGTACCATCCAGCACATCTAGAAGGGAGTGTACTTCATAATGAACCCCTTCCTTGAGGTGGTACCACCCAGCACATCTAGAAGGGAGTGTACTTCAAAATGAACCCCTCCCTTGAGGTGGTGCCACCCAGCACATCTAGAAGGGAGTGTATTTCATACTGAACCTCTTCCTTGAGGTGGTACCACCCAGCACATCTAGAAGGGAGTGTACTTCATAATGAACCCCTTCCTTGAGGTGGTACCACCCAGCACATCTAGAAGGGAGTGTATTTCATGCTGAACCTCTTCCTTGAGGTGGTACCATCCAGCACATCTAGAAGGGAGTGTACTTCATAATGAACCCCTTCCTTGAGGTGGTACCACCCAGCACATCTAGAAGGGAGTGTATTTCATACTGAACCCCTTCCTTGAGGTGGTACCACCCAGCACATCTAGAAGGGAGTGTATTTCATAATGAACCCCTTCCTTGAGGTGGTACTGTCACACCCTGGTCTAAGTATTTTGTGTTTTTCTTCATGTATTGGGTCAGGCCAGGGTGTGGCATGGAGTTTTTGTATTGTGGTGTGTTTTGTCTTGGGGTTTTGGTGTGTATGTATTTGGGATTGTAGCTAGTGGGGTTATCTAGCAAAGTCTATGGCTGTCTGGAGTGGTTCTCAATCAGAGGCAGGTGCTTATCGTTGTCTCTGATTGGGAACCATATTTAGGCAGCCATATTCTTTGAGTTTGTCGTGGGTGATTGTCCTTAGTGTCTTTGTTCCTGTCGCTGTATTTAGTTGACAAGTATAGGCTGTTTCGGTTTTCATTACGTTTATTGTTTTGTAGTGTTTTGTGTTTATTCGTATTTACGTTTGTTTTCATTAAACATGGATCGCAATCTACACGCTGCAGTTTGGTCCGACTCTCCTTCACCACACCTAGAAAGCCGTTACAGAATCACCCACCACCAACGGACCAAGCAGCGTGTTAACAGGCAGGAGCCACAGGAGAGGCAACAGAGGCAGCAGCAGCTGCAGTGGGAGAGGCTGCACCACCTGGATAAATGGACATGGGAGGAAGAACTGGACGGTAAAGGACCCTGGGCTCAGCCTGGAGAATATCGCCGCCCCAAGGAAGAACTGGAGGCGGCGAAAGCTGAGAGGCGCAGATATGAGGAGGCAGCACGGCGTAGCGGATGGAAGCCTGAGAATCAGCCCCAAACATTTCTTGGGGGGGGGCTCAGGGAGAGTGTGGCAGAGTCAGGAGTCAGACCTGAGCCAACTCTCCCTGTTTATCGTGAGGAGCCAAGGAGGAGACCAGAACCAGAGCCGGTGTTGGAGGTGAGCGAAACAGAGACTGTGAAGGAGTTAATGGGGAAATTGGAGGAGAGAGAAATTAGGGAGTTGCTGTGTTGGTGCTTTTTGCATGGAATTCGCCTGACGGAACGTGTTGGGGATTTGATGGCACCTGGGTTAGCGCTCCATACTCGTCCTGAGGTGCGTGTTAGTCGGCTGGTGAAGTTGGTGCCAGCCTCACGCACCAGGCCTCCTGTGCACATCCCTAGCCTTGCACGTCCTGTGCCAACACTGCTCTCAAGATCTCCAGTACGCCTTCACGGTCTAGCCCATCCTGTGCCACCTCCACACTCCAGTCCTCCGGTAGCAGCTCCCCGCACCAGGCTTCCTGTGCGTGTCCTCGATCCAGTACCACCAGTTCCAGGACCACGCACCAGGCCTTCAGTGCGCCTCGCCTGTTCAGCGCAGCCAGCGCTTTTCTCCTCTCCTGCGCTGCTGGAGTCTCCCGCCTGTTTATCGCAGCCAGAGCCTTTCTCCTCTACAGCGCTGCCGGAGCCTCCCACCTGTTCAGCGCAGCCAGAGCCTTCCTCCTCTACAGCGCTGCCGGAGCCTCCCGCCTGTTTAGCGCAGCCAGAGCCTTTCTCCTCTCCTGCGCTGCCGGAGTCTCCCGCCTGTTCAGCGCAGCCAGAGCTGCCAGTCTGCATGGAGCAGCCAGAGATGTCAGTCTGCATGGAGCAGCCAGAGCTGTCAGTCTGCATGGAGCAGCCAGAGCTGTCAGTCTGCATGGAGCAGCCAGAGCTGTCAGTCTGCATGGAGCAGCCAGAGCTGTCAGTCTACATGGAGCAGCCAGAGCTGCCAGTCTGCATGGAGCAGCCAGAGCTGTCAGTCTGCATGGAGCAGCCAGAGATGTCAGTCTGCATGGAGCAGCCAGAGCTGCCAGTCTGCATGAAGCAGCCAGTCTGCATGGAGCAGCCAGAGCTGCCAGTCTGCATGGAGCAGCCAGAGCTGTCAGTCTGCATGGAGCAGCCAGAGCTGTCAGTCTGCATGGAGCAGCCAGAGCTGTCAGTCTACATGGTGCAGCCAGAGCTGCCAGTCTGCATGAAGCAGCCAGAGCTGTCAGTCTGCATGGAGCAGCCAGAGCTGCCAGTCTGCATGAAGCAGCCAGTCTGCATGGAGCAGCCAGAGCTGTCAATCTGCATGGAGCAGCCAGAGCTGTCAGTCTACATGGAGCAGCCAGAGCTGCTCCGCCAGTCTGCCAGGATCCGCCAGAAGTGCCAGTCAGCCAGGATCCGCCAGAAGTGCCAGTCGGCCAGGATCCGCCAGTAGTGCCAGTCGGCCAGGGTCGGCCAGGATCCGCCAGTCGGCCAGGATCTGCCAGAACCACCAGCCAGCCAGGATCTGGTAGATCCATCAACCTGCCTGAGCTTCTTCTCACTCCTGAGCTTCTTCTCACTCCTGAGCTTCTTCTCACTCCTGAGCTTCTTCTCACTCCCGAGCTTCTTCTCACTCCCGAGCTTCTTCTCACTCCCGAGCTTTCTCTCACTCCCGAGCTTTCTCTCACTCCCGAGCTTCCCCTCAGTCCCGAGCTGTCCTTCAGTCCCGAGCTGTCCTTCAGTCCCGATCTGCTCCTCAGTCCAGTGGGGTTCTGGGTGAGTACTACTAGGCCATGGTCGGCGGCGAGGGTGGTCTATCCAGGGACGCGAGGAGAGGGGACTAAGACATTGACTGAGTGGGTTCCACGTACCGCGTCGGAGCCGCCACCATGGACAGACGCCCACCCGGACCCTCCCTATTGTTTTGAGGTGCGTTCGGGAGTCCGCACCTTAGGGGGGGGGTTCTGTCACGCCCTGGTCTAAGTATTTTGTTTTTTTCTTCATGTATTGGGTCAGGCCAGGGTGTGGCATGGAGTTTTTGTATTGTGGTGTGTTTTGTCTTGGGGTTTTGGTGTGTATGTATTTGGGATTGTAGCTAGTGGGGTTATCTAGCAAAGTCTATGGCTGTCTGGAGTGGTTCTCAATCAGAGGCAGGTGCTTATCGTTGTCTCTGATTGGGAACCATATTTAGGCAGTCATATTCTTTGAGTTTGTCGTCGGTGATTGTCCTTAGTGTCTTTGTTCCTGTCGCTGTATTTAGTTGACAAGTATAGGCTGTTTTGGTTTTCATTACGTTTATTGTTTTGTAGTGTTTTGTGTTTATTCGTATTTACGTTTGTTTTCATTAAACATGGATCGCAATCTACACGCTGCAGTTTGGTCCGACTCTCCTTCACCACACCTAGAAAGCCGTTACAGGTACCACCCAGCACATCTAGAATGGAGTGTATTTCATAATGAACCCCTTCCTTGAGGTGGTACCACCCAGCACATCTAGAAGGGAATGTATTTCATAATGAACCCCTTCCTTGAGGTGGTACCACCCAGCACATCTAGAAGGGAGTGTATTTCATACTGAACCCCTTCCTTGAGGTGGTACCACCCAGGACATCTAGAAGGGAGTGTATTTCATAATGAACCCCTCCCTTGAGGTGGTACCACCCAGCACATCTAGAAGGGAGTGTATTTCATACTGAACCCCTTCCTTGAGGTGGTACCACCCAGCACATCTAGAAGGGAGTGTACTTCATAATGAACCCCTTCCTTGAGGTGGTACCACCCAGCACATCTAGAAGGGAGTGTATTTCATAATGAACCCCTTCCTTGAGGTGGTACCATCCAGCACATCTAGAAGGGGGTGTATTTCATACTGAACCCCTTCCTTGAGGTGGTACCACCCAGCACATCTAGAAGGGAGTGTATTTCATACTGAACCCCTTCATTGAGGTGGTACCACCCAGCACATCTAGAAGGGAGTGTATTTCATACTGAACCCCTCCCTTGAGGTGGTACCACCCAGCACATCTAGAAGGGAGTGTATTTCATAATGAACCCCTTCCTTGAGGTGGTACCACCCAGCACATCTAGAAGGGAGTGTATTTCATACTGAATCCCTTCCTTGAGGTGGTACCACCCAGCACATCTAGAAGGGAGTGTATTTCATACTGAACCCCTTCCTTGAGGTGGTACCACCCAGCACATCTAGAAGGGAGTGTATTTCATACTGAACCCCTTCCTTGAGGTGGTACCACCCAGCACATCTAGAAGGGAGTGTATTTCATACTGAACCCCTTCCTTGAGGTGGTACCACCCAGCACATCTAGAAGGGAGTGTATTTCATACTGAACCCCTTCCTTGAGGTGGTACCACCCAGCACATCTAGAAGGGAGTGTACTTCATAATGAACCCCTTCCTTGAGGTGGTACCACCCAGCACATCTAGAAGGGAGTGTACTTCATAATGAACCCCTTCCTTGAGGTGGTACCACCCAGCACATCTAGAAGGGAGTGTATTTCATACTGAATCCCTTCCTTGAGGTGGTACCACCCAGCACATCTAGAAGGGAGTGTATTTCATACTGAACCCCTTCCTTGAGGTGGTACCACCCAGCACATCTAGAAGGGAGTGTATTTCATACTGAACCCCTTCCTTGAGGTGGTACCACCCAGCACATCTAGAAGGGAGTGTATTTCATACTGAACCCCTCCCTTGAGATGACAGAGGAACCTTCTCAAGGTGCCTCTACATCACCATTTCAATGGTGAAGTTGAACTGCTAGGGGTAAAAAGTTACCAAACATTAAGAACACCTTCCTAATATTGAGTTTATCCCCTTTTGCCCTCAGAGCAGCCTCAATCCGTCGGGGCACAAGGTGTCCAAAGCGTTCCACAGGGATGCTGGCCCATGTTGACTCCAATGCTTCCCACAGTTGTGTCAAGTTAGCTGGATGTCCTTTGGGGGGTGGACTATTCTTGAGACCCACAGGAAACTGCTAAGCGTGAAAAGCCCAGAAGTGTTGCAGTTCTTGACACAAACCGGTGCACCTGACACCTACTACCATACCCTGTTTAAAGGCACTAAAATCTTTTGTCTTGCCCATTCACCCTCTCAATGGCACACATACACAACCCATGTCTCAATTGTCTTAAGGCTTAAAAATCCTTATTTAACCTGTATCCTCCCCTTCATCTACACAGGTGTCATCAATAAGGGATCATATTTTTCACCTGGATTCACCTTGTCAGGCTATGTCAAGGTGTTCCTAATGTTTTGTACACTCAGTGCATATCACTTTTGCAATGAACTGTCAAAATGAAGACCAGAATTGACATGTTTCACTATAACTAAGTCAAAAACATCTGGGTTTTCCTTAACACCCTCCCACTTAACCCCCTCCCACTTAACACCCTCCCATTTAACACCCTCCCACTTAACCCCTCCCACTTAACACCCTCCAATAACACCCTCCCACTTAACCCCCTCCCACTTAACCCCTGTGTAACACCCTGGTATAAACACCCTCCCACTTAACCCCTCCCAGTTAATACCCTTGGTAACACCCTCCCATAACCCCCTCCCACTTAACACCCTCCCACTTAACCCCTCCCAGTAACACCCTCCCACTTAACACCCTCCCACTTAACCCCCTCCCACTTAACCCCTCCCCACCCTCCCACTTAACACCCTGGGTTAACCCCCTCCCACCCTCCCACTTAACACCCTCCCACTTAACCCCTCCCACTTAACCCCCTCCCACTTAACACCCTCCCACTTAACCCCCTCCGGGTTAACAGGGTCCCACTTAACCCGGAAGCCACCTGTACCAATCAACTGGCGACCGGGGTCAGTCTGTAGGCACATGGCCCGCCACAAGGAGTCGCTAGGGTGTGATGAGCCAAGTAAAGCCCCCGGCCAAACCCTCCCCTAACCAGGACGACGCTGGGAAAATTCTGCACCATCCTATGGGACTCCCGGCCACGCGGTTGTGGCACAGCCCGGGAATGAACCCGGGTCTGTAGTAACGCCTCTAGCATTTAGACCGGTCCAATGTGTTTCAACCTCAGTGAATAGCTGCATGGAACTAAAAACAAAAAGCAGCCGGCAGCGACTGGGAGGTCCGTGGGGCGATGCACAATTGGCCTAGCGTCCGGGTTAGGGAGGGTTTGGCTGATAGGGATATGCTTGTCTCGTGGCGCACCAGCAACTCCTGTGGCGGGCAGTAAAATAAAAAATCGCCAGGTGCAAAGTGTTCCTCCGAACATTGGTGCGGCTGGCTGACGGGTTGGATGCGCGCTTTTTAAAAAGCAGTGCGGCTTGGTTGTTGTGTTTCTTAGGACGCATGACTTTCGACCTCATTTCAAGGTGCGGGAGTTGTAGCGATGAGACAAGATAGTAACTACTAATAATTGGATACTATGAAATTGGGGAGAAAAAGGGGGTAAAATAAAAAATAAATAATACTTTTCTTACTGTAAAAACGAATGATCTGACTGATCCTTATTCTAGGCATATCCAATATGCTCCATGGAATTTATAGCTCATTTCAAGGTGCATTTGACATTATTATATTGAGGTGATGAAAGAAGTACACCTACAAGGAAAAAATATGGAAAATCTGCCAAAAATATGGGTCACGCTTCAGATGGCTGCACACACACATTACACCACGCCAGGACACCATGGTTACCAGGTTACCCAGGAGACATGTCAAATCAGAAGCCAATCAGTTTCATATATGATACACACCTGCAGCAGCATCCAGCTGCTCATTCAGAAAGTTTAGTACATATGGAGAAAGCCATTGGAATGGAATGTGTAAAGCAGAGAAATCACCTGGATAATTATCATTAGCAAGTGATAGCCCCATTTCAATGGGAGAAACAGCGAAGCCCCACTCAGCAGCCCTGACAGAGGGAGGGATGGATGGAGGCAGGGAGAGAGAGGGAGATACCAGTAAGGTCTACAGTTAAAAAAATACCTCAGCTCTGGGGTCTTAAGATCACTACTCTGACCAGAGAATGAATGCAAACCTAGTCTGCTACTGAATGACCTATTTAAAAGAGCAGATGTCCAGCAAAGGCAGATGGAGAACAGCATATATACAGTATATGTATATATCTCCCTCTCTCTCTCCCTCTCCTGCCTCTCCTCTCTCTCTCCCTCTCCTCTCCCTCTGTTCTGTTTTACAGTTCAAACTCCTGGGAGTTGTTTGACCATGTTCAATTTAACACAGACAGATGGAGACAGTGTTTCCTGTGATTGCATTACCATATCCCCCTACTGGGGGAAGAGTTTTAGGGAGTAACTGGGGGACTGAGAGACAGACAGGGACTGAGACAAAGGATGGGAAAGAGGGAGGGGTACACACAAACACACACACAGTTGGAAAGTACTCGCTCCTTCTCTGTCCTGTACTGGTACAGTGATAGAAAGTAGCCTACTGCCTCCTGGGAGTTGGTGAAGTCCATAGGACTGAAAATTGATGAATGTAACAATCATGTCTCTCTCACTAACAAATCTAGTCATGGGTGGTAACTCTCGAAGGCAAGGCACTCTGGGAAATATTTGAAAAAGGTTTTAAACTAACGAGTGTGTTAATTTAACACTGTTCCATTGTCTACATAGGTCCACAGACTCAACACTTTCAGTGTTGATATAACACTTTCAGTGTTCATTTTGTTTGTTTTTTAACACTGGTGAATTTGCTGTGTATATGTGTTTGCCTGAGTGTGTGTTTGTGTCTTGCCTAGAAAGACTATCACTCATCACTCACACGTTGGTGGTGAATATCCCATAGATGAGGTCTTGTTCAGGCAGATAGAAGGTGCTCTGCAGCTCGTTATAGTAGAAGGGGATCTCTCCTGAGCGCGAGCAGTTCAGCCTGGCCTTCATGAAGGTGGTCCAGGTGTCCTCCAGTAGGAACCGCCCTCCGATGTCGTTCTTACAGACCCGGGCCACCCGGGAGTAGACAGTCTTCCCACAGTCGTGTTCCACGGCGTTCTCACGCAGAAAGAAAAAGGTGAAGAGACCCACATCGTACGCTGAGATGAAATGGGGTTCTGAAGAAGAGAAGAGGAGGAGAGGACAGGAAGAGAGGAGTGGAAATGGACAGGAGAGGACAGGAAGAGAGGAGTGGAAGAGGAGGAGAGGACGGGGGAGGAGAAGAGACAAAGCAGAGAGGGAAAGGGAGACAAAGTCAGAGAGAGCATTAGACTCCATGAAGCCACAGCTGAGGATTCTCAATGTCATGGTAGTCTATACTGGTAGCCAATACTGATGAATAAACGTGTACAGTCATGTTGATAATAAAGATATTACTCATCCTGTGGGACATACTGTACATTCATTAGTAATAGTCATCCTGCAAAATGTACAATACATTCATTCCTCCTTCTGTAAATACCAGGACAGTTGATCATCTGGATATACATGGTAAAGACGTGAGTCTAACGCACTCGACGGGGGGAATAGAAATCAATAGAGACCATGACTTCATCATTCCTTCCACTTTGACTTGGTGGTCAGAAACACCATATGGCAACATGGATGCTCAAACCTTGTCACGGTTGTTATAAACACAGGCACTGTTTAGTCTTGACTCCACAACGGAACACATTAACAGCACACCTGGGTTCAAAACCTTCAGGCAGGCTCAAGCAAAAGCATGCAAAAGATTTGGAGTACTATTTGAAGCCATGTGTGATAACAAGTAGGATCGTCCTCTCCGGTTATAACGTAGAATTTACTCATGACTAGAGAGGCAGTGAGCTGGTGAAAACAACAAAATATGGCTGTCAGTTCTGCTTTCTCTCTGGGACCATACATTCTCAGTGATTTCACACACACACACACACACACACACACACATGCACACACATGCACACACACACACACGCACACACATGCACACACACACACACACACACACACACACAAACAGGCACACAGAAACACATGAACTCACTGCGTGGATTCAGAGCAGAGTGGAGAGTGGAGATACTAACCTGCAAACAGCCATGACGGTAAATGCCCCAGGGGCCAGCACTACCGTTTAAGCGAATGAGATTATAGGAGAATGCAAGCAACCGGCAGGAATGGAAACGACATCAGGAGCAATAACAGGACTCGTAATTCCATTTCAGAACACTGATAAAAACCAACTGCAGGTAGTGACTGGCCACAGCCAATAGGAATGGGTGAAATGGTTGAGACTGACTGGATTACCAACTAGCACAATGTTTGGTAAAATCTCAAATCAAATTTTATTGGCCACATGAACCGAATAGAACAAGTGTGGACTTCACTGTGAAATGCTTACTTATGAGCCCTTTCTCATCATTGTAGTTAAAAAGTAAGAAAATGTACAAATAGATCAAATAAAATAGTAACACAATAAAATAGCACAATAAAATAACAATAACAGGTCTATATACAGGCTATATACAAGGAGTACTGGTACTGAGTCAGTGTACTGGGGTACGAGGTAGTTGGGGTGATTGATTGAGGTAATATGTGAATGTAAGTTTGGTTAGGTGATTGATTGAAGTACTATGTGAATGTAGGTTTTGTTAGGTGATTGATTGATTGAAGTACTATGTGAATGTAGGTTTGGTTAGGTGATTGATTGATTGATAAGTACTATGTGAATGTAGGTTTGGTAAGGTGATTGATTGAGGTAATATGTGAATGTAGGTTTGGTTAGGTGATTGATTGAGGTAATATGTACATGTAGGTTTGGTTTGGTGATTGATTGAAGTACTATGTGAATGTAGGTTTTGTTAGGTGATTGATTGATTGAAGTACTATGTGAATGTAGGTTTGGTAAGGTGATTGATTGAGGTAATATGTAAATGTAGGTTTGGTTAGGTGATAGATTGAGCTAATATGTACATGTAGGTTGTGTTAGGTGATTGATTGATTGAAGTACTATGTGAATGTAGGTTTGGTTAGGTGATTGATTGATTGATTGAAGTACTATGTGAATGTAGGTTTGGTAAGGTGATTGATTGAGGTAATATATACATGAAAGTTTGGTTAGGTGATTGATTGAGGTAATATGTGAATGAAAGTTTGGTTAGGTGATTGATTGAAGTACTATGTACATGAAAGTTTGGTTAGGTGATTGATTGAAGTACTATGTGAATGTAGGTTTGGTTAGGTGATTGATTGAAGTACTATGTACATGAAAGTTTGGTTAGGTGATTGATTGAAGTACTATGTGAATGTAGGTTTGGTTAGGTGATTGATTGAAGTACTATGTACATGAAAGTTTGGTTAGGTGATTGATTGATGTACTATGTGAATGTAGGTTTGGTTAGGTGATTGATTGAGGTAATATGTACATGTAGGTTTGGTTAGGTGATTGATTGAAGTAATATGTACATGTAGGTTTGGTTAGGTGATTGATTGAAGTACTATGTACATGAAAGTTTGGTTAGGTGATTGATTGATGTACTATGTGAATGTAGGTTTGGTTAGGTGATTGATTGAGGTAATATGTACATGTAGGTTTGGTTAGGTGATTGATTGAAGTACTATATGAATGTAGGTTTGGTTAGGTGATTGATTGAGGTAATATGTACATGTAGGTTTGGTTAGGTGATTGATTGAGGTAATATGTACATGTAGGTTTGGTTAGGTGATTGATTGAGGTAATATATACATGAAAGTTTGGTTAGGTGATTGATTGAGGTAATATGTGAATGTAGGTTTGGTTAGGTGATTGATTGAGGTAATATGTACATGAAAGTTTGGTTAGGTGATTGATTGAGGTAATATGTGAATGTAGGTTTGGTTAGGTGATTGATTGAGGTAATACAGTGCCTTGCGAAAGTATTCGGCCCCCTTGAACTTTGCGACCTTTTGCCACATTTCAGGCTTCAAACATAAAGATATAAAACTGTATTTTTTTGTGAAGAATCAACAACAAGTGGGACACAATCATGAAGTGGAACGACATTTATTGGATATTTCAAACTTTTTTAACAAATGAAAAACTGAAAAATTGGGCGTGCAAAATTATTCAGCCCCTTTACTTTCAGTGCAGCAAACTCTCTCCAGAAGTTCAGTGAGGATCTCTGAATGATCCAATGTTGACCTAAATGACTAATGATGATAAATACAATCCACCTGTGTGTAATCAAGTCTCCGTATAAATGCACCTGCACTGTGATAGTATCAGAGGTCCGTTAAAAGCGCAGAGAGCATCATGAAGAACAAGGAACACACCAGGCAGGTCCGAGATACTGTTGTGAAGAAGTTTAAAGCCGGATTTGGATACAAAAAGATTTCCCAAGCTTTAAACATCCCAAGGAGCACTGTGCAAGCGATAATATTGAAATGGAAGGAGTATCAGACCACTGCAAATCTACCAAGACCTGGCCGTCCCTCTAAACTTTCAGCTCATACAAGGAGAAGACTGATCAGAGATGCAGCCAAGAGGCCCATGATCACTCTGGATGAACTGCAGAGATCTACAGCTGAGGTGGGAGACTCTGTCCATAGGACAACAATCAGTCGTATATTGCACAAATCTGGCCTTTATGGAAGAGTGGCAAGAAGAAAGCCATTTCTTAAAGATATCCATAAAAAGTGTCGTTTAAAGTTTGCCACAAGCCACCTGGGAGACACACCAAACATGTGGAAGAAGGTGCTCTGGTCAGATGAAACCAAAATGGAACTTTTTGGCAACAATGCAAAACGTTATGTTTGGCGTAAAAGCAACACAGCTCATCACCCTGAACACACCATCCCCACTGTCAAACATGGTGGTGGCAGCATCATGGTTTGGGCCTGCTTTTCTTCAGCAGGGACAGGGAAGATGGTTAAAATTGATGGGAAGATGGATAGAGCCAAATACAGGACCATTCTGGAAGAAAACCTGATGGAGTCTGCAAAAGACCTGAGACTGGGACGGAGATTTTGTCTTCCAACAAGACAATGATCCAAAACATAAAGCAAAATCTACAATGGAATGGTTAAAAAATAAACATATCCAGGTGTTAGAATGGCCAAGTCAAAGTCCAGACCTGAATCCAATCGAGAATCTGTGGAAAGAACTGAAAACTGCTGTTCACAAATGCTCTCCATCCAACCTCACTGAGCTCGAGCTGTTTTGCAAGGAGGAATGGGAAAAAATGTCAGTCTCTCGATGTGCAAAACTGATAGAGACATACCCCAAGCGACTTACAGCTGTAATCGCAGCAAAAGGTGGCGCTACAAAGTATTAACTTAAGGGGGCTGAATAATTTTGCACGCCCAATTTTTCAGTTTTTGATTTGTTAAAAAAGTTTGAAATATCCAATAAATGTCGTTCCACTTCATGATTGTGTCCCACTTGTTGTTGATTCTTCACAAAAAAATACAGTTTTATATCTTTATGTTTGAAGCCTGAAATGTGGCAAAAGGTCGCAAAGTTCAAGGGGGCCGAATACTTTCGCAAGGCACTGTATGTGAATGTAGGTAGGGGGTAAAAAGTAGTAAGTCTGGGTAGCCGTTTAATTAACTGTTCAGCAGTCTTATGGCTTTGGGGTAGAAGCTGTTCAGGAGCATTTTTGTCCCAGACTTGGTGCTCCGGTACCGCTTGCCGTGTGGTAGCAGAGAGAACGGACTGTGATTTGGGTGGCTGGAGTCTTTGACAATTTACATTCCCTTGTCAGCTGAATATTCATCCACTGTCCCATTATTCTTATCCTATAGTTTGCGATATCAAACTCTTCCATCATTATCTCTAGTCTAAGCTTAATGGGAGAAGAGACCACGTAAGAACCCATAGCTTTGCCCGTGAATAATCAAATGTAATGTAATCCATGTAAAAACCTGTAATCCATTTCTGAAAAACTATCATGACAAATATACCAACACATCCCTCACCTGCTCTGCATGGAACTTTGCAATGGAGGACAAGGTTTTCCAGGTCAGTTAACAGCCATGTACATGATGGGGTTGTGTGTGTATGTGTGTGTGTGTGTGTGTGTGTGTGTGTGTGTGTGTGTGTGTGTGTGTGTGTGTGTGTGTGTGTGTGTGTGTGTGTGTGTGTGTGTGTGTGTGTGTGTGTGTGTGTGTGTGTGTGTGTGTGTGTGTATGCGTGTATACTGTATCACCAGACCTCCTGTCGGGTCCTAGATAATTACCATGGAAAGAGAAGCTATGGAAACAGGCATTAGCGTAGATTAACTGCTGCTTCCCCACGGCTGTCACACACACACACACACACACACACACACACACACACACACACACACACACACACACACACACACACACACCTGTGGCTGTCAGAGGTGGCATAGGAATGAGCTAATACTCCATGTTTAGGCTGTGTCATTTGTGGCAGTCAATTCAACAAATAGCATTTTTCCACTTCCCTGCCGAAAGTAAACAGATTGTTCAATCTCCACAAAGACTGATTGAGGCCTGCGGGGGGTGGAACTCACACACAGCCACGTGACTGAACATGGGGAGGAGGAGGAGGAGGAGGGAGAGAGAGAGAGAGAGAGAGAGATTATTGCTTGCCTGTGTGTGTTGCCTAGGCTCATTACTAGAAATTAGATTTAAATTCTCACTCCGTCTCCTCTGATCCTGCCAGATCCAGCTCCAGACTCTGGAAGGAGAGTCTGTACAGCAAAGTGGGCTTTGCCCCAAGAGGATGTGTGTATTTCAGAAGGGCTGAGGGAATGGAAAGGCAAGGTGGTGCCAACAGTGGGTGTCTGTCTGTCTGTCTATCTGCAACCAGCTGTGATTATGCTGATGAGCACTCTCTTCGCCGCTCCACTCCTCTCCTTCCTTCCTCCCTCGCTTGCTCTCTCACTTGCCCCCTCCTGTGGTAAAGCCCACCTCCCACACACACACACACACACACAGCCCTGCGTGGCATGAAGCATGCAGCGTGCTGTAATTTCACCCTCTCCCTGCCACGGGGAATAATTATACCACTCACTGCCTCCTGAGTCTATCTTCTCTCCTCTGCCTGGCCTGTATATTTCTGCCCCCTACCTTTCCTCTCAGCCCTTTTCTTCCTCTGTCTCTCCCTACTGAACAGAGCATGTGAGTGGAGTTGAGCGGTCTGAAATCCCGCTCATTGCTCATGAGCAGTCGCTCCATGTCCTTTCCAACCACTCACACTAAAAAGGCTCCTCTCTCACAGGGAAAAAAACTGCCGCTCCAAATCCGCTCCATTCATTCAAATCACAGATTAACCAACACCCATCTATTTTGTGACCACCTGAACCTACCATTTGGTTTTGAAGTATTGAAACTAAACCATATGATTTGAACGAAAAGTAATTTAATAAACAACATGAAAAGGTGACTGTAAGAAGCGCTCATCATTTCAAATAGGCTTCATGTCATATTAAACAGCATATAAACACTATAAATAGGTCAGGAGTCAAACAGGGAGTCTAAGTGAATTAATTATAAATGATTTAGGCTATATTATTTCAATTATTTCAAGGCTATAGCCTACAAAGAAATACATTGTGAAGCATTTGCTAGGCTGGCAGGGACATTAAGCACTCAGAATTTTAAAATGTTGTTGTATTAAATCATTATAGTTTATATATTGCACATAGGCTGTGACACACTTGGAATTAAATACAAATTAAATGGAAAAATGCCTTATTAGGATCAGTGCCTTTGAATTCATTTTTGGAAAGACGAGTTTGGCCAGAGTTTCTGGCTTCAGGATCATGTGATGAGGGCAGCAGTGGGGAATACCCTCACTGTGCTCGCAGAGCCACAGGAGATACTAATCACCCTTCGGGCCACTCTTGCCAGGCTGGGCAGGGACGCAGAGTTGTTTTTGTTTTCTTTGATAGGTAGGCCTAAAGGTTTATAAGCAAAAATAACCCTTTCAAAATGGAAAGAGGTAATATGCCAGGCCTATTGGGCCAAAATCCATGATAACCTTTTGTATAGATAATAAAAAGATGTTTTGTTTATAAATACCCACCTTGTTCCTTTCTGTTAGCATGTGCACATAGTAAGTACACCATCATGCTTTTGGGATACTTGTATTTTTAGATTTCACAATGTTTCTAAAGTTGTGGACACACTACTTCACCACACTCCGCTCTTGGTCCTCCTCGTCTCAAGTCACCTGTAAGTTTTACTCGTTTTTTTCTGAAAATATTTAGACAACTCCATGACAGTAGCTAAAGCAAGGGGCTATAGCAGTATGCAAGTGCATGTCGCTGCAGGAATGCCCTGAGCCCATGAAGTGAGCACTACTTGGAACGTTACTGGAGCAAACTTGTAGCAGGCAAGAAGGCCGATGCTCCAGTCTTTGGGAAACTCGCTCCGTGCTCCAGTCAAACTGAGCATGCTCTGCTCCATGCTCTGCTCCATGCTCTGCTCCTTGCTCTGCTCCATATTCTGCTCCATACTCTACTCCATGCTCTGCTCCATGCTCTGCTCCATACTCTGCTCCATGCTCTGCTCCTTGCTCTGCTCCATACTCTGCTCCATGCTCTGCTCCATACTCTGCTCCTTGCTCTGCTCCATGCTCTGCTCCATGCTCTGCTCCTTGCTCTGCTCCATGCTCTGCTCCTTGCTCTGCTCCATACTCTGCTCCATACTCTGCTCCATACTCTGCTCCATGCTCTGCTCCTTGCTCTGCTCCATACTCTGCTCCATACTCTGCTCCATACTCTACTCCATGCTCTGCTCCATGCTCTGCTCCATGCTCTGCTCCATACTCTGCTCCATACTCTGCTCCATGCTCTGCTCCATGCTCTGCTCCATACTCTGCTCCATGCTCTGCTCCATGCTCTGCTCCATACTCTGCTCCATACTCTGCTCCATGCTCTGCTCCATGCTCTGCTCCATACTCTGCTCCATACTCTGCTCCATGCTCTGCTCCATACTCTGCTCCTTGCTCTGCTCCATGCTCTGCTCCATGCTCTGCTCCTTGCTCTGCTCCATACTCTGCTCCTTGCTCTGCTTCGTTTAAACTAGAGATCTACTACCCGACCAGAACCAGACGGGCCACAACACACCGTGTTAGGGCTGGTGTGTCGTTATTTCATCAATAACTAAGCTACAGGCAGGGCTCGGGTATCACTACATTGATCACTAAGAATTTGAAGTTGAGCCATTTGCTCATGCTCTGCGGCACAGTAGTCATTGTCACGCCCTGACCATAGAGAGCCTTTTTATTCTCTATGTTGGTTAGGGCGAGGTGTGACTAGGGTGGGTTGTGTATTTCTATGTTGGCCTGGTATGGTTACCAATCAGAGGAAGCTGTGTTTTGTCGTCTCTGATTGGGGAGCATATTTAGGCAGCCATTTTCACACTGTGTTTTGTGGGATCTTGTTTTTGTGTTGTTGCCTGTGAGCACGTCATTTACGTCACGTTTTGGTCATTCTTTATTGTTTTTGTAAGTTTCACTTGTGGAACCCAGATCACGCTGCGCTTTGGTCCGAGTATGCTTCCAACGATGATCGTGACAGTCATATCTGACTAAGATCCTAACATGGTGTCAGAAGTGCTTCAACCTCGTCAAATATAAAACAGGAGAGATTATTTCACAGAATATAATCATGTTCCTTGAGTTTTGTCAGAGTTTATAGTGATGAAAAATAGCTAATAGCTAACTGCTCTCTCATGTCTCTTCATTGAGCAGAGCAGTCCAAGTGGAGCCGTCACCATTGACACTCAGACTCAGAGCGAACTGAGCGAGCTGCACACAGGGAGCTAATGGATTTACTAACAGAGGAAGTTATTTCTGATTTCGGGCTTTTGAAAGATCCTTAATTGTCGCTTTTTTTTTTTTTTGTCATTTTAAATTGATTTTTGTAAATGACTGTAAAGCCCAATATGGTAATGCCCAAATTTGGCAGAAGCAATCGGGTCTGGATAGGTTAGGGCCTGAACGTTGTGGGCATTTGCAGGGATTGATCTTAAAATTCATGCCCGTGCAGGGCTCTAGTGCACACCTCTACCCCCTCAATCTTCCTCTCTCCCCCTTTCTTCTCCCTCCTATTTTCTTCTCCTCTTTTCTCCTCCTACTCTATGGAGCCTAGAACTAAATATGGTTGCTGTGTTTGAAATACTGCAGATAATAATCACAGTTTCAGAAAAGGTTTGTCTTTTTTCTGCTGGAGTCAGGATGTATTTGTGAGGTGCATTCAGTAAAAAGGCCTGGTGTCAGCAACAGAAAGATTACAGACACCTAGCTAGGACTTTTGGGGCTGATGATGGAGGTTTATCTAACTTAGCTTTTCTATAGTACCAGCCAAAACCAGCTCATACGGTCCACAATACCGTACCTAGGTGGATTACACTCAAATCGCATACTTTATTTTGTGGGGGGGTCAAATTACCATGTCTTTTTACTTGGATACTAGGAAATAGTAGAAATGGTGTCCCTGAGAAACATGGCTGATAGCCTGAAACATGGTAGATAACAGACTGCACCAAGCCATTAACAATCAGGAAGCACTGGGCCTCTAACAAAGATCTTAGCTCCTATGCAATCCACTTTAATTGACTTTACCGAATCAACTATTACAAACACATGGTGGGCAGTGCGGGTGGTGTCAACACACACACACATTACAAACACATGGTGGGCAGTGCGGGTGGTGTCAACACACACACACATTACAAACACATGGTGGGCAGTGCGGGTGGTGTCAACACACACACACACTACAAACACATGGTGGGCAGTGCGGGTGGTGTCAACACACACACACATTACAAACACATGGTGGGCAGTGCGGGTGGTGTCAACACACACACACATTACAAACACATGGTGGGCGGTGCGGGTGGTGTCAACACACACACACATTACAAACACATGGTGGGCAGTGCGGGTGGTGTCAACACACACACACATTACAAACACATGGTGGGCAGTGAAGGTGGTGTCAACACACACACACATTACAAAAACATGGTGGGCGGTGCGGGTGGTGTCAACACACACACACATTACAAACACATGGTGGGCAGTGAAGGTGGTGTCAACACACACACACATTACAAAAACATGGTGGGCGGTGCGGGTGGTGTCAACACACACACACATTACAAACACATGGTGGGCAGTGCGGGTGGTGTCAACACACACACACATTACAAACACATGGTGGGCAGTGCGGGTGGTGTCAACACACACACACACATTACAACCACATGGTGGGCAGTGCGGGTGGTGTCAACACACACACACATTACAAACACATGGTGGGCAGTGAAGGAGGTGTCAACACACACACACATTACAAACACATGGTGGGCAGTGCGGGTGGTGTCAACACATACACACACACATTACAAACACATGGTGGGCAGTGTGGGTGGTGTCAACACACACACACATTACAAACACATGGTGGGCAGTGCGGGTGGTGTCAACACACACACACACTACAAACACATGGTGGGCAGTGCGGGTGGTGTCAACACACACACACATTACAAACAGATGGTGGGCAGTGTGGGTGGTGTCAACACACACACACACATTACAAACACATGGTGGGCAGTGTGGGTGGTGTCAGCACACACACACATTACAAACACATGGTGGGCAGTGCGGGTGGTGTTAACACACACACACATTACAACCACATGGTGGGCAGTGCGGGTGGTGTCAACACACACACACATTACAAACACATGGTGGGCAGTGAAGGTGGTGTCAACACACACACACATTACAAACACATGGTGGGCAGTGTGGGTGGTGTCAACACACACACACACATTACAAACACATGGTGGGCAGTGCGGGTGGTGTCAACACACACACACACATTACAAACACATGGTGGGCAGTGCGGGTGGTGTCAACACACACACACATTACAACCACATGGTGGGCAGTGCGGGTGGTGTCAACACACACACACATTACAAACACATGGTGGGCAGTGAAGGTGGTGTCAACACACACACACATTACAAAAACATGGTGGGCGGTGCGGGTGGTGTCAACACACACACACATTACAAACACATGGTGGGCAGTGCGGGTGGTGTCAACACACACACACACTACAAACACATGGTGGGCAGTGCGGGTGGTGTCAACACACACACACACTACAAACACATGGTGGGCAGTGAAGGTGGTGTCAACACACACACACATTACAAAAACATGGTGGGCGGTGCGGATGGTCTCAACACACACACACATTACAAACACATGGTGGGCAGTGCGGGTGGTGTCAACACGCACACACACTACAAACACATGGTGGGCAGTGCGGGTGGTGTCAACACACACACACACTACAAACACATGGTGGGCAGTGCGGGTGGTGTCAACACACACACACACACACTACAAACACATGGTGGGCAGTGTGGGTGGTGTCAACACACACACACACTACAAATGCACACACACAGCGAGGTTTGTGGAACCGTCATTTACCGTTGAGCCACTTGGAGTTGTACTGGGCAGTCCGAAGGGGTGGCATGCCTCCTAGGCTCCGGTAGATGACGGGGTCGCGACCCGAAAAATCTATGACAGTGGCGGCGAACAGCTCACCACTCTCCGTCACCACCGCTGTGGAGTTATGGCGAGGGTCATACGGGCACCGTGCCACGCCGTTCACACGATCCAACACACTGGACATGTTCCCCACCTGAGCGAGGGGGAGGGAGGGGAGAGAGAGAGTGTGAGAGCAAGAAAATGATAGTAACAACACACTATCTTCTCACAGACCATATGGCTGTTTGATGTTTACATTCCAGTCATGTAGCTGGAGACGACCTTATCTTAATGCCTCCTTTCACCATTCACTGTCTATCATCCCCCACCCCTATTCCTGCCAGTTATCACTCTATCCCTCTCTTCCCTTCATCTCCCCTTCGTTCCCCCCACTCCGTCATTCCACACTTTAAAAAAATGATGCTCTAAAACAACCCAATATGGGTTATTTGGTAACCCAGTGCTGGTTAAATAGTGGACAGAACAAGTTGGGTTATTTTGACCCAGCCAGTAGGGTCGTTTGGATTACACAAACATGGGTTAATTTAACCTGTTACTCCTACCCCCTACTTTTTCGAACATTCTGTTAAAAATCGCACAACATTTCAGTGCCCTGCTACTCATGCCAGGAATATAGTATATGCATATGATTAGTATGTGTGGATAGAAAACACTCAGACGTTTATAAAACTGGTTAAATCACGGCTGTGACTATAACAGAACGTGCGTTTCATCGAAAAGTGCAGGAAAATCTGATCACTGAAAATGGAAAAATATATCCATGCGCCACTTCAACCAATTGATAAAGGTGAACCACATTAAATGGGGCGAGGTTGCAATACCTACAGCTTCCACACGATGTCAACAGTCTTGTCATTTGCCTAGTATTTTTTTCTTGGTCAAACTGACGCAAGGCAGAGCCTTTCTTCCGGTCTCCGACCGGATATTTTGGTTGAGATTTACATCGCCTCGTGATCAATTTGATCGCTTATTAACGTTTACTAATACCTAAAGTTGCATTACAACGAGTGTAGCTTTAATTCACTACCCTGCATGTGTATTTTAATGAACGTTTGAGTTTTAACTAGTACTATTAGCATTTAGCGTAGCGCATTTGCATTTCCAGATGTCTAGATGGGACACCTGCGTGTCAGGTAGGAGCAAGAGGTTAACCATCAGATGGGTATTTTTTACTGTCATGCTAGGTTGACATATTAGCTGGGTCTTTTTGAATGTAATCCTTAGGTTACTTTCAGGAGGCGTGGCTTATTAAGGGCATGGCTTTCAGCTAGTGCTTATTGGCCACCTGTGAGAGTAAATGTCATTCCTGTTCATCATGTTAAGTTCACATCAAATCAAATTTTATTGATCACATACACATGGTTAGTGGATGTTAATGCGAGTGTAGCAAAATGCTTGTGCTTCTAGTTCTGACAGAGCAGTAATATCTATAATGACTACCTAATACACACAATGAATAACGACTACCTTATACACACAATGAAGGGGGATGGACTGGTGGAGGTGATATGATCCTTGGCTAGTCTCTCAAAGCACTTCATGATGACCTTAGCTTTCCTGGGAACAGGAACAACAGTGGACATTTTGAAGCATGTGGGGACAGCAGACTGGGATAGGTATTTATGGAATATGTCCGTATACACACCAACCAGCTGGTCTGCGCATGCTCTGAGGATGCGGCTAAGGATGCCGTCTGGGCCGGCAGCCTTGAAAGGGTTAACACGTTTAAATGTTTTACTCATGTTGGCCACAGGGAAGGAGAGCCTACAGTCTTTGGTAGCAGAATGTGTCGGTGGCACTGTATTGTCCTCAAAGCACGCAAAGAAGTTGTTTAATTTGTCTGAGAGTGAGACGTCGATGTCTGCGACGGGGCTGGTTTTCTTTTTGTAATCCGTGATTGTCTGTAGACCCTGCCACATACGTCTTGTGTTTGAGCCGTTGAATTGCAACTCTACTTTGTCTTTATACTGTCGCTTTGCTTGTTTGATTGCCTTGTGGAGGGAATGAAATATGTATTTGTTTCCAGTCACCTTGCCATGTTTAACTGCAGTGGTACGTGCTTTCAGTTTTGCGCGAATGCTGCCATCAATCCACGGTCTCTGGTTTGGGAAGGTTTTAATAGTCACAGTGGGTACAACATCTCCAATGCACTTCCTAATAAACTCACCGAGTCAGCATATATGTTAATGTATTGTCTGAGGCTACCCGGAACACATCCCAGTCCACCTGTTCGAAATAGTCTTGAAGCGTGGAATCCAATTAATCAGACCAACGTTGGATAGAGCTAAGCATGGGTGCTTCCTGTTTTAGTGTCTGCCTATAGGAGGGGAGCAACAAGATGGAGTAATGGTCAGATTTACTGAAGGGAGGGTGGGTAGGGCCTTGTATGGATCGCAAAAGTTAGTAGCAGTGGTCCAGTGTAGTGTTCGAGCGGGTAAAACAATCAATGTGCTGGTAGAATTGAGGTATTCTTGTGTTCAAATCCCCAGCTACAATAAATGCAGCCTCAGGATATATGGTTTCCAGTTTACATAGAGTCCAGTGAAGTACTTCCAAGGCCGTCTGTCACGATCGTCGTATGGAGTAGACCAAAGCGCAGCGTGGTTAGAATACATTCTTCTTTATTAATGAAGAACACTAAGAACACTTAAACAAAAAACAACAAAACGAATAAGACGAACGTGACCGCTATATAAACAATGTGCTAACGTGCAACATAACATAGACAATAACCCACGAAATACCCAAAGAAGATGGCTGCCTAAATATGGTTCCCAATCAGAGACAACGATAAACACCTGCCTCTAATTGAGAACCAATCTAGGCAACCATAGACCTACATAAACACCTAGATTGGGGACAACCCCGTAAATCTACAAAACCGCTAGACAGTACAAACACCCTAGATGAGAAAAAACACACACATACCACCCTCGTCACACCCTGACCTAACCAAAATATATAAAGAAAACAAAGAATACTCAGGTCAGGGCGTGACAGTACCCCCCCACAAAGGTGCGGACTCCGGCCGCAAAAACCTAATCTAAAGGGGAGGGTCCGGGTGGGCCTCTTTCATGGTGGGGGATGTAGACCCCACTCTACCATAGTCATTGCCCTCTTCAAGGGCCTCTTCAGAGGGACGACCCTCGCCTCCGACCTAGGGTCTAAGATCCTAATTAAAGGCCCCACTGGACTGAGGGGCAGCTCCGGACTGAGGGGCAGCTCCGAACACAGGGGCAGCTCCGGACTGAGGGGCAGCTCCGGACTGAGGGGCAGCTCCGGACAGGCTAACGGCTCTGGCAGCTCCTGGCTGGCTGACAGCTCTGGCAGCTCCTGGCTGGCTGACGGCTCTGGCAGCTCCTGGCTGGCTGACGGCTCTGGCAGGTCCTTGCTGGCTGACGGCTCTGGCAGGTCCTGGCTGACTGACGGCTCTGGCAGCTCCTTGCTGGCTGATGGCTATTTCAGGTCCTGGCTGACTGACGGCTCTGGCAGGTCCTGGCTGACTGACGTCTCTGGCAGCTCCTGGCTGACTGATGGCTCATGACAGACTGGCGGCTCTGACGGCTCAGAACAGACGGGAGACTCTAGCAGGTCAGGACAGACGGGAGACTCTAGCAGCTCAGGACAGACGGGAGACTCTAGCAGCTCAGGACAGACGGGAGACTCTAGCAGCTCAGGACAGACGAGGCGCCCTGTAGGCCTGGTGCGTGGTGCCGGCACTGGTGGTATTGGGCCAAGGCCATGCACCTCAGGGCGAATGCGGGGAGGAGGAACAGGGAGCACTGGGCTCTGCAGACACACAGGAAGCCCGGTGCGGGGGGGCTGCCACCGGAGGGCTGGTGCGTGGAGATGACACCGGAAAGACCGGACCGAGAAGGCTCACTGGAGATCTGGAGCACCGAGCCTGCCCAACCTTACCTGGTTGAAAGCTCCCCGTAGCCAAGCCAGTGCAGCGAGGGGGAATAGCCCGAGGAGACGCACTGGAGACCAGATGCGTAGAGCCGGCTTCATGGCACCTGGCTGGATGCCCAGCACCAATAACCCAAGACCCAGCACCAATAACCCAACACCCAACACCAATAACCCAACACCCAGCATCAATAACCCAACACCCAGAACCAATAACCCAAAGCCAAGCACCAATAACCCAATACCCAGCACCAATAACCCAACACCCAACACCAATAACCCAATACCCAGCACCAATAACCCAACACCAATAACCCAACAGTTAAAAAAATAAATAAAATAAAAACATTTTTTACAGTGCACCACCCTCCTTTACTCTCTCATCATGTCCTCCCCATCACCCCCCTACCTACACCCCTGTAGGTTATCACTCCATCCATCCTCCCTGCATCCCCCATTCCCTCTTACCTCCCGGGTGATACAGAGGGGCTGGAAGGCGTTGGTTCACCCCCCTACCTACACCCCTGTAGGTTATCACTCCATCCATCCTCCCTGCATCCCCCATTCCCTCTTACCTCCCGGGTGATACAGAGGGGCTGGAAGGCGTTGGTTCACCCCTACCTACACCCCTGTAGGTTATCACTCCATCCATCCTCCCTGCATCCCCCATTCCCTCTTACCTCCCGGGTGATACAGAGGGGCTGGAAGGCGTTGGTTCACCCCCCTACCTACACCCCTGTAGGTTATCACTCCATCCATCCTCCCTGCATCCCCCATTCCCTCTTACCTCCCGGGTGATACAGAGGGGCTGGAAGGCGTTGGTTCACCCCCCTACCTACACCCCTGTAGGTTATCACTCCATCCTCCCTGCATCCCCCATTCCCTCTTACCTCCCGGGTGATACAGAGGGGCTGGAAGGCGTTGGTTCACCCCCCTACCTACACCCCTGTAGGTTATCACTCCATCCATCCTCCCTGCATCCCCCATTCCCTCTTACCTCCCGGGTGATACAGAGGGGCTGGAAGGCGTTGGTTCACCCCCCTACCTACACCCCTGTAGGTTATCACTCCATCCTCCCTGCATCCCCCATTCCCTCTTACCTCCCGGGTGATACAGAGGGGCTGGAAGGCGTTGGTTCACCCCCCTACCTACACCCCTGTAGGTTATCACTCCATCCATCCTCCCTGCATCCCCCATTCCCTCTTACCTCCCGGGTGATACAGAGGGGCTGGAAGGCGTTGGTTCACCCCCCTACCTACACCCCTGTAGTTTATCACTCCATCCATCCTCCCTGCATCCCCCATTCCCTCTTACCTCCCGGGTGATACAGAGGGGCTGGAAGGCGTTGGTTCACCCCCCTACCTACACCCCTGTAGGTTATCACTCCATCCATCCTCCCTGCATCCCCCATTCCCTCTTACCTCCCGGGTGATACAGAGGGGCTGGAAGGCGTTGGTTCCACAGGTGATGACCTCAGTCTTATTGACCAGTAGCACGCGGAGGTAGTTCTGACACTCTACCTACAGGGAGTAGTAGAGAGCAGACAGGTTGTTAGAGGTTAGAAACCTGCGTACCTTTGTATTCACCAAACACAAGAAAAAGGACCGAAACGGGGAGGGACTACATGAACTTGATAAGAATCTGGGACCAAATGGCTCCTTAACAGCTTCTACCCCCAAGCCATAAAGACTGCTGAATAGTTCATTCATACCCTTATTGTATTCTTATCTATTATAATTTTTTGCACTGACTCTCTTGCACTGACACTCCAACACACACACACAAAACACACACATGCATATTGACGCCACACAAACACACACAAAACACACACACACACACACACACACAATCCTTCACAGTCTTCACATCTGCTGCTGCTACTCTCTGTTTATTATCTATGCATAGTCACTTCACCCCTACCTACAGTCCATATTAACTGAATTACCTCGACTAACCTGAACTCCTGCACACTGACTCGGTACCGGTACCCCTTGTATATAGCCTCGCTACTGTTACTGTTATTATTATTCTCTTACTTTTTCCTTTAGTTTAGCAAATTTGTCTTACTTTTTAAAAACTCTGCATTGTTGGTTAAGGGCTCGTAAGTAAGCATTTCACCTGTTGTATTAGGCGCATGGTTTGCAACAGAGTGCACTAATGAATACGACCCAGCAATACTCACTCACGGCTCACTTTAATGATATGACTGGAATGTTTTTTATCTTTCATCTGTAAAATTAAATGTAACACATTTATACCTAATCTAATCTCGTTTTTATAAAGCACTGTCTGACGTTTGAGGGAATGAAACTTCTTTGTTGTCCTTAAATATTCTGTCTTGGCAAATAAATAAAATTGCTGTGTTTCAAACTTGAGGTCAGACGACGTTCACCAGAGAGAATGGATTTTTTACTTTCCCTTCTCCGTTGGGCTTTTGAGATAAAAATAGCATGGCAATCAATTCTCACAAAGAAAAGCGAAATAACAAAATGATCAAGTACAGAAGAAGGGCTCTGCCTTGAGTGTCTTACTAAAAAGTCTGTGTTATTTTTCACTTCCCAGCCAGTAAACACACTTCGATTGAAGGGGCCCAAAAACCATAAAATCACTATAAGCCACTCCCACAAGGCCCCATAGAGCCCCTTGACCAGCCAGTCAACAGACTGCTTTTAAAGGAAATGGTCCTATTCAGGGAAGGTCCTGTGTGTGTGTGTGTGTGTGTGTGTGTGTGTGTGTGTGTGTGTGTGTGTGTGTGTGTGTGTGTGTGTGTGTGTGTGTGTGTGTGTGTGTGTGTGTGTGTGTGTATATATTTGTGTGTGTGTGTATATATGAATGTGTTTGTGTGGTGTGTGTGTATGTGAATATTTGTGTGGTGTGTGTGTATATTTGTGTGTGTGTGTATATGAATGTATTTGTGTGGTGTGCGTGTGAATGTGTATATTTGTGTGGGTGTGTGTATATTTTTGTGTGTGTGTGTGTGTGTGTGGAGCCCTCCCCGGAAGTCTCAAAGTCGTTGTTTACCTCGGTCTTCCCTTTGCTCTGACAGGACCTCCTGGTGTCATCATCTGGAATCCATTCCGTTGCCTAGGAAACCAAAATAAACACATGTAAAAAGAGTGATTGGATGCAGCATTCACCTTTTGCAAAGGGAGCTGCCTAGGTACTGCTTTGAAAGAGACGCAGCATGGCTGCTGCCTGAGTACTGCTTTGAAAGAGACGCAGCATGGCTGCTGCCTGAGTACTGCTTTGAAAGAGACTCAGCATGGCTGCTGCCTGAGTACTGCATTGAAATAGACTCACCATGGCTACCTGACTACTGCGTTGAAATAGACTCACCGTGGCTGCCTGACTACTGCATTGAAAGAGACTCAGCATGGCTGCTGCCTGACTACTGCATTGAAATAGACTCACCATGGCTGCCTGACTACTGCGTTGAAATAGACTCACCGTGGCTGCCTGACTACTGCGTTGAAATAGACTCACCATGGCTGCCTGACTACTGCGTTGAAAGAGACTCACTGTGGCTGCCTGACTACTAAGTTGAAAGAGACTCACCATGGCTGCCTGACTACTGCGTTGAAAGAGACTAACTGTGGCTGCCTGACTACTGCGTTGAAAGAGACTCACCATGGCTGCCTGACTACTGCGTTGAAAGAGACTCACCATGGCTGCCTGACTACTGCGTTGAAATAGACTCACCATGGCTGCCTGACTACTGCGTTGAAAGAGACTCAACATGGCTGCCTGACTACTGCGTTGAAATAGACTCACTGTGGCTGCCTGACTACTGCGTTGAAAGAGACTCACCGTGGCTGCCTGACTACTGCGTTGAAAGAGACTCACCGTGGCCGCTGCCTGACTACTGCGTTGAAAGAGACTCACTGTGGCTGCTGCCTGACTACTGCGTTGAAATAGACTCACCTTGGCCGCTGCCTGACTACTGCGTTGAAAGAGACTCACTGTGGCTGCCTGACTACTGCGTTTAAAGAGACTCTCCATGGCTGCCTGACTCCTGCGTTGAAAGAGACTCACTGTGGCTGCCTGACTACTGCGTTGAAAGAAACTCTCCGTGGCTGCCTGACTACTGCGTTGAAAGAGACTCTCCATGGCTGCCTGACTACTGCGTTGAAATAGACTCACCGTGGCCGCTGCCTGACTACTGCGTTGAAAGAGACTCACTGTGGCTGCCTGACTACTGCGTTGAAAGAGACTCACCGTGGCCGCTGCCAGACTACTGCGTTGAAAGAGACTCACTGTGGCTGCCTGACTACTGCGTTGAAAGAGACTCACTGTGGCTGCCTGACTACTGCGTTGAAATAGACTCACCGTGGCCGCTGCCTGACTACTGCGTTGAAAGAGACTCACTGTGGCTGCCTGACTACTGCGTTGAAAGAGACTCACCGTGGCCGCTGCCAGACTACTGCGTTGAAAGAGACTCACTGTGGCTGCCTGACTACTGCATTGAAAGACTCACAGCGGCTGCCTGACTGCTTCCTTAGAAAGAGAAAGTGGCTGCCTGCAAATGACGCAACTGTTGACGGTAATATTAACAACACAACACAGACGCCATGAAAAGACACAAACTTTATTGTTGTTTGTTAATTGCGTCAACATGGAGCTGAGTGGGCCAGCCAGTGGATTACAAGGTGAGGTAACCAGACAGGACCGTGGCTGTAGCCCAGATGTCTTTAGGATGGAAATAGCATCTTCTTCTCTCATTAAAGCTAAAGCAGTGTGTTTCAGAGTCCAATCTTCCACACACACACACACACACACACACACCGTCCTCCAATCTTCTACCACACCAATGCCGGTTGTTTCTCCACGGCCCAATTACATTCCTTTAGAACCGTATGCCTTGGTTTTAATTAAGAATGCCCTAGCTCAGTGCTGGGGCAGACACGCACGCACACACACACACACACACACACACACACACACACACACACACACACACACACACACACACACACACACACACACACACACACACACACACACACACACACACACACACACACACACACACCGCTAACAGAGCAGAATTGGCCTTTTGTATAGTAGCCTGAGAGATCGTACTCTCTCTCATCGGTATCACTTTGTGTTTAGGTCTCCCAGTTTCACTAAAAATAGCCGTGGTGCTGCTGGCCTGACCCACTAGTGCTGGAACAGAGAGAGAGAAAAGCTAAAGTTGGCACGGACTTGTGCCAGAGTATACCCCCTATGTGACACTCCCCTCTCCTCCTCTCCCCTATCATTCTCCTCTCCTCTCCACCTCTCCTCTAATCTATTTCAGCGAATGGGGTGCCTCTTTGCACACACTTGAGCAAAAGTCTAGCCATTCCGGTTCTCTCTCTCGTAGTATTGACTGTGAGAATGAGCATCCATAACACACAACACAACCACAACGACCACCATTTTGCCTTGTTCTTCACACAGTGGAACATTGCCATGCACAACAAGGCAAGAGACTACTACAGAGACCACATCGTGACATGAAAACAGAAAAGCCCATGTCTGGACTCTGGAAACACATTAAAGTGTCCAGAAGCGGCAGAAGGAAAAGGAAAGAGGGTAAGAAGGAAATTGATTAGTTCAATAAATCTATGTTTAGCTCATTGAGAGAGAGGATCTGAGTCCTAAATGGCACACTTTTCCTTACATAGTGCACTACTTATGACAAAAGTAGTATACTATATAGGGAATAGGGTGCCATTTGGTCTGCTCGACCCTGATGAGTCTGGGTGTTATCTTGGTCTGAGAGACTCTTTTCAATTAACCTTCCCCATACTGCCATTAATAGAGAGAGAGAACGGAGAGAGAGATAGAACAGAGAGGGGAGAGAGAAAGAGAGCGAGTGAGATAGGGCGAGAGAGAGAGAGAGAGAGAGAGAAGGAAGGGAGGGGGAGAGAGATAGGGAAAGAGAGGGGGGGGAGAGAGAGTGGGATAGGTGAGAGAGAGCGAGAGAGAGAGAGAGAGAGAGAGAGAGAGAGAGAGAGAGAGAGGAATGTAGGCCAGCCAGCCATACAGGCCCACTGTGATTCAATTAGACAACTAGGACAGTTTAAACTCAGGACATATAAGGTGTAGGCCATCATTGTAAATAAGAATTCGTTCTTAACTGACTTGCCTAGTTAAATAAAGGTTAAATTAAAAAATTAAATAAGAGCCAGGGCCTCAAATTAATTATTATTTGTGTAACCTTTTATTACCCTCATATCAAGGCATTACTATAACAACATGACAGTCAACAAGCTCTTCAAATACCATCACCCATACCCTCTCTGGGTGGTCTGTCAAACACTCCACACGTCACACTGACCATAGAACTGTTTTTCAAATGAACTGTTACTACATGTCCTCAATAGACCAGTAGTGATGACGTGATTCAAAACAAATGTACACACACCCCTCCTTTCATACACTCTCTTAAAGGAAATGGTCCTATTCAGGGAAGGTCCTGTGTGTGTGTGTGTGTGTGTGTGTGTGTGTGTGTGTGTGTGTGTGTGTGTGTGTGTGTGTGTGTGTGTGTGTATGGATGCCTATGCAGTGAGTCATCGTTTAGGTCATTACCATCTTTTCTCAGCGATAAATGCTGTCAGCTTAACCCCTGACTCCTCGTCGCTCCGTCAAGTCCCTCTCTTCACCCGTACTGGAACAAAGTGAGCTCACAAAGTCCTACCCCAAATACCACAGGGCCCATGCACACCCAATAGCACCTATACTCCCTAGCCCCGGCTGTGACAGGCCTATAAACAGGCCCTCTGAGTGTGGTGACGGCTGTACAATGCCTGCCTGCCCGGACTGGAGCTGGGCTGGAGCTGGGCTGGAGCTGGGCTGGAGCAGGTCTGGATGGAGCTGTCTGTCTGTCTGTAAACAGGCCCATAGGGCCGCAGGGCAGGGGTGGGATGTGAGAACAATGTAGGGATGAGGCTAGAGGCTTGAGACCCTATTTCAGACTAAAAGGGTTCTTTTAGAAATAGTGATATATGACACAGTGATGAGGTGGATGACATGTTAATATCACAATACTTACTATTCTATTCATGTTCAATACTAAGTATTCTAGTTTGCCTTATCCTTTCATATGAGTTTGCCATTACATTTGTGATGATTTTTTTGTTCAATTGAGCTACTGACATTTAGAAATAAGGCTCAAACAGAAGATAAATCACTTTACAGGTTATTCACTCTAAATGTCAGTTTAGATGTCAGTTTGAAGGTAACTAAACCACATTGGTTTGAGGAATACAAAATGGTGGATATTGAAAAACAAACTGAAGATAATACATTTTTCCCTGCTGCTTTTCCAAAACAGTAAATGATTCGAGTCCTGGACTGACTTGTTGATAAGTTGTGCAACCACTCTTATGCATCTCTGATTTCATTCTCCTCTATAAGAAGGGCCAACCAACAACAATGATGCACCTTCACCAACAACATCTATTTTCCCTCAAACTTAGGTGACACCTCATTTCTTCCAACTTTGTCACGTTGCCACTTTTGGAGGCAATAAGTATTCTGCCCCCGGCAACCCTTTACAGGAAAAAAATATCAGTACTTTTTAATGGGCAAATAAAATAGCTGAAAATACAATTAGTGAGAGGATGGAGGATTCATCACTTTTACAGAAGATAAATTATGTTTTGGAGGGAAATGTATTACATTTTTACAGAGAAAGTAGGACAGGTTAATGAAACAAACCACTAACAGTGAGCCAGACAGTTGGAGCGATGGGAAATGGCTCCTGCTTAAACATGGATGGCACTCTGTAGATAAGACTAGGTTGCTCTGTGACATATGACCACAAGCATGTAGACTATTCATTATGTTTTGTGAATCATTTACATCTTAGTCATTTAGAAGACTTATCCAGAGCGATTTACAGGAGCAATTAGGGTTTAGTACCTTGGTCAAGAACACATAGACAGATTTTTCTCCTAGTTGTCTCGGGGATTCTAACCAGTGACTTTTCGGTTACTGGCTCAACGCTCTTAACCGCTAAGCTACCTGCCGAACAAAATGTGTCTGGAGAGAAGACACAGAGGTATTTCAGAGTGTTTGCTTCAGTGGGCTACAGCAAGTACGGTATGTAAAAAGATTGCTGTGACAGCTTGAGACTGCATTCAGTGGACTTGGACGCACACAGACTCATAAGGGAAAATCAAGTCTGAAATGTAAAATTGAAAATAACAATCTTCAGAAGCCTTTATCAACCTGAAATACGCTACAAGGCCCTCTCCTCTTCTCCTGCATTGCAGAAGAGTTCTTCTGCAACAGAGTAATCAAATTAAGATCCTACATCTGTACAGTATACATACTCAACCATAATGGTATGGACTAAGAATCAATTTACTGGACTCTGAGAATCTATTTACTGTTGAATATATTTCCCCTCCCTATATCCTTGACTCAACCTCCAAATCTCTGTCAAACCGAGTGAGCGTTATGTGCATGATCTGTGATGAAGGTGTGGAGAGGAGGCAAAGAGATAATATATCTCTGTACTGTCTGTTATAGCCTGCTAGCTCTACTCTACTCAAAGCCATCACTTCAATGAGCCCACACCCCGCCTTGCTTCGTCCTCTTGAAGTCACTGACAGAGTACCCTATTCAGGCCTGCACCCCTTCCATCCTCCATTCCCCCAACTCCTCTGTTCCCCCATCCCCTACATTACCTCCATCTTTTACCCCCTCCATTCCTTTCCTTCCTCCGTCCCCCTCTCCACTCCCCTCTTCTCCACTTCACTCCCACTGTCCCCTCTCCACTCCCTTCCACTCCCCCCCCCAGTCCTACTGACGAATGTGACAGGACTCTCAATGGCCCTCTTTCATTGTCCCTGAACACTGATCCCTAGACAAGAGGGAGCAGATACGCCCTCCTCCCCCCGTGCACTCTTCCAGTCCTCCTCTGCTGCCCTCCTCCTTCCCCCTGTGCTGTACACTCCATCCCTCTAGGCCCTCTCCCCCTCCTCCCTGAGTGTGAGTCAGTTTGTGTCAGTGTGTGTCAGTGTGTCAAATGAAATCACATTTGTTGATCCCCATGCTTCGCAAACAACAATTGTGGACTGACAGTGGAATGCTAACTTACAGCCCTTCCCAACAATGCAGAGAGAAAGAAAATAGATAAATAATAGAAAAGTAAAATACGTAAAATTTGTATTAATAATAACTACACAATGAGTAACGATAACTTGGCTATATACAAGGGGTACCAGCACTGAGTCGATGTGCAGGGGTACAAGGTAATTGAGGCAGACATATACAGTACAGTACCAGTCAAAAGTTTGGACACTCCTACTCATTCAAGGGTTTTTCATTATGAAGTTTCTACATTGTAGAATCATAGTAAAGACATTAAAACTATGAAACAACACACATGTAATCATGTGGTAACCAAAAAAGTGTTAAACAAAATAAAATATGTTTCATATTTGAGATTCTTCAAAGTAGCCACCCTTTGCCTTGATGACAGCTTTGCACACTCTTGGCATTCTCTCAACCAGCTTCATGAGGTAGTCACCTGGAATGCATTTCAATTAACAGGTGTGCATTGCTAATTTCTTTCCTTCTTAAGGAAGGACAAGGTAGGGGTGGTATACAGAAAATATCCCTATTTGGTAAAAGACCAAGTCCATATTATGTCAAGAACAGCTCAAATAAGCAAAGAGAAACAACAGTCCATCAGTACTTTAAGACATGGACAGTCAATACGAAAAATGTCAAGAACTTTGAAAGTTTCTTCAAGTGCAGTCGCAAAAACAATCAAGCTCTATGATGAAACTGGCTCCCATGAGGACTGCCACAGGAAAGGAAGTTACCTCTGCTGCAGATGATAAGTTCATCAGAGTTAACTGCACCTCAGATTGCAGCCCAAATAAATGCTCAAGTAACAGACACATCTCAACATCAACTGTTCAGAGGAGACTGCGTGAATCAGGCCTTCATGGTCTAATTGCTACAAAGAAACCACTACTAAAGGACACCAATAAGAAGAAGAGACTTGCTTGGGCCAAGAAACACAAGCAATGGATCCTAGACTTCCTGACGGGCTACCCCCAGGTGGTAAGGATAGAGAAACAACACATCTGCCACGCTGATCCTCCACACGGGGGCCCCTCAGGGGTGCATGCTCAGTCCTCTCCTTTACTCCCGGTTTACTCATGACTGCATGGCCAGGCACGACTCCGACACCATTATCAAGTTTGCCGATGACACAACAGTGGTAGGCCTGATCAGCGACATTGATGAGACAGCCTATAAGGAGGAGGTCAGAGACCTGGCTGTGTGGTGCCAGGACAACAACCTTTCCCTCAACGCGATCAAGACAAAGGAGATGATTGTGGACTACAGGAAAAGGAGGACCGGGCATGCCCCCATTCTCATCGACAGGGCTGTAGTGGAACAGGTTGAGAGCTTCATCAACAAACTAGAATGGTCCAAACACACTAAGACAGTCATGAAAAGGGCACAACAAAGCCTATTCCCCCCTCAAGAGACTGAAAAGATTTGGCATGGGTCCTAAGATCTTCAAAAGGCTCTACAGCTGCACCATCGAGAGCATCCAGACTGGTTGCATCACTGCCTGGTGTCATGATGTGGCCCTTTTTGGGTATAGCTAGTGCCCCCCTCTCTCTCTCTCCTAAACCTAGGTTCTGTTATCTCAGGATGTACATTCCTGGAGGAGGCTCTCTCCCCCTGGCCATGCAGAAAGAGACACATAGAAAGAACAAAGGCGAACTCCTAAATCCCCCAAAATGGGGATTTGATATAAAATGTTCCCTTGTGAGAAGGTGGAAATGGTCCGTGGACACTTAAGGGACAAGTATGACGAGTGTGTTTCATTTGGTGACCTCAGAGAGAACAGAAAACACACATAACTATATCTCTGAATATGTACATTTCTCGATTATTGGGTTTGCATCTAATTCTTGTATAAAATGAATGAGTAAAGATTAAACTATTTGTGAAATTATGTAATGTGATGTTAAACCTTTAATGAAAGAGAATTGTATTCTCTTTAAAGTTTAACTAAGTAATTGGTCCGCCCCCGTGAGCACAGACATGATCTGGTGTCATAGAACAGCCCTTTTCTACTGTTAGGAGAAAAAAAACTCCTGAGGAAATCCTCTTCAGACCACAAAAAACCTCAGTTTAAGCTATAGTTGTAATGGTTGTTGAATTCCTAAACCATACCACGTGGAGCATTGGCTACACGGCTGGAAATGTTTAAACTCTCTATCGATCCCTACAGAATAAGAGCAAATCTTAGATACCAATTACTAGTCTGCAGCTAGAAATTATGTCAAACTGGGATGCGAAGACCGACAACCACTGAAACATCTATTCTATGAGAACATTTCTGAATGATACTCTGAAGTATACATTCTAACCACGACATACTTTTGATCTTCAGGGAGGCAGAGAGAGAGACAATGATGAACTGACTCTCGGACAGAAGGACTGACGATTCCAACAGATATCACGACGACGCACTGGGCATAAATATATATATTGATTGCAATTATTCCTGAATGAGTGAGCGTTCATGTGCAAAGGATTAGCATTTCAATTATTATAGTTATCAACTGTGTAGTGACTCCTTTTGTCCTTCCCGCCCTTTTCAGTCCACACCCACTTCCCTTTGTCCACCAAGCCGTCATATCGGCTGAGCCCACTAGGGAACCTCCCCTATCATTTCCTTGTAACCCTATCTACTGTGTTGTCTGTTTATGCATTTCTGTGATTATTTAGTTACTTAGTAAATAAATGATTTAGACAATTGATGTATGAATGATTCATAGTAAAGGCTGGGTTCGTGCAGATAACCAACAATTTACGATGTTTGGAATGAGACTAACGTGAGGTAAAGAAAAATGCATTAATTAGAATACTAATTGATCAGATATTAAAATATCTGAAGAGTTATATTATGAAAATTATAACTTTGTAATCTGAAGATTCTCCTTGGTGCCCTGACTTTCTAGTTAATTACATTTACATGATTAGTTTAATCACATAATAATAATTACAGAGAATTGATTTGATAAAATAACAGTCTTCACTTTATTGATGCCAAAGACACGACACTGGTATGGCAACTGCTTGGCCTCCGACCGCAAGGCACTACAGAGGGTAGTGCGTACGGCCCAGTACATCACTGGGACCAAGCTTCCTGCCATCCAGGACCTCTATACCAGGCGGTGTCAGCGGAAGGCCCTAACAAGTGTCAAAGACTCCAGCCACCCTAGTCATAGACTGTTCTCTCTGCTACCGCAAGGCAAGTGGCACAGGAGTGCCAAGTCTAGGTCCAAAAGGCTTCTTAACAGCTTCTACCCCCAAGCCATAAGACTCATGAACAGGGCTACCCAGACCCCTTTTTTACACTGCTGCTACTCTCTGTTTATTAACTATGCATAGTCACTTTAACACTACCTACATGTACATATTATCTTGATTAACCGGTGCCCTTGCACATTGACTCTGTACCGGTACCCCCTTTATATAGCCTCACTTGCTATTTTACTGCTGCTGTTTCTTATCTGTTACTTATATTTTCTATTTAAATGTTTTACTTATCTATTTTTTATATCACAGTTATTTTAAAAAACATCTGAAAACTTCTTAAAGCATTGTTGTTTAAGGGCTTGTTAGTAAGCATTTCACTGTAAGGTCTTGTTGAAAAATACAATTTGATTCGATTTGATTAGATTAGATTAGATCAGGGTCAATATGTTCTTTAGTCTGATGAGTCGAAATGTGATATTTTTGGTTCCATCCGCCATGTCTTTGTGAAACGCAGAGTAGGTGAACGGATAATCTCTGCATGTGTGGTTCCCACCGTGAAGCATGGAGGAGGAGGTTTGATGGTGTGGGGCTGCTTTGCTGGTGACACTGTCTGTGATTTATTTAGAATTCAAGGCACACTTAACCAGCATGGCTCCCACAGCATTCTTCAGCAATACGCCATCCCATCTGGTTTGCACTTAGTGGGACTATCATTTGTTTTTCAACAGCACAATGATCCAACTCACCTCCAGGCTGTGTAAGGGCTAATTGACCAAGAAGGGGAGTAATGGAGTGCTGCATCAGATGACCTGGCTTCCACAATCACCCAACCTCAACACAATTGAGATGGTTTGGGATGAGTTGGAATGCAGAGTGAAGGGAAAACAGCCAACAACTGCTCAGCATATGTGGGAACTCTTTCAAGACTGTTGGGAAAGCATTCCAGGTGAAGCTGGTTGAGAGAATGCCAAAAGTGTGCAAAGCTGTCATCAAGGCAAAGGGTGGCTACTTCAAATAACATTTGTTTGGTTACTACATGATTCCATATGTGTTATTTCATAGTTCTAATGCATTCACTATTAATATACAATGTAGAAAATAGTAAAAATAAAGAAAAACCCTGGAATGAGTAGGTGTGTCCAAACTCTTTACTGGTACTGTACATATACCTGGGAATAAAATGACAGATAGTAAACAGTGGCAGCAGTGTATGTGATGAGTTAAAAAGCTTGTGCAAAAAGGGGTCAATGTAGATAGCCTGGGTAGCTATTTTGCAATCTTATGGCTTGGGGGGTTTCAGTGTGTGCCAGTGTGTGTCCGTAGGCTAGAGCAGGCAATCTTTGAAGTACCACAGCTGTTCTGACCAAATGTTTACATGGGAGAGATAGAGAGAGGGAGAGAGGGAGAAAGTGAGAGGGGGGAGAGGGAGAAGGTGAGAGCGAGGTGGGGAGAAGGAGAGAGAGAGGACTCACAGGAGAGACACTGAACCATCTGAGAACACCATTGACTACATGCTAGAGAAGGGGGCTACATGCTAGTGAAGGGGGCTGCATTCTAGTGAAGGGGGCTACATGCTAGTGAAGGGGGCTACATTCTAGTGAAGGGGGCTATATGCTAGTGAAGGGGGCTACATTCTAGTGAAGGGGGCTACATGCTAGTGAAGGGGGCTACATTCTAGTGAAGGGGGTTACATGTGTGCCAGTGTGTCTCAGTGTGTGTGCGTAGGCTAGAGCAGACTATTTTTGAAGTGTCACAGCTGTTCTGACCGAATGTTTACACAGGAGAGATAGAGAGAGAGAGAGAGGGAAAGATGGAGAGAGAGAAAGAGAGAGAGGTAGAAAGAGAGAGAGAGAGAGAAAAGAGAGCTTAGAGGGAGAAAGCTTCGAGGCATGCAACACTGAGGCATGCATGAGAGCATCAGTTGTTCCAGACAACTGTGTGATCATGCTCTCCGTATCCGACTTGAGTAAGACTTTTAAACAAGTCAACATTTAGAAGGCCGCTGGGCCAGACTGATTACCAGGACGTGTGCTCCGGGCATGTGTTGACCAACTGGCAGGTGTCTTTACTGACATTTTCAACATGTCCCTGATTGAGTCTGTAATACCAACATGCTTCAAGCATACCACCATAGTCCCTGTGCCCAAGAACACTAAAGTAACCTGCCTAAATGACTACAGTGTTTTGAATGGCTAGTAATGGCTAACATTAACACCATTATCCCAGAAACCCTAGACCCACTCCAATATAAATAGAGCTCAAACAGATCCACACATGATGCGATCTCTATTGTACTCCACACTGCCACACTGTCACCTTTCCCACCTGGGCAAAAGGAACCCCCACGTGAGAATGCTACTCACTGACTACAGCTCAATGTTTAACACAATTGTGCCCTCAAAGCTCATCACCAAGCTAGGGATCCTGGGACTAAATGCCTCCCTCTGCAACTGGCTTCTGGACTTCCTGACGGGTCGCCCCAGGTGGTGAGGGTAGGTAGTAACACATCTGCCACGCTGATCCTCAACACTGGAGCCCTTCAAGGGGGCCTGCTCAGTCCCCTCCTGTCCTCCCTGTTCACCCACGGCTGCATGGCCAGGCATGACTCCAACACCATCATTACGTTTGCAGACGACACAACAGTGGTAGTAAGCCTGATCACCGACAACGACGAGACAGCTTATACGGAGGAGGTCAGAGACCTGGCCAGCTGGTGCCAGAATAACAACCTATCCCTCAATGTAATCAAGACAAAGGAGGTGATTGTGGACCACAGGAAAAGGAGGACCGAGCAGCCCCCATTCTCATCGACGGGGCTGTAGTGGAGCAGGTTGAGAGCTTCAAGTTCCTCCGACAGTATCCTACAGGCCATTACTCTGTCCCAGTGGAGCCTCCTACAGGCAATTACTCTGTCCAGGTGGAGCCTCCTACAGTCTCCTACAGGCCATTACTCTGTCCCAGTGGAGCCTCCTACAGTCTCCTACAGGCCATTACTCTGTCCCAGTGGAGTCTCCTACAGTCTCCTACAGACCATTACTCTGTCCCAGTGGAGACTCCTACAGTCTCCTACAGGCCATTACTCTGTCCCAGTGGAGACTCCTACAGTCTCCTACAGGCCATTACTCTGTCCCAGTGGAACCTCCTACAGGCCATTACTCTGTCCCAGTGGAGCCTCCTACAGTCTCCTACAGACAATTACTCTGTCCCAGTGGAGCCTCCTACAGTCTCCTACAGGCCATTACTCTGTCCCAGTGGAGCCTCCTACAGTCTCCTACAGGTCATTACTCTGTCCCAGTGGAGCCTCCTACAGTCTCCTACAGACCATTACTCTGTCCCAGTGGAGTCTCCTACAGTCTCCTACAGGCCATTACTCTGTCCCAGTGGAGCCTCCTACAGTCTCCTACAGGCCATTACTCTGTCCCAGTGGAGCCTCCTACAGTCTCATACAGGCCATTACTCTGTCCCAGTGGAGTCTCCTAGTCTCCTACATGTCATTACTCTGTCCCAGTGGAGCCTCCTACAGTCTCCTACAGGTCATTACTCTGTCCCAGTGGAGCCTCCTACAGTCTCCTACAGGCCATTACTCTGTCCCAGTGGATACTCCTACAGTCTCCCACAGGCCATTACTCTGTCCCAGTGGAGACTCCTACAGTCTCCTACAGGTCATTACTCTGTCCCAGTGGAGCCTCCTACAGTCACCTACAGACCATTACTCTGTCCCAGTGGAGCCTCCTACAGTCACCTACAGGTCATTACTCTGTCCCAGTGGAGCCTCCTACAGTCTCCTACAGACCATTACTCTGTCCTAGTGGAGCCTCCTACAGTCTCCTACAGGTCATTACTCTGTGCCAGTGGAGACTCCTACAGTCTCCTACAGACCATTACTCTGTCCCAGTGGAGCCTCCTACAGTCTCCTACAGGCCATTACTCTGTCCCAGTGGAGACTCCTACAGTCTCCTACAGGCCATTACTCTGTCCCAGTGGAGCCTCCTACAGTCTCCTACAGGCCATTACTCTGTCCCAGTGGAGACTCCTACAGTCTCCTACTCTGCATCAGAGGAGAGATGAGGCAGAAACAGGCCAGCCATGGTTTCTCCTCAATTCGTTTTCACCATCATGGATCATCCCTTAGCACACAGACACACACACACACGAAGGCACACGTGAGCACCCAGGAACACACAGACTGACCTGACCTGACATGACACACATTTACAGATTATCCTCCCATTCTGACAAAGACCACATTAATAATTCAATCAGTCATGAGTCTGGATGGACGATGTCATCAAAAGCTTTGTCATATAGTTAGGACTGAGTATTTACTGTGTTTATGCACATGCAATACTTATACCAACACAATTTAGATGTGTGAATGTAAAATACCCGATACCTAACCTTTCAGATTCTGGGATCAAATCCAATTGTATTTGTCACATTCGCCGAATACAACAGGTGTAGACCTTACAGTGAAATGCTTACTTACAAGCCCTTAACCAACAATGCTTTATGTGTTAAGTAAACAATTGGTAAGTAAAAAACAGAAAATAGAAATAACAATAGCGGGGCTATATACAGCGGGTACCGGTACAGAGTCAATGTGCGGGGGCACCGGTTAGTCGAGGTAATTGAGGGAATATGTACTGTTGAAGTCAGAAGTTTACATAAACTGAGGTTGGAGTCATTAAAACTCATTTTTCAACCACTCCACAAATTTCTTGTTAACAAACTATAGTTTTGGCAAGTCGGTAAGGACATCTACTTTGTGCATGACACAAGTCATTTTTCCAACAATTTATTACAGACAGATTATTTCACTTACAATTCAATGTATCACAATTCCAGTGGGTAAGAAGTTTACATACACTAAGTTGACTGTGCCTTTAAATAGCTTGGAAAATTCCAGAAAATGATATCATGGCTTTAGAAGCTTCTGATAGGCTAATTGACATCATTTGAGTCAATTGGAGGTATACCTGTGGATTTATTTCAAGGCCTACCTTCAAACTCAGTGCCTCTTTGCTTGACATAATGGGGAAATCAAAATAAATCAGCCAAGACCTCAGAAAAAATATTGTAGACCACCACAAGTCTGGTTCATCCTTGGGAGCAATTTCCAAACATCTGAAGGTACCACGTTCATCTGTACAAACAATAGTACGCAAGTATAAACACCATGGGACCACGCAGCCGTCATACCGCTCAGGAAGGAGACGGGTTCTGTCTCCTAGAGATGAACGTACTTTGGTGCGAAAAGTGCGAATCATTCCCAGAACGACAGTAAAGGGCCTTGAAAAGATGCTGGAGGAAACAGCTACAAAAGTATCTATATCCACAGTTAAACTAATCCTATATCGACATAACCTGAAAGGTCGCTCAGCAAGGAAGAAACCACTGCTCCAAAACCGCCATAAAAAAGACTATGGTTTGCAACTGCACTTGGGGACAAAGATCGTACTTTTTGGAGAAATGTCCTCTGGTCTGATGAAACAAAAATAGAATTGTTCGGCCATAATGAACTTCGTTATGTTTGGAGGAAAAAGGGGAGGCTTGCAAGCTGAAGAATACCATCCCAACCATGAAGCACGGGGGTGGCAGCATCATGTTGTGGGGGTGCTTTGCTGCAGGAGGGACTGGTGCACTTCACACAATAGATGGCATCACAAGGGAAGAAAATTACGTGGATATATTGAAGCAACATCTCAAGACATCAGTCAGGATGTTCATGCTTGGTCTCAAATGGGTCTTCCAAATGGACAATGACCCCAAGCATACTTCCAAAGTTGCGGCAAAATGGCTTAACTTCTTGGATATAGGGGCGCTATTTTAATTTTTGGATGAAAAACGTTCCCGTTTTAAACAAGATATTTTGTCACGAAAAGATGCTCGACTATGCATATAATTGACAGCTTTGGAAAGAAAACACTCTGACGTTTCCAAAACTGCAAAGATATTGTCTGTGAGTGCCACAGACCTGATGTTAAAGGCGAAACACCAATCAGGAAGTGCCGCATTTTTTTAAACCGCCTCATGCCAATGACTCCTTATATGGCTGTGAAGGAGCTAGGAGTCAGCTTACGTTTTCCACGGTTTCCCCAAGGTGTCTGCATCATTGTGACGTCTTTTTAGGCATTTCCATTGGAGAATGGCTGTAGAGACCATATAGGGCTAGTGGACGCATGGTGTCTCCCGGAGAAAACCTTGCGTAAGATACTGAGGTAGCCATTTTTCCACAGATATATTATCAAATACATATGTTAAAAACACCTTGAGGATGGATCCTAAACAACGTTTGCCGTGTTTCTGTCGATATTATGGAGCAATTTTTTTTTTAAGTTTGCCGTTATAGTTTAAGTATTTTCGGTCTATTTTTCAGCCAAGCAGGATGAACAAACGTGACGTTTTCGCCTACAAAAATATTATTTTTGGAAAAAAGGAACATTTGCTATCTAACTGGGAGTCTACTGAGTGAAAGCATCTGAAGTTCTTCAAAGGTAAATTATTTAATTTGGTTGCTTTTCTTATTTTTGTGAAAATGTTGCCTGCTGCCAGCACAGCCTAGCATAGCATTATGCCATGCTAAACTTACACAAATGCTTGTCTAGCGTTGGCTGTAACGCATATTTAGAAAATCTGAGATGACAGTGTTGTTAACAAAAAGCTAAGCTTGTGTTTGAATATATTTATTTCATTTCATTTGCGATTTTCATGAATAGGAAACGTTGCGTTATGGTAATGCACTTGAGGCTATGATTACGCTCCCGGATACGGGATTGCTCGTCGCTAGAGGTTAAGGACAACAAAGTCAAGGTATTGGAGTGGCCATCACAAAGCCCTGACCTCAATCGTATAGAAAATTTGTGGGCAGAACTGAAAAAGCGGGTGCGAGCAAGGAGGCCTACAAACCTGACTCAGTTACACCAGCTCTGTCAGGAGGAATGGGCCAAAATTCACTCAACTTATTATGGGAAGCTTGTGGAAGGCTACCCGAAACATTTGATCCAAGTTAAACAATTTAAAGGCAATGCTACCAAATACTAATTGAGTTTATGTAAACTTCTAACCGACTGGGAATCTGATGAAATAAATAAAAGCTGAAAAAAAAACATTCTCTCTACTATTATTCTGACATTTCATTCTTAAAATAAAGTGGTGATCCTAACTGACCTAAAACAGGGAATTTTTACTTGGATTAAATGCCAGGAATTGTGAAAAACGGTGTTTAAATGTATTTGGCTAAGGTGTATGTAAACTTCCCACTTCAACTGTACATGTAAACTCAGCAAAAAAAGACTCTCTTTTCAGGACTCTGTCTTTCAAGGATAATTCATAAAAATCCAAAAAACTTTACCGATCTTCATTGTAAAGGGTTTAAACACTGTTTCCCCCTGCTTGTTAAATGAACCATAAACAATTCATGAACATGCACCTGTGGGACGGCCGTTAAGACACTAACAGCTTACAGACGGTAAGGTCACAGTTTGAAGACTTAGGATACTAAAGATGCCTTTCTACTGACTTATCTGCGTAAAGGTGCCTTAGGCATGCTGCACGGAGGCATGAGAACTGCAGATGTGGCCAGGGCAATAAATTGCAATGTCCATACTGTGAGACACCTAAGACAGTGCTACAGGGAGACAGGACGGACAGCTCATCATCCTTGCAGTGGCAGACCACGTGTAACAACACCTGCACAGGATCAGTACATCCGAACATCACAGCTGCGGGACAGGTACAGGATGGCAACAACAACTGCCTGAGTTACACCAGGAACGCACAATCCCTCCATCAGTGCTCAGACTGTCTGCAATAGGCTGAGAGAGGCTGGACTGAGGGCTTGTAGGCCTGTTGTAAGGCAGGTCCTCACCAGACAACACCGGCAACAACATCGCCTATGGGCAAAAACCCACCGTTGCTGAACCAGACAGGACTGGAAAAAAGTGCTCTTCACTGACGAGTCACGGTTTTGTCTCACCAGGGGTGATGATCGGATTTGTGTTTATCGTCGAAGGAATGAGTGTTACACCGATGCCTGTACTCTGGAGCGGGATCGATTTGGAGGTGGAGGGTTCGTCATGGTCTGGGGCAGTGTGTCACAGCATCATCGGACTGAGCTTGTTGTCATTGCAGGCAATCTCAGCACTGTGCGTTACAGGAAAGACATCCTCCTCCCTCATGTGGTACCCTTCCTGCAGGCTCATCCTGACATGACCCTCCAGCATCACAATGCCACCAGCCATACTGCTCATTCTGTGGGTGATTTCCTGCAAGATAGGAATATCAGTGTTCTGCCATGGCCAGCGAAGAGCCCGGATCTCAATCCCATTGAACACGTCTGGGACCTGTTGGTTCGGAGGGTGAGGGCTAGGGCCATTCCCCCCAGAAATGTCCAGGAACTTGCAGGTGCCTTGGTGGAGGAGTGGGGTAACATCTCACAGGAAGAACTGGCAAACCTGGTGCAGTCCATGAGGAGGAGATGCACTGCCGTACTTAATGCAGCTGGTGGCCACACCAGATAGTGACTGTTACTTTCTATTTTGACCCCCCCTTTATTCAGGGACACATTATTCATTTTCTGTTAGTCACATGTCTGTGGAACTTGTTCAGTTTTTGAATCTTATTATGTTCATACAAATATTTACACATTACATTTGCTGAAAATAAACAAAGTTGACAGTGAGAGGATGTTTCTTTTTTGTGCTGAGTTTAGGTATAGTTACAGTGACTATGCATAGATTATAAACAGAGAGTAGTAGTAGTGTAAAAGAGGGGTCTGGGTAGCCCTTTGATTAGCTGGTCAGGAGTCTTATGGGTTGGGGGTAGAAGCTGTTAAGAAGCATTTTGCATTTACATTACATTTAAGTCATTTAGCAGACGCTCTTATCCAGAGCGACTTACAAATTGGTGCATTCACCTTATGACATCCAGTGGAACAGCCACTTTACAATAGTGCATCTAAATCTTTTAAGGGGGGTGAGAAGGATTACTTTATCCTATCCTAGGTATTCCTTAAAGAGGTGGGGTTTCAGGTGTCTCCGGAAGGTGGTGATTGACTCCGCTGTCCTGGCGTCGTGAGGGAGTTTGTTCCACCATTGGGGGGCCAGAGCAGCGAACAGTTTTGACTGGGCTGAGCGGGAACTGTACTTCCTCAGTGGTAGGGAGGCGAGCAGGCCAGAGGTGGATGAACGCAGTGCCCTTGTTTGGGTGTAGGGCCTGATCAGAGCCTGGAGGTACTGAGGTGCCGGACCTTTTGGATCTCTTCAAATTAAATCTAACTGTTATCCAATTTGTAATTGCATCTTCATGCCAAGATGTTACAAATAACCTGATGGCCTTTTTCTCATCTTATCTTTCCTTCAACAAACTACTTCAAGAAGTTTACACAAGTAAATAAATATAAACAAGATAAAATCATTTGTTTTCCTTCTCATCCGTTAAGAGTTTCCCCATAAATCTTTGTTGACCAGGGAGTTTGAACAGAACATTTTCTGTTCTTTCAGTAATCTATAGTTCAGAGGTCAAGACCTCTTGACCAGGGAGTTTGAACAGAACATTTTCTGTTCTTTCAGTAATCTATAGTTCAGAGGTCAAGACCTCTTGACCAGGGAGGTGGCTCCTATTCCCCTGACCTTGGTCTTCACAGTCCAACACAATGCATCTTGGGACAGAACAATAGCAGCAGGTCAAACAAGTATTTCCTCCAATGACTGACAACAGCTTTTAGCTTCCTTCTGACTCATTCCATCTGTTTCTGTAAGGCCAGGGCTCTTTTTCAATTAATCTTTCCCCGATTCCTCACATCCTCTCTCCTCGCCTCCTTCTCAAAAAGCATTGGAGAGCAAGGTCTGGGGGGAGGGACCTTGGACCTTCACCTTCAATACAGTTGACGAGACTAGGAGAGGGGATGTGAGGAATCACTGAAAGATTTATTGAGAAAGAGCCCTGATGTTTGGGACAGAGTCATGGGACACACTGCTGGCCACCTGGGGCAAACTGGCCTCGGTCCAGCCAAATGAAAGTCCTCATTAGCTTCTCTAAACAGGACCTCTGTCTGAGGACGGATCTGGGTCTCAGTCAGTGCACAAGTTTGTCAGCTTCTCAAGATGCTGCAATACATTCTCTATAGAAACTTAAACGTATTCTGTGGAAAATAAGGCCAAGAAGAGAGAGAAATAGACCTGAAGGGCTTTCTTCCTCACTTCTCCCAAACAAAATAACTGATATTTGCGATAATGATTGTTAAAATTGGGGCATTTGGTTGAGAGAATGGGCCCTGTAGTTTCGAAAGGAAAAAGAAAATCACACAAGAAACTCCCGGAAATAGCTTTCTTAGGGTGATAAAAACCTCAGAAATGGCTGCTGCTATGCTTCCCCGAACAGAAGAATTCAATTCAACATGAGAGCCAGTGGTTTAGACAAAATGTCTTTCGGAGCTTAAAGAGACAAAAATACAAGTTGAACTATACACTTTATTTACAACTCTGCAGAATCTCTCTCTCTCTCTCTCTCTCTCTCTCTCTCTCTCTCTCTCTCTCTCTCTCTCACTCACTCACTCACTCACTCACTCACTCACTCACTCACTCACTCACTCACTCACTCACTCACACATTTTTTGTGAGCTCACCTAGCATGGACACTGACAGTTGTGAATCTGATGCACCCGAAGAGCTACTGCCCCCTTACCCGGGAAAGCACCGAACAACAGACAGGGACGTTGAGCCAACGAAGAGGCACAAATATGATGAGAACTACATTGCGTGCGTGCAAGCAGTTGCTCCCGATGCCACTTGGGTCCACTGCAGAATCCACCGAGAGGCTCTTGCTGCCAAGGGAATGCCTTACAGCTTGAAAGACGTTTTGGACACTACAGTGAAAATGGTTAACTTTGTTAAAGCAAGGCCACTGAACTCTCGTGTATTTTCTGCAATTTGCAATGATATGGGCAGCGACCATGTATCGCTTTTACAAGGGGCAATGAGAGACGAGCTTAAAGTTTTCTTTACTGACCATAATTTCCACTTGTCTGACCGCTTGTGTGATGACGAGTGTGATGACCCTCCCACTCTGTTTGCCGGTTTCTTTCTCTTTGCTCTTGTTTTCCTTATTAGGATGTCGGCGGGCGGAGCTGGGAGGGTCGTCAGTGACATGGCACACACCTGGGCCCGGGTGTTTCCCAGGATGAATACACCTCTTCCCCATTCATTGAGTAGACTCTCTCCATGCATGCAGACATACTGTTAGGTTGTGACATTTTTGTGGCCGTTTTGTTTGTTTGCTTTGGCACCTTTCAACACCCCCCATTATCACATTTATGCACGCAACCACTTACACTACTGATTACTGACTACACCCCCCATTATCACATTTATGCACGCAACCACTTACACTACTGATTACTGACTACACTCACCATTATCACATTTATGCACGCAACCACTTACACTACTGATTACTGACTACACCCCCCATTATCACATTTATGCACGCAACCACTTACACTACTGATTACTGACTACACCCCCCATTATCACATTTATGCACGCAACCACTTACACTACTGACTACACCACCATTATCACATTTATGCACGTAACCACTTACACTACTGATTACTGATTTGCACGTAACTACTGATTACTGACTACACCCCCATTATCACATTTATGACTACACTACTGATTACTGACTACATTATCACATTTATGCACGCAACCACTTACACTACTGATTACTGACTACACCCCCCATTATCACATTTATGCACGCAACCACTTACACTACTGATTACTGACTACACCCCCCATTATCACATTTATGCACGCAACCACTTACACTACTGATTACTGACTACACTACTGATTACTGACTACACCCCCATTATCACATTTATGCACGCAACCACTTACACTACTGATTACTGACTACACCCCCATTATCCATTTATGTTAAATGACTACACCCCCATTATCACATTTATGTTACTTACACTACTGATTACTGACTAAATTGTTATATTTTGTTAATAAATATATTTTGTTATTTCTAATCTCCACGTCGTCTCCCTTTTTGTTACAGACTTCGAGCCGGTTCGTGACACGAGTTTCTCACACGACTGGCCTATCTGGGTGATGTTTTTTCTCGCCTGAATGATCTGAATCTAGGATTACAGGGAGTCTCCGTAACTATATCCAATGTGCGGGACAACATTTTGTTGGCAAATGAACTCAAGTTTACGGACAATGTCAAATGTGATATAGCGAAGCACCTGAGTGAGTTGGGTGCGCAATTACGCAGGTACTTTGCCAAAACGGATGACAAAAACAACTGGATTCGTTATCCCTTTCATGCCCTGCCTCCAGTCCACTTACTGATATCTGAACAAGAGAGCCTCATCGAAATTGCAACAACTGGATCTGTGAAAATTTCATTTAATCAGAAGCCACTGCTAGATTTATGGATTGGGCTGCGCTCAGAGTATCCCGCTTTGGCAAATTGCGCTGTTAAGACAATGATGCCCTTTGCAACCACATACCGATGTGAGAGTGAATTCTTGGCCCTCACTAGCATGAAAACTAAATACAGGCACAGACTGTGTGTGGAAAATGATTTAAGACTGAGACTCTCTCCAATACGACCCAACATTGCAGAGTTATGTGTATCCTTTCAAGCATTGCCTTCTCATTAACCTGTGTGTGGTGAGTTATTCACAATTTTCAATGAATAAATAACATTTTATACATAAGATGGCTAAATAAAGATCAAGATTATTACTATATTATTATTTGTGCCCTGGTCAGATAAGAGCTCTTTGTCACTTCCCACAAGCCGGGTTATGCCAAACTCACACTCATTCTTATGTTTAATAAATGTATTGTATAGTGTGTATGTTGAAGGCTTACAATGATGGCAAAAAAACAACATATGAGAGTGTGCTGAACCTGGTACTAGAGGGGGTACGCAGCTGGAGGTTGAATGTTTGAAGGGGTAGAGGACTATAACATTTTGGGAACCAGTGGTCTAAGGGATAGAGGGATTGGGTGATGGAGACAGATTGTGTGAGGCTGGTTCTGCTTGCTGTAGAGGTTTGTAACACCCATGAGACTGCAATGTGACCCTGCAGACCCAGGCTGTTTACATTCCAACCCTGCAGAGCTGACTTATCTCTCACAGGGACATTCAGACGGCAAAAACACACCTCCTCACCTCTCCTCTTCCCCCCTCTCTCTCCTTTCACCTCCTCTCCCTTAAATCCCCAAACTCCACTCACAAACCCAGTGCTGGCCCTAGCCACTAAGTGACTTAAGGGCCCACGACCCAAAAAAACTATTACATTTACAATTACAACTCAATCGGGGTCTCAACGTACTGTTGAAAGTAACAGTAGAACACAAGGTGCAATTTCGGGATTTGTTTGTGCAACAGCAGTTTTTCTCTTGAAATGTCAGTCGCTGACATTCACTCAATTAGCCCATATCAGCTTATATTCTTTAGATTGCTAAATTAGTCTAGCCAGCTATCTAAACTTGTATTAATCATGGTCAAATTACCGACCAGACACGTGCCCAGAGGCCCTTTCCAGGAGGCTCCCATTGATTTTGTTAGTCACGCTCACTCAGATATCATTTTAACATGGCAAAAGGTGTAGAATTGCAGGAAATTAGCTAAAAACTATTTATGAACATTTATCTCCACCCTATCGAAAATTGTGTAGAATTGCAGACAATTTGTTGTAAAACTGCACATTTTTCTCACCGCCCCATGGCAAATGCATGAAACGTGTTATAAAATTGCTAAATCGTCTCCCCCAATGGCATTTTTGTTTCTCTTCGTCATCAAGAGGACATCCATTAAAATGTTCTACACACAAACCCCTCATCTCCTCCCCATCTCCCATCTCCCTCAAACTCTCCACCTCGGCTCACTGACCCCTCACTCATCCCTGTCAGCAGTGCTAGGACTCTCCCATCCCTAACTCTTCCTCTCCCTAACACTTACCCTACCTTCCCCTTCCTAACCCTTCCCCTCCCTAACCCTTCCCCTCCCTAACTCTTCCCCTCCCTAACCCTTCCCCTCCCTAACTCTTCCCCTTGCTAACCCTTCCCCTCCCTAACTCTTCCCCTCCCTAACCCTTCCCCTCCCTAACCCTTTCCCTCCCTAACCCTTCCCCTCCCTAACCCTTCCCCTCCCTAACTCTTCCCTCGCTAACCCTTCCCCTCCCTAACCCTTCCCCTCCCTAACTCTTCCCCTCGCTAACCCTTCCCTCCCTAACCCTTCCCTAACCCTCCCCCCTAACCCTTCCCCTCCCTAACTCTTCCCCTTGCTAACCCTTCCCCTCCCTAACCCTTCCCCTCCCTAACCCTTCCCCTCCCTAACTCTTCCCCTTGCTAACCCTTCCCCTCCCTAACCCTTCCCCTCGCTAACCCTTACATTTTCCCCTTGTTAACTCTTCCCTCCCTAACCCTAACCCTTCCCCTCCCTAACTCTTCCCCTCCCTAACCCTTTCCCTCTCTAACCCTTCCCCTCCCTAACCCTTCCCCTCCCTAACCCTTTCACTCCCTAACCCTTCCCCTCCCTAACCCTTCCCCTCACTAACTCTTCCCCTCCCTAACCCTTCCCCTCCCTAACCCTTCCCTCCCTAACTCTTTCCCTCCCTAACCCTTCCCTCCCTAACTCTTCCCCTCCCTAACCCTTCCCCTCCCTAACCCTTTCCCTCCCTAACCCTTTCACTCCCTAACCCTTCCCCTCCCTAACTCTTTCCCTCCCTAACCCTTTCCCTCCCTAACCCTTCCCCTCCCTAACCCTTCCCTCCCTAACCCTTTCACTCCCTAACCCTTCCCCTCCCTAACCCTTCCCCTCCCTAACCCTTCCCCTCCCTAACTCTTTCCCTCCCTAACCCTTCCACTCCCTAAGCCTTTCCCTCCCTAACCCTTCCCCTCGTTAACGCTTCCCCTCGTTAACTCTAATGTTCCCCAATTGGGCTACAGGGTCAAACTAGAACACATAGCTTCACTCTATAACTATCACTTACACTATGTGAACAGGGAGGTCATCTGTCTTATCACACTGTACTGACATGTGGTCGGAGATTATCGACAAACCATCATGCCCTCTGGGAGTCAGTGAGTGGGCATTGAGATTATTTGTTACAAATAAGCAAACTGACAACGCTAGCAGCTCAATGTGAGGTGAGGTAAGCACAGTCCAGACCAATGGGAAACATAGCATGCTGCGTACAGTACCTGCCAGAGCTCCCATGGGAAAATACAGAGAAACAGGTCTGACAGATTTCACAGCACCAGTGAAGAAAAAGCCCACACAACACGGTAGAGGACAAAATACATCTGCAAAACTGATATACTGTCAGCTCCCACAAGTGCTCTGTTTACTTCATTTTCTGGGTGTGCACATGAATACCATTCCATTAAAAATACACAAAACGGGCATCAATCAACCAAACATACTGTATCTCACTGACTGGTTTGAACTACGCATTGGTGTTGTTTATTCTAAAAGGCAATCATATCAAACAGACAAATTCAGTAAGACATAGAGAACCGAAACATTGAAGTCACACCACTGTTAAAGGATAAACTCTAAGAAACCTTTCCATCACAAAGTTTCCTCAGTATTTCACTTGACAGAATACTATGTTGTGAAATCAAGTGTTAAGGATCTGAACACAAAACGAAACCCTTTTCTCTAACATTTTTTAAAGGCATCAAACAATTTAGAATTTCCAGAACCAGAACATGGCATGCATATTATTTATATTAGCCCTCTGATTAAAATGAAGAGCAAGGCGTTCCACTCTGTTCTGGGCCAGCTGCAGCTTGAATTTGTCTTTCTTAGAAGCACTTGACAACATGGCTGGACAATAAACAAGATAAGACTAAACTAGAGCCTGCAGGACTTGTTTTGTGGAGTGTGGTGTCAAAAAAGCAGAACATTTCTTTATTACGGACAGATCTCTCCCCAACTTTAGAACCATTGAATTTATATGTTTTGACCATGATAGTTTACAATCTTTATTTTTGATTGTTGATTTCACCTTCATTTAACCAGGTAGGCCAGTTGAGAACAAGTTCTCACTTACAACTGCGGCCAAGATAAAGCAAAGCAGTGCAACAAAAAACAACACAGTTACACATTGAACAAACAAATGTACAGTCAATAACACAATAGAAAAAATCTATATACAGTGTGTGCAAATGAGGTAAGATTAGGGAGGTAAGGCAATAAATAGGCCGTAGTGGCGAAATAATTATAATTTAGCAATTAAACACTGGAGTGATAGATGTGCAGAAGATTAATGTGCAAGTAGACAAGTAGAGACACTGGGGTGCAAAGGAGCAACAAAAAAAAATAACAATATGGGGATGAGGTAGTTGGATGGGCTATTTACATATGGGCTATGTACAGGTCAATTATCTGTGAGCTGCTCTGACAGCTGATGCTTAAAGTTAGTGAGGGAGATATGAGTCTCCAGCTTCAGTGATTTTTGCAATTCGTTCCATTCATTGGCAGCAGAGAACTGGAAGGACAGGCGGCCAAAGAGGAATTGGCTTTGGGAGTGACCAGTGAAATATACCTGCTGGAGCGCGTGCTACAGGTGGGTGCTGCTATGGTGACCAGTGGGCTGAGATTAGGCAGGACATAACCTAGCAAAACTTATAGATGACCTGGAGCCAGTGGGTTTGGTGACAAATATGAAGTGAGGGCCAGCCAACGAGAGCATACAGGTCACAGTGGTGGGTAGTATATGGGGCTTTGGTGACAAAACGGATGGCACTGTGATAGACTGCATCCAATTTGCTGAGTAGAGTGTTGGAGGCTATTTTGTAAATCACATCGCCGAAGTCAAGGATCGGTAGGATAGTCAGTTTTACGAGGGTATGTTTGGCAGCATGAGTGAAGGAGGCTTTGTTGAGGAATAGGAAGCCAATTCCAGATTTCATTTTGGATTGGAGATGCTTAATGTGAGTCTGGAAGGAGAGTTTACAGTCTAACCAGACACCTAATTATTTGTAGTTGTCCACATATTCTAAGTAAGAACCGCCCAGAGTAGTGATGCTGGACGGGCGGGCAGGTGCGGGCAGCGATCAGTTGAAGAGCATGCATTTAGTTTTACTTGCATTTAAGAGCAGTTGGAGGCCACGGAAGGAAGTGTTGTAATGGCATTGAAGCTCTTCTGGAGATGAGGTAACATAGTGTACAAAGAAGGGCCAGAAGTATAGAGAATGGTGTCGTCTGCGTAGAGGTGGATCAGAGAATAACCAGCAGCAAGAGCGACATCATTGATGTATACAGAGAAAACAGTCGGCCCGAGAATTGAACCCTGTGGCATCCTCATAGAGATCGCCAGAGGTCCAGACAACAGGCCCTCCGATTTGACACACTGAACTCTATCTGAGAAGTAGTTGGTGAACCAGGCATGGCAGTCATTTGAGAAACCAAGTCTGTTGAGTCTGCCGATAAGAATGTGGTGATTGACAGAGTCGAAAACCTTGGCCAGGTCAATGACTACGGCTGCACAGTATTGTCTTTCTCAATGGCGGTTATGATATCGTTTAGGACCTTGAGCGTGGCTGAGGTGCACCCATGACCAGCTCGGAAACTAGATTGCATAGCGGAGAAGGTATTGTGGGATTCGAAATGGTCGGTGATCTGTTTGTTAACTTGGCTTCAGAAGACCTTATAAAGGTAGGATAGATATAGGTCTGTAACAGTTTGGGTGTAGAGTGCCTCCCCCTTTGAAGAGGGGGATGACCGCGGCAGGTGAAAATGCTTATTGAAATTCTCAATTATCGTGGATTTATCGGTGGTGACAGTGTTTTCTAGCCTCAGTGCAGTGGGCAGCTGGGAGGAGGTGCTCTTATTCTCCATGGACTTTACAGTGGCCAATAGCTTTTTGGAGTTTGTGCTACAGGATGCAAATTTCTGCTTGAAAAAGCTAGTCTTTGCTTTCCAAACTTCCTGTGTATATTGGTTCCTAACTTCCCTGAAATGTTGCATATCGCGTGAGCTATTCGATGCTAATGCAGTACGCCACAGTATGTTTTTGAATGGGGCATGCGTATTTAAGATGGTGAGGAAAGCACTTTAAAAGAATAACCAGGCATCCTCTACTGATGGAATGACGGGCCAGGTCGATTAGAAAGGCCTGCTCGCTGAAGTGTTTTAGGGAGCGTTTGACAGTGATGAGGGGTGGTCGTTTGACCGCAGACCCATTGTGGACGCAGGCAATGAGGCAGTGATCGCTGAGATCCTGGTTGAAGACAGCAAAGGTATATTTAGAGGGTTGGTCAGGATGATACCTATGAGGGTGCCCGTGTTTTTCGGATTTGGGGTTGTACCTGGTAGGGTCATTGATAATTTGTGTGAGATTGAGGGCATCTAGCTTAGATTGTAGGATGGCCGGGGTGTTAAGCATGTCCCAGTTTAGGTCAACTAACAGTACGAGCTCTGAAGATAGATGGGGGGCAATAAATTCACATATGGTGTCCAGGGCACAGCTGGGGGCAGAAGCTGGTCTATAACAAGCAGCAACGGTGACAGACTTGTTTCTGGAAAGGTAGATTTTTAAAAGTAGAAGGTCTGTGCCCAAATTGTGGGCACAGACCTGGATAGTATGACAGAATTCTGCAGGCAATCTCTGCAGTAGATTGCAACTCCGCCCCCTTTGGCAGATCTATCTTGTCGGAAAATGATACAGTTAGGGGTGGAAAATTCAGGATTTTTGGTGGCGTCCCCTTAGCCAGGATTCAGACACAGCTAGGACATCTGGGTTGGCAGAGTGTGCTAAAGCAGTGAATAAAACAAACTTAGGGAGGAGGCTTCTAATGTTAACATGCATAAAACCAAGGCTTTTACGGTTACAGGTTTACAGTCAACAAATGAGAGTGCCTGGGGAATGGGAGTGGAGTGGAGCTAGGTGCTAATTTAAGGTAACACCAAGTAATTTAGTCTCTTCAACTTGTTCAACAGCCACACCATCATTACCAGATTCTGCTGAGGTCTAGATCTTAAGGAATGATTTGTCCCAAATACAATGCTCTTAGTTTTAGAGATGTTCAGGACCAGTTTATTACTGGCCACCCATTCCAAAACTGACTGCAACTCCTTGTTAAGGGTTTCAGTGACTTCATTAGCTGTGGTTGCTGGCACGTATATGGTTGAATCATCAGCATACATGGACACACAGGTTTTGTTCAATGCCAGTGGCAGGTCATTGGTAAAAATTGAAAAAAGTAGAGGGCCCAGAGAACTACCCTGCAGTATACAACACCCTACATGTTTGACATTAGATAAGCTTTCATCAAAGAAAACCCCTCTGAATTCTATTAGATACAGTCGATAGCTCTGAATCCACAATATGGCAGAGGTTGAAAAGCCATAGCACATACGTTTTTTCAACAACAGGTTATTGTCAATAATACCAAAGGCTGCACTGAAATCAAACAGTACAGCTACCACAATCTTCTTATTATCAATTTATTTCATCCAATCATCATTCATTTGTGATAGGCACTCAACTTGTTGTGCACTTTCTCTATAAGCATGCTGAAAGTCTGTTGTCAAATCAAACAGAGAAATGGCATTGTATTTGGTCAAATACATTTTTTTCCAACAGTTTGTTAAGAGCCTGCAGAAAGCTGATTGGTCTGCTGTTAGAACCAGTAAAAGCAGCTTTACCACTCTTGGGTAGCGGAAGGACTTCCCTCCAGGCCTGAGGACAAACACCTTCCTCTAGGCTCAGATTAAAGATATTACAGATAGGATTGGTCATAGTCAGCTACCATCCTCAGAAGCTTTCCATCTAAGTTGTCAATGTAGGTTTGTCATTATTTGTCGATAACAATAGTTTTTCCACCTTTCCCACACTAACTTTACAAGATTCAAACTTACAATGCTTTTCTTTCATTATTAGATTTTTTTATGCATGAATACACTGTTTGTTGTTGGCCCACTTTGCCAATGAACTAATCATTAAAATAATCAAATGGTTGTGTGATGAATAAGCCATCTGATTCGATGAAAGATATTGTTGAATTTGTCTTTCTGCCCATAATTAAATTTCAAGTACGGCAAAGTTTTTACCCAATATTCTTTATATCATTGATCGTGGCTTCATAATACAGTTTCATCATCTTTTTGTTAAGTTTAGTCACATAATTTCTCAATTTTCTATTTTAATTTCTATCCTTCAACCATACAGTTTTTCAATCCCTTATCAATCCATGGAGCCTAAATAGTTCTAACAGTCAGTTTCTCAATGTTTCTCAATAATTGGAAGATGCAATTTCATAAATTCATCAAGTGCAACATCTGGATGCTTCTCATTAATCACATCAGACCAATACATATCTTTTATATAATCCACATAAGAGTCACAGCAAAAATGTTTGTGTGATCTCTTATACACTACTTTAAGGGCCCAGTTTAGAACCTTGGTTCTCCTGGATATAGCCACTATATTGTGATCGCTGCATCCAATGGGTACGAATACAGCTTTAAAACATAGTTCTAACACTATTAGTAAAGATGTGATCGATACATGTGGATGATCTTGTTCCTGTAGTGTTTGTAACCACTCTGGGTGGTTGATTAATAACCTGAACCAGATTACAGGCACTGGGTACAGTGAGAAGCTTCCTTTTGAGCAGCCAGCTTGATGAAAACCAGTCAATATTCAGGTCCCCCTCTCTGTTTACATCATATACACTTTCAAGCATTTCAGACAAATGATTTAGACACTGACTGTCAGCACTTGGTGGCCTATAGAACCACCCCAAAATAATGAGCTTTAGATGAGGCAGGTGAACCTGCAGCCACAGCACTTCAATAACACTTGACATGAGATCTTCTCTAAACATTACAGGGATATGGCTCTGAATATATACAGCAACACCTCCCCTATAAACATTACTGGGATATGGCTCTGAGTATATACAGCAACACCTCCCCTATAAACATTACTGGGATATGGCTCTGAATATATACAGCAACACCTCCCCTATAAACATTACTGGGATATGGCTCTGAGTATATACAGCAACACCTCCCCTATAAACATTACTGGGATATGGCTCTGAGTATATACAGCAACACCTCCCCTATAAACATTACTGGGATATGGCTCTGAATATATACAGCAACACCTCCCCTATAAACATTACAGGGATATGGCTCTGAATATATACAGCAACACCTCCCCCATAAGCATTACAGGGATATGGCTCTGAGTATATACAGCAACACCTCCCCCATAAGCATTACAGGGATATGGCTCTGAATATATACAGCAACACCTCCCCCATAAGCATTACAGGGATATGGCTCTGAATATATACAGCAACACCTACCCCATAAGCATTACAGGGATATGGCTCTGAATATATACAGCAACACCTACCCCATAAGCATTACAGGGATATGGCTCTGAATATATACAGCAACACCTCCCCCATAAGCATTACAGGGATATGGCTCTGAATATATACAGCAACACCTCCGCCATAAGCATTACAGGGATATGGCTCTGAATATATACAGCAACACCTCCCCCATAAGCATTACAGGGATATGGCTCTGAATATATACAGCAACACCTCCCCCATAAGCATTACAGGGATATGGCTCTGAATATATATAGCAAATCTCCCCTATGAGCATTTCTGTCTCTTCTATAGATGTTATATCCACTTGTAATGAGTCTCAGAAATGGCTATGTTAATGTTAATGTTATCTGATGTTAACACGTTTTTGCTTTCATGAACCTTATTTCTACGGCTAAATATATTAATATGGGGTATTTTCAGCCTTTTCCTGGGTAGCTTCTCTGAGATAGACATAATATGGAAAAGAAAAAACAAAGCAAGAGAAAAAAAACATACATTTAGCAGTCCATTAATCAGTTGGTGTGTGTAATCGTGTGTGTGTGCTGTGGGGTTAAAGCTAAGAACCCATAGGCTTGGCTCTCTCATCGTTTCCAGGCTTTTGGGAGGGAGGGTGTACAATGAGCCTGTCATATTGGATATAAGTAATGTCCCCACGTGCTCTGGCAGCTTTCATGGCCGGAATAATACATTTTCTCTTCTGGCACACAGCTTCAAGATAGTCCTTGTTGAGGAAGTTCTTGGGTCATTCCAGAACCGCAGATCGGCCTGGGCCTGTCACCTCGGTCGATGGTGGGTTTTCCAGTCCTGTGGGCGTGCTCCAACGCAATCTTCTTGTGGTCCATCTTCAGTTTCTCTTAGATAATTTCCCTCACTTTGTCCTCAGACTCCGTCCAGGTCTCATGTGTAGATTCTGCAATCCTGTCTACAACAATGTCGTTCCGCCTTGATTGTCACCCCAAATAATCTGATTTCTGTGGCATTGTCATCATGGATTTACATACAGAATGTCCTTTCTCAATGACTTACAGATTGTTGTAATCTTGCCGTTTTCCTGTTTAAACTCATCGAGCTGACCCTGGGAGAACTTCAAACTGTTCTTCAGGTCCTGGACCTCTCTGGTCAGGTCGTCCATTCTTCTATTAGTTGACTCCACCAGTATTTTGACACAATACTTGAATAAATTTTCTTGTTGTAACAACTGCTTGTAAAACTCATTTTGTTTGTTTACAATATCCTTCACCTGTGATAAAGAGACACCACTGTCATCAACCGGCTTTGGTCTTTGTCATGGTAGCAATGTAGGCTACTCTATTACTCCCCGCAATTCCAAACAGGGCAGGTCACAGGGAAGATGGAAAGACCAAAAAACTGTAGGGATCTAGACAGCCACAGTCCCAGCCACAAGGGCTAACTGCATCGCGGGCTGCATTCAAGCCCTCAAGGAAACCCTGCTAACTTAATAGGCAGCTAACAGTGGCAGCTAGGCTGGCTGATACGCCAAACAGCTCATCATCAGACCCTTGATTGGTATGATTCCTGGACAGATAGCAGTGGTTCCAGCAACTGATGCCAACCTCGTTGCGGGATCCAAAATCAAAAGGTAGCTAGTTAGTAACCAAACTTTTCCAATAAAACACATTTTCAGACACTTCAAAACTTGCCAAAACAATAAACAAAGCGCTGCCTCATGCCATGTTCAACAGTAATCTCCATGAATCATGTTTTTTAGTCCAGGACTAGGCTGGACACAGGTCTGGGAAACCGGCCCTGAGGTGTTGTTTTAACACTGCAGCGTGTAAAGCCATATTTGCATATTTCCCAACATTTCAAGTGTATGTGAGAGATAACCACCCATGACTTTGATTGTTAGTGACAGAGACATCTTTTGTTCAATAAATTCTTGTCCCTGAAACCTGAAATTCTTGTCCCTGAAAAATCCTAGACCTTTGCAGACCAGCAAGTTTCAACATGGTAGTTTGTGAAATGATTAGTAATGCCTATCAGATTCAAGACATAGGGAAGACTTAACAACTCTGTCCAGCTAAACCATCTAAACTGGAAAAACCATCTCGGTAACAGGTGCAATAAATCCAACGCCTTATAGATTGGATTAGTTTAGAAATGTTTTTCGCTTATCTTTCTATATTACAAGATCAATTAATTAATGTGCATGAGGAAACATAGATAAAGAATTATGATATTAAAACAAACTACTCAAAAAATCTACCTCCAACAAAGCATGCTGGGAAATGTGATAATGAAGCCACTCCCACATCTTTTTCACTCAGGAGAGATAAAGAAAATTAGCTGAGTAACAACACTGTGTGTTTGAAAAGCTTTCTTAAATCAAATGTTCTGTTCAGTTGTGCTGAAATGTATGTAAGGTGACAGACATTCCTAACACTAATCTGAATAAAAGGCATGTAAAAGTCACATCAATGTCTAATGACTAAATGCACTCAACAGGACAATGGGAAAGTAAACACGAGTGTTAAAATCTGAACACTTGGGAGATATAGGTGTTCTGGTTTGAAACTGACTGGAAAAAGCTGACTATCATGTGTAATCTTGCATTCTAAGGGAGTCGTGAAATGTTTACTGTTAAATGTTAAAAAAATATATATATATATTGCTTTGTATCTTACTTTTGTTTATTGTTTATTTCACTTGCTTTGGCAATGTAAACATGTTTCCCATGCCAATAAAGGCTTTTTGAATTGAGAGAAAGAGAATTAAATGATTTATTCCACCTCAGCACTCCCCTTCTGGCCCTCATAGCCTCCAGGGCTTTCTGGCCTGTCCAACACATACCAATGGATGGGCAAAAATGACTAAATACTGTACAATTTTTAAAAATTTAACTAGGCAAGTCAGTCAAGAACAAATTCTTATTTACAATGACGGCCTACCCCAGCCAAGCCCTAACCCATAAGACGCTGGGCCAATTGTGCGCCGCCCTATGGCACTACCAATCACGGCCAGTTGTGATACAGCCTGGAATCAAACCAGGTCTGTAGTGATGCCACTAGCACTGAGATGCAGTGCCTTAGACCGCTGATCCAGATACATTTATCTTTACAGTAATTTGTATCTGTACCAAAATAAACCACAAAATACTTGAATTGTGTACTTGTATTTTGTAATTCGATTAATTAAAATACATGTATTTTGTATTTTCAAATACTTTTGCAAGTAGCCAGCCCGAACAGCAACAATATTCTCAGAAACGGTTACAAAAACACATGACTGTGATACTGTATGTTGTTGTTTATCTACCTTAGTTGAGTGACTCTGGATAAGTATGTCTGCTAAATTACCAAAATGTACATGTATATGTGACAATGACATATGGGGCGGAACTTATTAGAATAATACTCGGCTTGCTTTGCAATTCTGGATTTTTCATATACATTTATATAGTTTATAGCAGATGTTTTTGTCACACCATAGTGATATCAGACTTCTGATACCAATGCAGGGTGAAAGGTGGGCTACAAAATGTAAACCACTATAAAAATGATACAGAAAATTATTTTATATTTTGAAAAGACAAATTACAGTATTTTGCAAATACAAAATACATTGGAGTGTAGTTCAGCCCAGTGTAATAGAAATGACAAAATACTCAGAAGTAATTCAAATACGTATTTCAAATACAGAAATACTGCTCATCACTGCACATACTGTACCTAACCCATAATAAAATATCTGCACAGGACACATCCATGGAATGCTTACAAATAGCCAACATGGATTTTATAGCCCACCTCTCTGGTCTTTGTGGAGAAGAAGCTACTGCTTCTATGCTCACTCACGGTCCTGCGGAAATCGAAATAATTTCCCTTGATACTGATAGAATATGCCCACCAGTGGAGGGGAGGACGGCTCATAAAAATGGCTGGAACCAGAGCAAATGGAATGTTATCAAACACATGGAAACCATGTGTTTGATGTATTTGATAACATTCCAATCATTCCGCTCCAGTCATTAACACGAGCCCGTCCTCCCCAATTAAGGTGCCACCAAACTCCTGTGGTGCCCACACATACTTGAAAGTTTTTGTGCTTAGGATTCTGAGCTGGTAGGTATGGTGGTGGTGGGGGGGGTATGTGAATTAATGATCTCCTTTGTCATTGACACACACACACACACACCGTGTGGGATCACTGCATCTTTTTTGGGTAAGAACATCTGACACAATTGTCAGTGCGCTCCTTTTCCTGGAACGTATCACTCGGTCTCTCATCCTCTCGCCGTAGGGGAGCTAGAGTGAGGGATGTGGTGAGGTATGTTGTGGGATTCTCTGAGTCACACCCACACACTCTGTCCTCTTGGCCCCTGCTGAGAGTGTGTTTGTGTGATGTAGTCTGCCAGCTCCACACAAAACACACAGCAGAGTGAGACAGGGAGAGAGCAGGAGAGAGAGGGGACGAGTGAGAGAGAACAGGAGAGAGAGGGAGAGAGCAGGAGGGAGAGAGAGGGTGTGAGGGAGAGAGAGAAGGTGAGAGAGAGAGAAGGGAGAGAACAAAAGTAACTAGAGAGAGAGAAGGGAGAGAACAAAAGTAACTAGAGAGAGAGAGAGAGAGAGAGAGAGAGAGAGAACAGGAGAGAGAACAGGAGAGAGAGAGAAGATGAGAGAGAACAGGAGAGAGAGAGAGAGAGAGAGGAGAGAGAGAACAGGGAGAGAGAGAGAGAGAACAGGAGAGAGAGAGAGAGAGAACAGGAGAGAGAGAACAGGAGAGAGAGAGAGAGAAGAACAGGAGAGAGAGAGAGAGAGAGAAGAACAGGAGAGTTAGAGAGAGAAGCACAGGAGAGTTAGAGAGAGAGAGAGAGAGAGAGAGAGAGAGAAAGAAAGAGAGAGAAAGGAAGGAAAGAAGATTGCTCTAGCTGCTTCCTTCATCTGCGTTCCTCTTTTAGTTTCCCTTTGGATGGTGTCATGCAGATACACTGAAAAACCATGCAACATGTGACACGAGTATGACCTAAATGTCAGTGTTGAACTTTTTTTCAAATTCTGGAATATGATCTGTGGAAAATATGCATCTCTAAGGTGATCATACATTTAGCAGGAGGTTAGGAAATGGAACTCAGTTTCCAACTAATTTTGTGGGCAGTGTGCACTTAGACTGCCTTCTCTCGAGAGACAGGTCTGCCTATGGCGGCCTCTCTCAATAGCAAGGCTATGCTCACTGAGTCTGTACATAGTCAAGGATTTTCTTACTTTTGTGGTCAGGTATTCTGCCACTGTGTACTCTCTGTTTAGAGCCAGATAGCATTCGAAATTGCTCTGTTTTTGTTTGATTCTTTACAGTGTGTCAAATTGTAATCTTCTTGCTTAATTTGGTGGGGTCTAATTGTTTTGCTGTCCTGGGACTCTGTGGGGTCTGTTTGTGAACAGAGCCCCAAAACCAGCTGGCTGAGAGGACTCTTCTCTAGGTTAATTTCTCTGCAGGTAAGGGCTTTGTGATGGAATATGTAGGCATCACTTCCTTTTAGGTGGTTGTAGAATTGAACAGCTATTTTCTGGATTCTAGCGGGTATAGTCCTAATTCTGCTCTGCATGCATTGTTTGCGGTTTTGCGTTGCACACAAAGTATATTTCTGCAGAATTCTGCATGCAGAGTCTCAATTGGGTTTGTACTATTTTGTGAATTATTGGTTGGTGAGTGGACCACATACCTCACAACCATTAAGGGCAATTGGTTCTATAACTGATTGAAGTATTTTTAGCCAAGAATGTCGAGTTTATGTTCCTTTTGATGGCGTAGAGGGTCCTTCTTGCCTTGTTTCTCAGATCGTTCAAATCCTTGTGGAAGTTACCTGTGGTGTTGATGTTTAAGCCACAGTAGGTATAATTCTCTGTGTGCTCTACGGCAACGATGTCCAGATGGAATTTGTATTCGTGGTCCTGGCAACTGGATCTTTTTTGGAACACCATTATTTTTGTCTTACTGAGATTTACTGAAAGGACCCAGGTCTGACAGAATCTGTGCAGAAGAGCTAGATGCTGCTGTAGGCCCTTCTTGGTTGGGGACAGAAGGACCAGATCATCAGCAAACAGTAGATATTTGATTTCTGAGTTCACCCCATGGCCCAGAGGAAAGAAATGTGTTTATTTGCCCATTTTAACTGCACACTTGTTGTTTGTGTAAATTAATTGTATATTGCAATATGCCACCCCCCAAACACCGCTTTCCATAAATTTGTATAGCAGACACTCATGACAAAAGGAATCTAAAGCTTTTTTGAAATCACAAAAGCTTTTGTTTTGGTTGGTTTGTTTGTCACTAAGGGTGTGCATGGTGTATACGTGGTCTGTTGTACGGTATTTTGGTAGAAAGCCAATTTGACATTTGCTCAGGACATTGTTTTCACTGAGGAAATGTTGGAGTCTTCTGTTGATGATAGTGCAAAGGATTTTTCAGAGATTGCTTTTCATAGACGTTGATTCCACGGTAATTATTGGAGGGAAACTTGTCACCGCTTTTGTGGATTAGGGTGATCAGACCTAGATTCCAAATACTGGGGAAGATGCCAGAGCTGGGGTTAATGTTGAAGAGTTTAATAGCCATTTGAATTTGTGGTCGGTGTATTTTATAATTTCATTTAGTATACTATACCATCAACACCACAGGCCTTTTTGGGTTGGAGGTTTTATATTTGGTCTTGTAGCCATTCCAATGTATTTGGAGAATCCAGTGGGTTCTGGTAGTCTTTAGTTTAGTAGTTGATTCTAAGTTCAGTATATGATCATGTACAGTATATGTTTTTGTTCTTGGTTTTTTGTTATATGTCCAAAAAGGTTGGATAAGTGGATTATCCATACATCTCCATTCTGGATAGATAGCTCTTCGTGTTGTTGATTGTTTAGTCTGTTCCAATTTTCCCAGAAGTGATTTGATTCAATGGATTTTTCAATCACATTGAGCTGTTTTCTGGCATGCTATTCCTTCTTTTATCTTACAGTATTTATGCATTGTTTTAGTGATTCACCATAGAGAAGGCGTAAGCTAAGGTTTTCTGTGCCTGTGTTTTTTGGTTGGATAGGTCTCTCTCTCCTCTGATGACCACTGTATTTATCCCCTTCCCTCTGTCTCTCCCTCTCAATCTCCCCTTTTCCTCTCCTCCACGCTTGCCTTCCCACTAATGTCTATGACAGGTGTTCTCCCAGGTGTCTGTTTGAATAGCCTGGGTCCGCCTTCAAAGCCAGCATCAGCACTTCCCCTTCCTCCCCCCTTCTCAGAGAAAACTAAAAGGTCTGTCTCCTCCCTTTCCTCCCACATCTCTCCCTTTTTTCTTCCCTTCTCCCCGCAGCAAGGGGAGAACTAAAAGGCCTGTCCTCACCCCCTTTCCTCCCACATCTCTCCCTTTTTTCCTCCCTTCTCCCCCCAGAAAGGGGAGAACTAAAAGGCCTGTCCTCACCCCTCTGTCCTCATCTCTCCCCTTCATCTCTCCTGACAGGAGCTGCGTGTTTGGCATGGGGAGGTGAGCTCCATCGCTGGGCTGTTCCATTATAGTCCTCTAAGCAACACATAGGGGGACTCTAATAGCGTCACATAGAGAGAGGGACAGAGAGTGAGAGAGGGATGAGGAGACAGGGAAGAGAGAGACAGAGACACAGACAGACGAGGTAGGGACGCTCAAAAGGGATGTGGTTACAGGGATAATGGGTCAGCTTTGATAAAGACTGGGCTGCCATTAAAATGCATGAATAGGTCTGCTCTGACTGAATAGTGAATAGTGGTTGTTACTCCAGTTACTTCTCAATCAATCAGCGACTCGTTTCAACTAGAGGACTGCAGGTAAATGTAGACTCACTTTCACCCCATTTCAATACCTGACCTCCATTTCAGGTCTGTGTGATTGTGCAGGGCTGAAGCCAGCCAACCCTTAGGTCCTCCGGGACTGGGTTGGATAGCTCTCTCCTGCTGCTGTGTATGGTTCAGGCTAACCGGCAGGAGGAGGAAGAGGAATAGTTTGAAGCAGCGTCCTTCCATCTCTTTAGGCATGCTGGCATGCTCAGATCCTCTCCTACTAACTGGGCAGCAGCAATGTTCTGTGCTCATCGATTTGGGCCCTGGCACACCTAATGACACCTCCAGTTAGAACAGAATGAAGAGGGAGCTGCCTTGTTTATCCCCCAGCTCAAGACAAGACAATAAAGAGTGTGTGTGTGCACGCGGGCGTACAGATGTTGAAAGACATGGTTCCTTTCAGGACTGCCAGAACCATTTTACCGAGTACAGAAACAGTGTGCAAAACTCACCAACCCCAGTCCTCTTCCACATACAAAAAAAAGACAAGAGCACCAAAAACAAAGGACCACTAGGCACAGATGTCAGTTTAACGTTTAGTTTTGATTTACAGTTGGTTGAGTTGTCAACTAACGTGAATTCAACTTGAAATCAACAACAAAAAATGACCATGTCATTGGATTTAGGTTCAAAGTTGGGTGAAAAAAAGACTAAATGGCCTTATGTTGATGTCTTCTTACAAATCCAATCAGTTTTACACCTTTATTCAATCACATTGATTTATTTAGTTGAAATGACGTGGAAACAATGTTGATTCAACCAGTTTTTGCCCAGTGGGGAAACATTGACATTGGCACACTGGTGGCAGCTGCTCACATATTATGTCACTCTGTTGTGACCGTGCTGAAAGAGCACTTTGTCATAGAAGCCTAAGTCTGTGTGTGGTGACATGCTTTCATTCATCCATCCATCCTTCTCAGTGCAGAAAAACAGGTCGTTGTGCTGTAGAATCAGACCAACATACAGCATTCACTCATTTCACTCAACCTCTAACCTCTAAGTACTATATCTCTTGACACATTGATGAAAATAATCATGGCCTCTAAACCTTCAAGCTGCATACTGAACCCTATTCCAACTAAACTACTGAAAGAGCTGCTTCCTGTGCTTGGCCCTCCTATGTTGAACATAATACATGGCTCTCTATCCACCGGATGTGTACCAAACTCACTAAAAGTGGCAGTAATAAAGCCTCTCTTGAAAAAGCCAAACCTTGACCCAGAACATTTTTAAAAACTAATCGGCCTATATTGATTCTCCCATTCCTCTCCATTTATAAAAAAAAAAGCTGTTGCACAGCAACTCACTGCCTTCCTGAAGACAAACAATGTATACAAAATGCTTCAGTCTGGTTTTAGACCCCATCATAGCGCTGAGACTGCACTTGTGAAGGTGGTAAATGACCTTTTAATGGCGTCAGACTGAGGCTCTGTCCTCGTGCTCCTAGACCATAGCGCTGCGTTTGATACCATCGATCACCACATTCTTTTGGAGAGATTGGAAACCCAAATTGGTCTACACGGACAAGTTCTGGCCTGGTTTAGATCTTATCTGTCGGAAAGATATCAGTTTGTCTCTGTGAATGGTTTGTCCTCTGACAAATCAACTGTACATTTCAGTGTTCCTGAAGGTTCCGTTTTAGGAGCACTATTGTTTTCACAATATATTTTACCTCTTGGTGATGTTATTCTGAAACATAATGTTAACTTTCACTGCTATGCGGATGACACACAGCTGTACATTTCGATGAAACATGATGAAGCCCCAAAATTGCCCTCCTTGGAAGCCTGTGTTTCAAACGTAAGGAAGTGGATGGCTGCAAATGTTCTAGTTTTAAACTCTGACAAAACAGAGATGCTTGTTCTAAGTCCCAAGAAACAAAGAGATCTTCTGTTGAATCTGACAATTAATCTTGATGGTTGTACAGTCGTCTCAAATAAAACTGAAGGACCCTGATCTCTGTTTTGACGAACATATCAAGACAGTTTCAAGGACAGCTTTTTTCCATCTACATAACATTGCAAAAATCTGAAATGTCTGTCCAAAAATTATGCAGAAAAAAAAATTAATCCATGCTTTTGTCACTTCTAGGTTAGACTACTGCAATGCTGTAATTTCTGGCTACCCGGATAAAGCACTAAATAAACTTCAGTTAGCAGCCGTGTTTAGCACTAGAAACAAAAGATTTGATCATATTACTCTAGTGCTAGCTTCTCTACACTGGCTTCCTGTTTAGGCAAGGGCTGATTTCAAGGTTTTACTGCTAACCTACAAAGCATTACATGGGCTTGCTCCTACCTATCTTCCGATTTGGTCCTGCCGTATATACCTACACGTACGCTACAGTCACAAGACTCCAGCAAACAGCTGGAGGCAGGGCGTTCTCCTATAGAGCTCCATTTTTATGGAATGGTCTACCTACCCATGTGAAGACTCATCTCTTCAGTAGGTCCTATGATTGAGTGTAGTCTGGCCCAGGAGTGTGAAGGTGAACGGAAAGGCACTGGAACAACGCACCGCCCTCGCTGTCTCTGCCTGGCCGGTTTCCCTCTCTCCACTGGCCCTGTCCGGGAGTACCGTAGGATGGGTCCTACAGTGTCTCCTGACCCCTCCTGTTTCAACTCTCTAGAGACAGCAGGAGCGGTAGAGATACTCTGAATGACTGGCTATGAAAAGCCAACTGACATGTACTTCTGAGGTGCTGACCTGTTGCCCCTGCAACAACCACTGTGATTATTATTATTTGACCCTGCTGGTCATCTATGAACATTTGAACATCTTGGGCATGTTCTGTTATAATCTCCACCCGGCACAGCCAGAAGGGGACTGGCCACCCCTCATAGCCTGGTTCCTCTATGTTTCTTCATAGGTCCTGGCTTCCTAGGGAGTTTTTCCTAGCCACCGTGCTTCTACACCTGCATTGCTTGCTCTTTGGGGTTTTAGGCTGGGTTTCTGTACAGCACTTTGTGACATCAGCTGATGTAAAGATTTTGCAAATCAATTTGATTTGATTTAGTCATACCTGGGTTCAAATAGTATTTGTGTTCTTTCAAGGAGTGTTTGATTGAGTCTTGCTTGAGTGCCAGATGGACGGGGTTGGACACTTTTGGAACTATTACAATAGTCTTGGCTCTGGTCTGGGTACATGTTCTTTAGCTAACAGCTCACAGACACAGTTCAGGTAGGCTAGTCTACATTAGATTATTATTGATAAGAGCGCAAATATTTGTATTTGTCAACGGCAGTCAAGCATCAATCATCATGTCACCAGTATCAGACCCCCAATATTATTGTAAAGGAGCATCAAGACCGGCCGTGCACTTTCATCACCGTGTGAAGGCCATCATAATTGATTTCATCTGAAGCCTAATAAACTGCATGGTTTTGTAGTGGGAGACCACATATCATATCGCGTGACTCCAAGTTTACTTCGATGATGGTTATTATATCAAAATGAGCATAAAAATGTTTCCACCGCCATTTCTAGCATAATTAATTTTACCAACACAAAAATATCCCACCGTGTCAAACTAACTAACTATCTGTCGGCATTTTTAAAATTGTACAGAAACTAAAAAAAAAATCATTTTAATTTTATTACCTTTATTTAACTAGGCAAATCAGTTAAGAACAAATTCTTATTCACAATGACAGCCTAGGAACAGTGGGTTAACTGCGTTGTTCAGGGGCAGAACAACAGATTTTTACCTTGTCAGCTCAGGGGTTCGATCTAGCAACCTTTCGGTTACTGTCCCAATGCTCTAACCACGAGGCTACCCCGCCGCCCGAGTATAGCTTTACTCGCATAAAAACTGTGGTTTGTGATGTACAATCTCCAGGGCTGGAATACTAAAAACAGGTCCCACACCACCACAAACCTTCTCTACCTGATGCACTGTAATCCCACAGTAGACCCCTGTAACAGTAGCTACCTCCATATAGACATCACACCAAACACTCACTCTTTCACCACCCCACCACCATCCTAGGAGATGAAAACACTCCAGTCCCAAAACCACAGAATCAATACCAGCAAGCCAACTGCTGCCAGGAAAGTTAAAGAAGGAGTGGCAGAACAGGAGTAGAGAGAGGAGGAGAAGGAGAGAATAGGAGCAGGTCTGGGAGCCCAGCGGAAGAGAGGAGTGCTGGCTGCAGACAGATAAGTGTGGTTTGTTAAAGACCACTGACAGGGTTCCATAGGCTACATTCTAAATGTAACCCATTACAGTTAAGTGTCCAAAATGGTCATCAGTAACGTAATTTTGAGATTACCCAAAATCAGTAACGTAATCGGATTACTTTCCCCTTAAAGAGTAACTTTCATGAAAAGTTGTTTTAATCGAAAACCAGGATGTTTTAGGCTTAGTTATAGTGAAACACATTAATTCTGGTCTTCATTTCGACAGTTCATTGCCAGGGTTGTTCTTTTAGTAGTACATCTAGCTGTTTTTACCCCTAGCGGTTCAACTCCACCATTGAAGTGGTGATGTAGAGGCACCTTGAGAAGGTTCCTCTGTCGTCTCAAGGAAGGGGTTCAGTATGAAGTACACTCCCTTCTAGATGTGCTGGGTGGTACCACCTCAAGGAAGGGGTTCATTATGAAATACACTCCCTTCTAGATGTGCTGGGTGGTACCACCTCAAGGAAGGGGTTCATTATGAAGTACACTCCCTTCTAGATGTGCTGGGTTGTACCACCTCAAGGAAGGGGTTCATTATGAAGTACACTCCCTTCTAGATGTGCTGGGTGGTACCACCTCAAGGAAGGGGTTCAGTATGAAATACACTCCCTTCTAGATGTGCTGGGTGGTACCACCTCAAGGAAGGGGTTCATTATGAAATGCACTCCCTTCTAGATGTGCTGGGTGGTACCACCTCAAGGAAGGGGTTCATTATGAAATACACTCCCTTCTAGATGTGCTGGGTGGTACCACCTCAAGGAAGGGGTTCATTATGAAAAACACTCCCTTCTAGATGTGCTGGGTGGTACCACCTCAAGGAAGGGGTTCATTATGAAATACACTCCCTTCTAGATGTGCTGGGTGGTACCACCTCAAGGAAGGGGTTCATTATGAAAAACACTCCCTTCTAGATGTGCTGGGTGGTACCACCTCAAGGAAGGGGTTCATTATGAAATACACTCCCTTCTAGATGTGCTGGGTGGTACCACCTCAAGGAAGGGGTTCATTATGAAATACACTCCCTTCTAGATGTGCTGGGTGGTACCACCTCAAGGAAGGGGTTCAGTATGAAATACACTCCCTTCTAGTTGTGCTGGGTGGTACCACCTCAAGGAAGGGGTTCATTATGAAGTACACTCCCTTCTAGATGTGCTGGGTGCTACCACCTCAAGGAAGGGGTTCAGTATGAAATACACTCCCTTCTAGATGTGCTGGGTGGTCCCACCTCAAGGAAGGGGTTCAGTATGAAATACACTCCCTTCTAGATGTGCTGGATGGTACCACCTCAAGGAAGGGGTTCATTATGAATTACACTCCCTTCTAGATGTGCTGGGTGGTACCACCTCAACGCTCACTATAAAAGCAGGTGACCGTGTGCTTTATTTGGCAATGGCCTTGGTAAGTGGAGTGTACCAATACATTTTGCATGATGCTTCCTTGACTAAATTCAAAAGGCAGTTAGGCACATTTCTACATATGACTTAATTCAATGTTTTTGATTACCGTTTCATACACATCTATGTGCTTTTATGAAGAAAACAAAATGTAGGCTGTGAGGATTATATGTTTATAATCGTAGCTACATCCATCGTAACAAGAAATAGATGACAATGGTGGTCATGTCAAGTCATTGTATTTTTCCCCAACTGCTATGACTGATTGGTGGTGCAGTATGCTAAGACAGTTGGCTCATATTTGTGAGTTCTAATACCACATTGGGCAGATATATATAGATTTAAAAAATATAAAATTAACCCCTTTTTTGTGGTATCCAATTGGTAGTTACAGTCTTGTCTCATCGCTGCAACTCCGTACAGACTCAGGAGAGGCAAAGGTCGAGAGCCATGCGTCCTCTGAAACACAACCCAACTAAGCCGCACTGCTTCTTGAGACAATGCCCACTTAACCCAGAAGCCAGCCACACCAATGTGTCGGAGGAAACACCGTACACCTGGCAAACGTGTCAGCGTGCACTGCGCCCGGCCAGCCACAGGAGTGCACAACGGGACAAGGACATCTCTGCCAGCCAAACCCTCCCCTAATCCAGATGACGCTGGGCAAATTGTGTGCCAACTGGTGTCCCAGTTGCGGCCGGCTGCAACAGAGCCTGGACTCGAACCCAGAATCTCTAGTGGCACAGCAATGCAATGCCTTAGACCACTGCACCACTCGGGAGGCCTCAGGCAGATATATGTTTTTTTTCAAATCCTTTATCTACATTATTTATTGCCTGCCACACACTTGTAATTCTGAAAAGTGAAAGCATGTCTGTGAGAAGGGATGCCCTGGTAGTAGTTGTAGGGTTTTATACAGTACCCAAGACCAATCTGAGTTAATTTGACCATTGAAAAAAGAGCTACTGTGTAAATACTGCAATGTGAGTTGGATTGAATTCATCTTAATTTCCAAGGTGATGATTGCACTTTTCTTCCCAACACAATACAATGTGAGTCCACATTTATTTTGCGTCCCATGGGGGATTCGAATTTACACCGCAAGTGGCAATAGATGTCAGCAAATAAGTGCCTTACACAGTGAGTTAAATGTGCATCATAAGCAAATACGTCCCTGGACATCATTTTATTATCAGAGCGTGCCAGTGGACTCCTGGTATATTTTAGTGAGAAACTTTTGGAATCAGGTACAACTACCTTTACCCACCCCCAAAATGAATATTTACTAGCAATTCCCCCAACCACTACTTCTCACCTGAATGCATGTTTTGAAAATTTTAAGGGGTAAGGGCAAAGGCGGAAATTGGGGTTGAGAGTTACCCTTTAAGAGGCATAAGACGACGACAAAAAGGATCCACCAAACGCATTTGGTGTGTCATCATAGTGGACTGACTTTTGGTCAGACTCGTTCGAGTGGAATTAACTTAAAAATGGCACCTTTTTGCCAAAGGCTGAACTGAATGTCATTGAGAAAACAGAAATGATGCCATAATGTACTTTTACACAAAGATCCTTTTGGAATTGAAAAGTAATCTAAGTAATCAGAGTTTTTCAAAAGTATCCAATCTGATTACAATATTTTTGCTGGAATAACTGATTAGTTGTTTTTTGTTGTAATCAGATAATATGTAACTGGACAACACACAGCAAGAGAAGAGAGGAGGTGGACTTATTTTACCTGGATGAGAGACACGTTGTTGAGACTCAATCTGAAGAGGAAGTTTCTGTGTAAAAATGACAGAGAGGAAATAACAGTTTAAACAAACAGTTAATAAACACTTAGTTTACACGGCAGTTGTGTGTGTTTTCTGTTACAGTGAGTCAGAAATGGCACCACAGGTCCCAGAGTGGGTTGGCGGAAGAAAATAAAAACTGGGGCCCGTAGTTTTTCCTAATCTGGTATTCTAACCAGGTAAACCTCTGGACCTTACACAATAAGAAGTGATTCATCTGTTGTGAAAATTTTTAATATGGGCTATGATGGGACCAGATACTTTCTAATCAGGTAACATGGTTAAAAAAATCATGGCCCTTGGCGAGGATGAAAACTCTGCAACCGTGTAGTCCCTTACGGAAAAAATACATGAATTTCACATATGATAACGTGTTTTTGTAACACTTGACATGAGACATTTCACATGTGAAATCATGGTGTTTTTGGAACACTTCACATGACATTTTCTTGAGTGTATTTTTAACAAGGCTGAGATATACTATAAAGTTCAAAGTGTAGGAATACAGGTGAAATGATTTAATGATACAGACATGGTGGCGTAGAAGGAAGATCGGAATGCCATGAACCAAGAGGTTGTGAGTTCAAATCACAGATAAGGACATGTTGAATAATAATGACTGTATAATTAAACTAACACAGTGTGCAAAACATTAGGAACATATGCTTTTTCCATGACTTAGACTGACTAGGTGAAAAATATGATCCCTTATTGACATCACTTGTTAAATCCACGTCAAATCTGTGTAGATGGAGGGGAGGAGACTGGTTAAAGGATTTTTAGGCATTGAGACATGGATTGTGTATATGTGCCATTCAGAGGGTGAATGAGCAGGACAAAATATTAAAGTGCCTTTGAACGGGATATGGTAGTAGGTGCCAGGCGCACCGGTTGAATTATGTTAAGAACTGCAACATTGCTGGGTTTTTCACACTCAACAGTTTTGCATGCGTATCAAGAATGGTCCACCACCCAAAAGACATCCAGCCAACTTCACACAACTGTGGGAAGCATTGGAGTCTAAATGGGCCATAATCCCTTCGGAATGCTTTCGATACCCCGTCAAATTGTGGCTCTTCTGAAGGAAAAAGGGGGTGCAACCCCATATTAGGAAGGTGGTCCTAGTGTTTGTACCCTCAGTTTACATCATGTATGTTAAAGTGAGTCAAATATGTAAGTTGAAAACACTAAAAAGTTTAAAAAGTTAAAAGTACAGTGTGCATCATAACTCATTTTTGTTTGCAGGGCATCACCTGTGAAAATCCACATGTGAAATATAATCACATGTGAAGTGTTCCAAAAACTAAATGGTTTCACATTATTTCTCATGTGAAAGTCCACATCATCACATGTGAAGTGTTTCAAAAATACATGGTGTCACGTGCAAAACATGGGGAAATGTCACGTGAAATCATGTGTTTTTTTCCGTAAGGGAGTGTTCATATGAATTGTATTGGAGAAAATTAGGGTTAAGGGCCTTGCTCAAGAGCACATGGACAGTTTTTTCACTTTGTCAGCTCTGGTATTCAAACCAACGACCTTGTGCTCTAAATGCTAGGCTACCAAGGACTAGGGAGGTTTCCTACACAGACACAGAGAAAGCAACATGATTGGACAATAAAAAAAACTCACAGGGCTGAGCTTGTTTTATGTAGTCCTGCCCTATGCAACCATAGACCTAATGAAAAATGTACAGTGTGTCAGCTATTTTGTTTATTGATGAATTCCAGTTAATAATTTGGGTAGCCTAGTCAGCACAAGTTTAAGTATAAACCAAATTTGATCCCATTAATATTTTAACACAAACAATTGTCTATAAATACACACCGCTTCGTTTACCCTGACCAGAGAGACGCACAGTAGGCTAGACTATGCAACTGCTGTTGTTAGTAGGCTACAGTTGACCAGACTGAAAAATAGTATTGTTTCCACACAATACAGCATATCAGATCGCTAAGGTTTAGGTGTATGGGATACTACATTTATGAATTAGTTTTTGCTTGTGTCTGTTGAGAGTAATGTGTTATCACACTTACTAAATAAATACCTGAGGAAAATGGAGAGCGCGCCATGAGCTTTGTGCCTGTACCGCTCAAACTGCAATTTTCCGTTTAATCTGATTGGTCAAGACATGCAAAGAGCCTGCAGCAGCACTCCGATGTGAAGCACAGAGGAAATGTGGGTGAGTTGACAAATCATTAGGCAAAATCTAAAAATAAAAACACTTTGACCGTGTTTTTAACGCTTTGCATCAATATATTGTATTGAACTAAATAGAAAGAACTGACAAATGATGCCTCGCCACATGTTTTCTGGCAGCCCATTACTGATACTCTGCAGTCATATACATTGTTTCAAAACGTCCAGCTGCCAAATTCCAGACCAGGCCCTATCAAACAAGCCTCAACAAACTACTTAAAGAGCAACTGAAGGCAACTTATCTGGTAGAAAACATGTATTGAGTATCAACATTTACTACAAAGTGTAAATAGGATAATTTTGGTCATAAAGTTATTCTTGTCCAAAACTGAGATTGTTAGGATTGTAAGAAAAGCCATAGTAAATTGTTAGGATTGTAAAGAAAAGCCATAGTAAATTGTTAAGATTGTAAAGAAAAGCCATAGTAAATTGTTAGGATTGTAAGAAAAGCCATAGTAAATTGTTAGGATTGTAAAGAAAAGCCATAGTAAATTGTTAGGATTGTAAGAAAAGCCATAGTAAATTGTTAGGATTGTAAGAAAAGCCATAGTAAATTGTTAGGATTGTAAAGAAAAGCCATAGTAAATTGTTAGGATTGTAAAGAAAAGCCATAGTAAATTGTTAGGATTGTAAAGAAAAGCCATAGTAAATTGTTAGGATTGTAAATTGTTAGGATTGTAAAGAAAAGCCATAGTAAATTGTTAGGATTGTAAAGAAAAGCCATAGTAAATTGTTAGGATTGTAAAGAAAAGCCATAGTAAATTGTTAGGATTGTAAGAAAAGCCATAGTAAATTGTTAGGATTGTAAAGAAAAGCCATAGTAAATTGTTAGGATTGTAAGAAAAGCCATAGTAAATTGTTAGGATTGTAAAGAAAAGCCATAGTAAATTGTTAGGATTGTAAAGAAAAGCCATAGTAAATTGTTAGGATTGTAAAGAAAAGCCATAGTAAATTGTTAGGATTGTAAAGAAAAGCCATAGTAAATTGTTAGGATTGTAAGAAAAGCCATAGTAAATTGTTAGGATTGTAAGAAAAGCCATAGTAAATTGTTAGGATTGTAAAGAAAAGCCATAGTAAATTGTTAGGATTGTAAGAAAAGCCATAGTAAATTGTTAGGATTGTAAGAAAAGCCATAGTAAATTGTTAGGATTGTAAGAAAAGCCATGTGCGAAACATGAAATATAAATGTTAAATTAGATCTGTAAACGTATGACTATAAATGTACATTTACACATTCAATTTGTAGTTTACTTCTCCCTTTACTCAGTTACAGATCTTTTTAATCGATTCAAACTTTTGTCAGTATTGTGGCATCTGCAAAGGCCATCAACCAAACGTAGCTAGTTGAAGTTAGCTTGTCAATCAAGCAACTCCAGCCCAGACATGAGATTTTCCATGCAGCTTCCGGCTTCATTTGAAAATAAAAGTCTAGAGCTTGTTTTAGAACTGCATTCAATAACGACGTTACACCAGTATATGGCGTAGTATAGGCTTGGGCATTCAGCAAATTATTTGTGTGAGAACGATAAAGACAGCCTTGTCTAGAATAACCGCCTGAGCTGCAAAATAGAAAATAAATGATTTAGGCTAGGCCTATTCCGCTATCTAAATATGCCATGCTGTTGTGTGTTATTTAATTTCCATATAATTGCATAATTAATTTTTATAGCCGCGTTGGGCTACTGTGGTGACCATGTAACCTAATGGATCACACTTTTCCCAGTATTTGGGAGCATGGGAATGTAGGCCTTATATTAGGCACTTTGCCTGTTGAATGAGTGAATTCCACTCTGTATGTAGGCTTGTTATAGCCCTTTGTGTTGCACAACTCCATCACACAGAGGCTATATCCATATCAATAAATGTGACAAAACAAAATATTGATTAAGTTTAGGCTATAACCTGTCCTGAGGGAAATAGCCAAGGAGTCCCAAATGGTCAAGACTATCTATAGCCTATTGTTATTGACTGGTCTGTTTACCCTGCATCAGCCACTGCATGTGCCTTGTCAACTATTTAGTTTAACATTTATTCAGAGGGATATATTTTGAGGCCTGTGAGCTAAGGTCTTTTTTTAAAGGGACCCCTATTATAAAACACAAATAGAGTTTAAAAAAATGATTCTGCAGGACACCATCACACTAAAGTTGAAGTTTTGATTTGGATCGGCCTGAATTCAACTTTGAATTATTAAAGTGATAAGCTAAAGAACTTGATCATTTTGAATACACACACATGGATTTCCATTAAAGAAATGGATAAGACTGTTCTATTCTCTTTGATTTAGTTCCTATTGCAACTCAGACAAATGACTGAATGGATGACATACTGACTGAGTAAATTGAATGAAGGATGAATGAAATGTTCAAATATGTTGCAATGACGAGTTGCACGCATCACGCATGCTGTGGACTTCATTTGGTTAGTAGGTAAATAGGCCTCCATTAGGGCATAATGACTCTATGGCTGCATGACCAGAAGGGCCTCTTCTGAGGCTGAGCGGTGCTTTTCCGAAGGCGCATTTTATTTTTATTTTTTATTTCACCTTTATTTAACCAGGTAGGCTAGTTGAGAACAAGTTCTCATTTGCAACTGCGACCTGGCCAAGATAAAGCATAGCAGTGTGAACAGACAACACAGAGTTACACATGGAGTAAACAATTAACAAGTCAATAACACAGTAGAAAAAAAAGGGGGAGTCTATATACAATGTGTGCAAAAGGCATGAGGTAGGCGAATAATTACAATTTTGCAGATTAACACTGGAGTGATAAATGATCAGATGGTCATGTACAGGTAGAGATATTGGTGTGCAAAAGAGCAGAAAAGTAAATAAATAAAACAGTATGGGGATGAGGTAGGTGAAAATGGGTGGGCTATTTACCAATAGACTATGTACAGCTGCAGTGATCGGTTAGCTGCTCAGATAGCTGATGTTTGAAGTTGGTGAGGGAGATAAAAGTCTCCAACTTCAGCGATTTTTGCAATTCGTTCCAGTCACAGGCAGCAGAGTACTGGAACGAAAGGCGGCCAAATGAGGTGTTGGCTTTAGGGATGATCAATGAGATACACCTGCTGGAGCGCGTGCTACGGATGGGTGTTGCCATCGTGACCAGTGAACTGAGATAAGGCAAAGCTTTACCTAGCATGGACTTGTAGATGACCTGGAGCCAGTGGGTCTGGCGATGAATATGTAGCGAGGGCCAGCCGACTAGAGCATACAAGTCGCAGTGGAGGGTGGTATAAGGTGCTTTAGTGACAAAACGGATGGCACTGTGATAGACTGCATCCAGTTTGCTGAGTAGAGTGTTGGAAGCAATTTTGTAGATGACATCGCCGAAGTCGAGGATCGGTAGGATAGTCAGTTTTACTAGGGTAAACTTGGCGGCGTGAGTGAAGGAGGCTTTGTTGCTGTGGTGCTGCATGGAGATCACAAGCTCTTCAACTGGACATCAGTATCGCGCTGGAAGGAACAGCCTATACAGAGACTGCCTACAGTAAGACCACTGCAACAGAGGTATTGTTAGTGTGGGAATGAGCTTATGCCAGACTTAACCTACATTTAACCTCTCACTTGTTCATTTCAAAGTCCATATGTTTCATATAAATCATGAAAAATTAGTTTAAATTCATATTAAGCGCTCATGCAGAATATGCTTTGGCAAGATTAAGGGATTTAATAAAATATCCAATAAAAATATATTTTGAGTGACTCCAGTGGTTATACATAATTCATAGATTCACCAAACATCTCGAATCATTCTATATACTATTGGTTATGATAATTATTCCTGGTAGATACTACTGGCTATGATTGCAGACAGAGCCCAGAGAACGGAATGGTGCAGTATTGAATCCGTCATATTTGATAAGGTGCATGCATGGGGATGTCCACGTCACCCAGATATATGCCCATGCTTTACACCTAGCGGACTGAAACTTCACTGTTGTAGGCATAATACAGCTAGTGCTATCTAGACTTATGCTGCCAAACAAATCCATTGCATTAGCTAGCTAAATGTGAAGTAAACTCAACTGAGGAGTAATAGAAAATGGAGACTTAACGTGCAGGATACCTCTTTCCGGGATTCCCTGACTTCAGTTCTTATACTGTGGTACGCTTGTTCACCTAGCACTCCTCACAGGCAGTTTGGTGTATGTTTTTTGTTGAGATGAAACTGCTAAACTCTGTAAGTTATTATTGTACGTCAGAATTGCAACAAGATTTGTTCAAGCCTAAAATGTTCATCTATAAATCAGAAAATGGTGTTTGTATGTTCACAGGTGAAATGTCATGTTTTACGTTTCACGCATGGCTTTTCTTATGATCTAACAATTTACGTATGGATTTTCTTACAATCTTAACGATATGTATGTTCAACCTTTCGGTAGCTAACTCGCTTAAATTTGGTTTGACATTTGATATCCCTATGGGGCTAGTTAGAGATCATCAGTAAATTACACAATGTACATATGACAATAATTTAAAGTCAATAGCTCCAACCTTCAATGAGTTACAAATCTCAAACCAACTATAAAATTGTAGAAATTCATGTACAAATATTGAAAGCATTTAATGAGAACTAAAATAACTTGGCCACTGTCCCACACCAACCGGCTGAAGCTAATTGGAGAAAGAAGTTGGCTAGCTTGTTAGCTAGTCTAGGCTAGCTCCAGACACAAGACCTGGTTAGACTGTTTCAAGTTATCTGGAAGGGTGAGTGACTAACTGTGTGCTGTTTTGGCACAGTGAAAGTACAAACGCTTCTCATGTTCGAACACCCACATCAAAACATGGCCCAAATCTGGTTCTCAGTCTCATTTCCTGATGAGGATAATTGAACCAAAGTTAAATCAGGAAGTTCAGACCCCCTTTAACATGATTACCACTTTTTAATTTATTTCAACATTGTCTATGATAGAAAGTGAGGAATTCTCAGCAGCAGCGAAGTGCAGGGCCAGGCAGAGTGTTTTGCTTAAGTGATAAATGAACAAGAGATAAATGAAGGAATGCATTCTTACCTTGCACCCACTATCAGCTCATTCCTGGTCAGATCAAGGGTCAGTTGGGAGTAGTCTCTCACGCCCGGGTGGGAGAAAATAGAGATCCAAGGACTCAGGGCTGAAGGAGAGGAAGAAAAGAGTGCAAGGGATAGAGAGTGAAAACGAAAGCGAGACTTAAGTAAAGTTAAGGACTACAAAGGATATTTCTCTACTATATTGTAACATGTCTTCTGTTGGGCTCCTGGGGCAGCCTGTTCAGTCGAGTTAAATTGAAGGTGACAGCAACATGAGTAACGTCTCTGAAAAAAAAACTAATAAGAGAGATTCGGAACACTTCTAATTCACATTGAAGTGGGTTACGATAGACGTCCTGAAAACACACTGGAATCACCCTGTGCTCTGATATGGTTGTCATGATCTATTTTGTGTTGTTATAGGTCCAAAACAGTGTAGCATCCTCTATATTGTCATAAAAAAACAGCCCATTATCACCAATTTCACCTTTGCATATGTTTTCAGTTGGCCAATAATGTGAAAGTATGAAGTAGCCTCACCTGATGTCTTACAGGTGCAAACATGTCTGTCGGTGAGAAACGACCTATACGCTGTGGCCTGCAGCAGCGAAGGAGTGAGTGGGTAGATTGTGATTGTGTCCAGCTACTGGTAACCCCCCTCTGCCGAGACCCCAGTGGGATCCAGCAGAGAGGGACAATGCTGTCTAAGACCACCTCAAGCCTACTGAGCCTAACGCAACCAGTCAAAAAGAGCCCTTCCACGAAACACTCCCCAGCGCCTACTGCTTCAGACATTTGACAGTCGCTTCACAAATCATTTACATTTTACATTTAAGTCATTTAGCAGACGCTCTTATCAAGAGCGACTTACAAATTGGTGCGTTCACCTTAAGACATCCAGTGGAACAGCCACTTTACAATAGTGCATCTAAATCTTTTAAGGGGGGGGGTGAGAAGGATTACTTTATCCTATCCTAGGTATTCCTGAAAGAGGTGGGGTTTCAGGTGTCTCCGGAAGGTGGTGATTGACTCCGCTGTCCTGGCGTCGTGAGGGAGTTTGTTCCACCATTGGGGGGCCAGAGCAGCGAACAGTTTTGACTGGGCTGCGCGGGAACTGTACTTCCTCAGTGGTAGGGAGGCGAGCAGGCCAGAGGTGGATGAACGCAGTGCCCTTGTTTGGGTGTAGGGCCTGATCAGAGCCTGGAGGTACTGAGGTGCCGTTCCCCTCACAGCTCCGTAGGCAAGCACCATGGTCTTGTAGCGGATGCGAGCTTCAACTGGAAGCCAGTGGAGAGAGCGGAGGAGCGGGGTGACGTGAGAGAACTTGGGAAGGTTGAACACCAGACGGGCTGCGGCGTTCTGGATGAGTTGTAGAGGTTTAATGGCACAGGCAGGGAGCCCAGCCAACAGCGAGTTGCAGTAATCCAGACGGGAGATGACAAGTGCCTGGATTAGGACCTGCGCTGCTTCCTGTGTGAGGCAGGGTCGTACTCTGCGGATGTTGTAGAGCATGAACCTACAAGAACGGGCCACCGCCTTGATGTTAGTTGAGAACGACAGGGTGTTGTCCAGGATCACGCCAAGGTTCTTAGCGCTCTGGGAGGAGGACACAATGGAGTTGTCAACCGTGATGGCGAGATCATGGAACGGGCAGTCCTTCCCGGGAGGAAGAGTAGCTCCGTCTTGCCGAGGTTCAGCTTGAGGTGGTGATCCGTCATCCACACTGATATGTCTGCCAGACATGCAGAGATGCGATTCGCCACCTGGTCATCAGAAGGGGGAAAGGAGAAGATTAATTGTGTGTCGTCTGCATAGCAATGATAGGAGAGACCATGTGAGGTTATGACAGAGCCAAGTGACTTGGTGTATAGCGAGAATAGGAGAGGGCCTAGAACAGAGCCCTGGGGGACGCCAGTGGTGAGAGCGCGTGGTGAGGAGACAGATTCTCGCCACGCCACCTGGTAGGAGCGACCTGTCAGGTAGGACGCAATCCAAGCGTGGGCCGCGCCGGAGATGCCCAACTCGGAGAGGGTGGAGAGGAGGATCTGATGGTTCACAGTATCGAAGGCAGCCGATAGGTCTAGAAGGATGAGAGCAGAGGAGAGAGAGTTAGCTTTAGCAGTGCGGAGGGCCTCCGTGATACAGAGAAGAGCAGTCTCAGTTGAATGACTAGTCTTGAAACCTGACTGATTTGGATCAAGAAGGTCATTCTGAGAGAGATAGCGGGAGAGCTGGCCAAGGACGGCACGTTCAAGAGTTTTGGAGAGAAAAGAAAGAAGGGATACTGGTCTGTAGTTGTTGACATCGGAGGGATCGAGTGTAGGTTTTTTCAGAAGGGGTGCAACTCTCGCTCTCTTGAAGACAGAAGGGACGTAGCCAGCGGTCAGGGATGAGTTGATGAGCGAGGTGAGGTAAGGGAGAAGGTCTCCGGAAATGGTCTGGAGAAGAGAGGAGGGAATAGGGTCAAGCGGGCAGGTTGTTGGGCGGCCGGCCGTCACAAGACGCAAGATTTCATCTGGAGAGAGAGGGAGAAAGAGGTCAGAGCACAGGGTAGGGCAGTGTGAGCAGAACCAGCGGTGTCATTTGACTTAGCAAACGAGGATCGGATGTCGTCGACCTTCTTTTCAAAATGGTTGACGAAGTCATCTGCAGAGAGGGAGGAGGGGGAGGGGGAGGAGGATTCAGGAGGGAGGAGAAGGTGGCAAAGAGCTTCCTAGGGTTAGAGGCAGATGCTTGGACTTTAGAGTGGTAGAAAGTGGCTTTAGCAGCAGAGACAGAAGAGGAAAATGTAGAGAGGAGGGAGTGAAAGGATGCCAGGTCCGCAGGGGAGGCGAGTTTTCCTCCATTTCCGCTCGGCTGCCCGGAGCCCTGTTCTGTGAGCTCGCAATGAGTCGTCGAGCCACGGAGCAGGAGGGGAGGACCGAGCCGGCCTGGAGGATAGGGGACATAGAGAATCAAGGGATGCAGAAAGGGAGGAGAGGAGGGTTGAGGAGGCAGAATCAGGAGATAGGTTGGAGAAGGTTTGAGCAGAGGGAAGAGATGATAGGATGGAAGAGGAGAGAGTAGCGGGGGAGAGAGAGCGAAGATTGGGACGGCGCGATACCATCCGAGTAGGGGCAGTGTGGGAAGTGTTGGATGAGAGAAAGAGGGAAAAGGATACAAGGTAGTGGTCGGAGACTTGGAGGGGAGTTGCAGTGAGGTTAGTGGAAGAACAGCATCTAGTAAAGATGAGGTCGAGCGTATTGCCTGCCTTGTGAGTAGAGGGGGAAGGTGAGAGTGTGAGGTCAAAAGAGGAGAGGAGTGGAAAGAAGGAGGCAGAGAGGAATGAGTCAAAGGTAGACGTGGGGAGGTTAAAGTCGCCCAGAACTGTGAGAGGTGAGCCATCCTCAGGAAAGGAGCTTATCAAGGCATCAAGCTCATTGATGAACTCTCCGAGGGAACCTGGAGGGCGATAAATGATAAGGATGTTAAGCTTGAAAGGGCTGGTAACTGTGACAGCATGGAATTCAAAGGAGGCGATAGACAGATGGGTAAGGGGAGAAAGAGAGAATGACCACTTGGGAGAGATGAGGATCCCGGTGCCACCACCCCTGACCAATTATAAAAATAACAGCAACAACCAGAAGCTCTGACCGGGTGTGCGAGAACACGTGGGCGGACGAAGAGAGAGCAGTAGGAGTAGCAGTGTTATCTGTGGTGATCCATGTTTCCGTCAGTGCCAAGAAGTCGAGGGACTGGAGGGAGACATAGGCTGAGATGAACTCTGCCTTGTTGGCCGCAGATCGGCAGTTCCAGAGGCTACCGGAGACCTGGAACTCCACGTGGGTCGTGCGCGCTGGGACCACCAGATTAGAGTGGCCGCGGCCACGCGGTGTGGAGCGTTTGTATGGTTTGTATGGTCAAATCAAAAACAATTTCTCTCGGCAGAGTCACAGGAAGTCACACAATGCACCTTATAGAGTGGCGGGTCCAGAAAGTGCTCAGCTGATCTCCATGTGATCTGCGCGTGGGTTTGCTAAATGGATTTCACCACATGAGATATTGTAAAGTGAATGGGATTTGTTAATTTTATGTGTAGAACACAATATTGAAGTGGTTGGTTGCTTGGATTCAGCGTTGCAGTGAGTTTAGTAGCATATAACATGACAGAAAACCTAGACATCATTTTTTGTTGTTGTTATTCCCAGAATAATTGTATTTATTTATTTTTGCCCCCTGCAAAGACAACCTTTGGACATCTTCAGTTTGTTTACTGCATAAAAAAATGCATTTACCATTTTAAGAAGTGAATGCTTGAATTTGAACAAAAATTATTAAAATAACAAAAAGCTCAATGCATGATTTATCTCTCCTGATATTTTAACATTTTACTGCAGTGGGCTAAATTAGGGTGACAGTGTTTTTGGTCATCTTAAACAAATCTACTTTGAAACAAAAGTACACACCTCTGTCACGTTGTATAAATGATTGGAGACAGGCGTAGTAATTCCGTAATAACAATACATGGGGACGAGACCCATAATAACAATACACGGACGAGACCCGTAATAACAATACACGGGACGAAACCCGTAATAACAATACACGGGACGAGACCCGTAATAACAATACACGGGACGAGACCCGTAATAACAATACACGGACGAGACCCGTAGCCAACAATACACGGGACGAGACCCGTAATAACAATACACGGACGAGAATACAATACACGGGACGAGACCCGTAATAACAATACACGGACGAGACCCGTAATAACAATACACGAGACCCGAACGAGACCCGTAATAACAATACACGGGACGAGACCGTAATAACAATACACGGGACGAGATCCGTAATAACAATACACGGGACGAGACCCGTAATAACAACACACGGGACGAGACCGTAATAACAATACACGGGACGAGACCCGTAATAACAATACACGGGACGAGACCCGTAATAACAATACACGGGACGAGACCCCGAGTAACAATACACGGGACGAGAATAACAATACACGGGACGAGACCCGTAATAACAATAACAATACACGGGACGAGACCCGTAATAACAATACGGGGACGAGACCCAATAACGAGACCCAATAACAATACACGGACGACCCGAGACCCGTAATAACAATACACGGGACGAGACCCGTAATAACAATACACGGGACGAGACCCGTAATAACAATACACGGGACGAGACCCGTAATAACAATACACGAGGTAATAACAACGAAACCCGTAATAACAATACACGGGACGAGACCCGTAATAACAATACACGGGACGAGACCCGTAATAACAATACACGGGACGAGACCGTAATAACAAAACACGGGACGAGACCCGTAATAATAAAACACGGGACGAGACCAGTAATAACAAAACACGGGACGAGACCAGTAATAACAAAACACGGGACGAGACCAGTCCCGTTGTCCAGTCCAGGAACCCAGCAATGCTCCTCTCGGCCGTACCCCTCCCGTGTCGCACTGCACCAGCAGCGGGAATACACCGGCCTCGAGGACCACAGGAACGAGGTAAGGTCAGGGCCAGTTGCAGCTGCCAAAGTTGCGTCATTGGACGGGCCAGTTGCCGAAGTTGCATCCGCGTCGGACGGGCCAGTTGCAGCTGCCAAAGTTGCGACGGTGCGGGTCGGTCAGGGCCAGTTGCGTCGGACAGACCAGTTGCTGCTGCCGTAGTTGCGTCGGACGGGCCAGTTGCCGAAGATGCGTTGGATGGGCCAGTTGCAGCAGCCGCGTCGGACGGGCCAGTTTCAGCTGCCGAAGTTGCGTTGGACGGGCCATTCCGCAGTCTCCATTTAGGGTCGGTTATTCTGTCTCCGTGTAGGATTGGTTATTCTGTCACGTTGTATAAATGATTGGAGACAGGCCCAGGAATAAATAATAGGGGGGATTAATACTCCACCCAAAAATACAAAATGTTATGAAAGTCACGAAGCCCAAAACAAACACGTATACAAAAGTGAAAGAGCTGCAAAATCTGGACCCCTACAAATCAGCCGGGCTAGACAATCTGGACCCTCTCTTTCTAAAATGATCTGCCAAAATTGTTGCAACCCCTATTACTAGCCTGGTCAACCTCTCTTTTGTATCGTCTGAGATTCCCCTAGATTGGAACGCTGCCGCGGTCATCCCCCTCGTCAAAGGGGGAGACACTCTAGACCCAAACTGCTTCAGACTTATATCGATTCTACCCTGCCTATCTAAGGTCTTCGAAAGCTAAGTTAACAAACAGATTACCGACCATTTCGAATCCCACTCCGCTATCTGGTTTCAGAGCTGGTCATGGGTGCACCTCAGCCACGCTCAAGGTCCTAAACGATATCATAACCGCCATCGATAAGAGACATTACTGTGCAGCCGTAATCATCAACCTGGCTAAGGCTTTCGACTCTGTCAATCACAACATTCTTATTGGCAGACTCAATTGCCTTGGTTTCTCAAATGATTGCCTCGCTTGGTTCACCAACTACTTCTCTGACAGAGTTCAGTGTGTCAAATCGGACGGCCTGTTGTCCGGACCTCTGGCAGTCTCTATGGGGGTGCCACAGGGTTCAATTCTCGGGCCGACTCTCTTCTCTGAATACATCAATGATGTCGCTCTTGCTGCTGGTGATTCTTTGATCCACCTTTACGCAGATGACACCATTCTGTATACCTCTGGCCCTTCTTTGGACACTGTGTTAACCTCTCTTGGGTAGGGGGCAGTATTTTCACGTCCGGATGAAAAGCGTGCCCAAAGTAAACTGCCTCTTACTCAGGCCCAGAAGCTAGGATATGCATATCATTTTTGGATAGAAAACACTCAAAAGTTTATAGCACTGTTCAAATTATGTCTTTGAGTGTAACAGAACTGATATGGCAGGCGAAACCCCGAGGACAAACCATCCCCCAAAAAAGTTCAGCCTACCACTGTTTTCAATGGCTGTCACTTTTATTATAAGGCTAAATCCTCCCAGATTATAGTTCCTATGGCTTCCACTAGATGTCAACAGTCTTTAGAAAGAGTTTCATGCTGGTTTTTGGAAAAATGAGCCAGAAATTGTAGTTGTAATAGGTGGTTCCCAATTTGGCTGTAGTGTTTCCAAGCGCATGGAAGAGAGCGCGTTCTTTGGTATTTTTCTCCGGTAAAGACAATAACGATTCTCAGTCTTAAATTGTATCGTTTATTTACTTATTAGGGTACCTAAGGTTTGATTAAAAACATTGTTTGACTTGTTTGGAAAAGTTTATTAGTAACGTTTGGGATTCATTTTGTATGCATTTTGATGTTGGGAAACTGGGTGGATTATTGACTGAAGCGTGCCAGCTAAACTGAGTTTTTATGGATATAAAGAAGGACATTATCAAACAAAATGACTATTTGTGATGTATCTGGGACCTTTTGGAGTGCCAACAGAAGATCAAAGGCAAGGCATTTATTATATCGCTATTTCTGACTTTCGTGGCACACCTGCCTGGTTGAAATATGTTTTTCATGCTTTTGTAAGCAGGGGGCTGTCCTCAGATAATCGCATGGTTTGCTTTCGCAGTAAAGCCTTTTTGAAATCTGACACAGCAGCTGGGTTAACAAGAAGTTAAGCTTTATTTTGATGTATTACAATTGTGATTTTATGAAAGTTAAATATTTATAATTCTGCGTTTGAATTTCTCAAATTCACCGGATGTTGGCCAGGTGGAACGGTGCCCATAAGAAGAAGAACTAACCTACAGATGAGCTTCAATGCCATACAACTCTCCTTCCGTGGCCTCCAACTGCTCTTAAATGCAAGTAAAACTAAATTGTGAGAGTGAAGGAGGCTTTGTTGTGAAATAGAAAGCCGATTCTAGATTTCATTTTTGATTGGGATGGATTATTAAGACATAATGAGACGATAGCAGAGTAAACATAGGGATGGATTATTAAAACATAATGAGTTGATAGCAGAGTAATCATAGTGTAGGATGTGGCTGCCTGGTGGTTTTCCTCATCCTCCAGCCAGTACCAAGCAGATAACTGAGTGCTAGGAGACACACTCTAACACACATATAGTGGAAGTGGAAGTTGTGGTGTGCATTTGGGTGCACCTTGAAAAATAAATCCATTATTACGCCATGTTAGGTCCTAAGTAACATAAGACTAATATAACATACTTTCAAAAGAATAGAATATCATATTTTGAGTTTAATTAGGCCTATGTTATGGGTCTGTGCAGCCATGGCTGCGCAATCCAAATGAAATCAATAGCTTGTTATTTTGTTAATTAAACAGGCAAGACACACCTGCCCGGATGAATATGATGGAATATTAAAACGCAACAAATATTTCTCCCACACAACTTGTGTCATGGAAACATATAGAACGCTGTCATATAACAAAGTTATATTTTGAAACAAAGCCCAAGCCCATGCTTTTTATTTCTGGATCCATCTAGTTGTGGTTTAGAAAACAGTGCAGTGACATGCCTCGCAAAGGTTAGAGCTGGCAGGAGGAGTATGGTTAACAGGTGCTGACTAGCAACCATCACACGTTTAAGAGCATAGTACATTTCATACTAAGCTGTTGGCAAAACTTTACCGAAATCATTAATGGGTTGTTTGGCGGAAATAAAAGTTTTGGCTTTGATACCGGCAATATCTTTCAGGCATAAAGAAAAGGAGGGAAACAGGTGTCGGTGTGATAAAGTTGGCAGAAAAACGTACATTTTTCTCACATGCAAACACCTCCTAAACTGTGTTAGATGAAACATGGTTATACAGGTGGGGGTGTGCAGAGAGCAACAGAGAATTTGTACTGTACAGTATATCTTCTTATAGTCAGAACAGATAAGAGCAGAGCTTAAGGGCTTGTCTTGCATCTTGCCTCTTGGCTATTTAAAGAGCTACTGCCTTTAAAAAGCAACAAATCCCTTTGAAAACAGCTTATGTGGCATTGAGTCCGTTATTCCAGTGTCACAATTAACTACAAAGTGTAAATAGGCATATTTTGGTCTCATCTGAAACTGAGTTTGGAACATCCTTGCGTCACAACGGGTAAATGAAGGATGTGTTTTGATTTGATCCATTTGCCCACTAACATGGGGTGAACAGCTGCGGTGATAGCTCTCTATCCAATAGCATAGACAGTGAGACAGACCTGTCCAGCAGCTCCCACTTTGTTTACATAAGACAACATGTCCTGCATTTTTTTACTTGAGAAATACTGCACCAATCACCTTAGATGTAAAATTGGCAACTAACATATCCTCAGAAAAAAACATCACAATTAATTACAGATTACTTGAGTTATCTTAGATTCATCTTACGGATTTGGGGGCGGTGAAATAGGCTTCCACATCTACAGTACAGCGTCTCATCGGGGAAACACACATCTCATCGGGGAAACACACATCTCATCTGCGAAACACACGTCTCATCTGCGAAACACACGTCTCATCGGGGAAACACGTCTCATCGGGGAAACACACGTCTCATCCGCGAAACACACGTCTCATCCGCGAAACACACGTCTCATCTGCGAAACACACGTCTCATCGGGGAAACACGTCTCATCGGGGAAACACACGTCTCATCCGCGAAACACACGTCTCATCCGCGAAACACACGTCTCATCTGCGAAACACACGTCTCATCTGCAAAACACACGTCTCATCGGGGAAACACACGTCTCATCTGCGAAACACACGTCTCATCTGCGAAACACACACGCCAATCAGGGTGTTCACTGACTCTTTAACAACCTTCACACACCACATTCCCTAAATACTGTCAAAACAGTCACACATTGCAACAGCCATATCAGAGTGTGGTTAAGTGAAGTGGTTCTCCAGGGTCCTCTAACTAACTAGCATGTGTTACCTGGCATGCTTTCTCTATGTCTGGGGGAGTATGTCATGTCGTGCTGAACATGAGGAGAGACGGGGAGTGTAGTACATGCTACATGCGTGTGTGCCTGCGCTTGTGTGTGTACCTGCAGGCGTGCTCGGAGAGAGTGTGAGTAGTGTTGAGAGCAGTTTACGCTCTAAAAGTGTAGGAGGGTGTTGATAACCCCTGGGTGGGGGGGGAATGAAATCCCTCCTCTACAGTGATATCTGGATTTACAGTTGATGGGCGATTATTGTGTTTGTTCACTGATCTGCGGAGCGACAGATGAATGCATTAGTCAGCACTGTCCTCTCCCTCCTCTGGACAGTGCCTTAGACACTCGATGGGACATAAATCATAACCTTTAAATCCGCGTCTTGTCAGAATTAAAAAAGACTTACAGAGAAAGCCTCTATTAAATAAGAAGTAGTGTCTCTGTCTCGCCACAAATACACTAGCTATTCACAGGAGGACTTGGCAGTTTGGTAATGCTGATTTTACACAGCCAAAGCCCACCAAATTAGAAGACAGACCGTTGAGGGAAAAGAAACACAAACTCACAGCCACACATACAGTAATCCAGATCTGATCATCTCATGCTATCTGACAGAATTCCTTTCGTTTGTACGCTAAAACGAGGTGAACAGGACAACAACGGTAAAGACAGACACCATCGTTCTGCCACCACAATCTCTCTTTACCTATTCCACTAAAGTGTTTAGGGTAGCTTGTTGAGATGGCTACTATCAGATGGGCATCACGGCTCTGATGGAAACACAGTTTAAGAGGCATGCAATTTGTTGATCCTGATGACTAGTCCTATCTAGTGAAGGAGGTCTACTCTATGATGGCTGTTATGTTAGTGTGACCCCAGATATCCTTCAGAAAGAAAGGACCTGGTAGGGCCCTGTAGCAGAACAGAGTGCAAAGCTTTTTAATGAATATATAATAGGAGATTATAGACAACTCATCTTTTCAGGATTCAAATCAAATCACCCCAGTTTAATTAGAATGAGAGAGAGATGAGGAGGTTTTCTCTCAGTTCTGCTCAGGCCTCGTCAGTTAGTTAATGCCGTTTGTTGATGTTTAAATCCCTAAATGCAAAACAAAACATAACAAACCACTGGCAGTTGACCTAGGGGTCGGTCCGATAACCTTGGAGTCCAAAAGGCTTCATCAATAAATGCATCGTCAACATTGTCCCCACAGTGACCGTACATCAATATCCCAACCAGAAGCCATGGATTACAAGCAACATCTGCATCGAGCTAAAGGCTAGAGCTGCCGCTTTCAAGAAGCAGGAGACTAATCCGGACGCTTATAATAAATCCTGCTATGCCCTCAGACGAACCATCAAACAAGCAAAGCGTCAATACAGGATTAAGATTGAATCCTACTACACCGGCTCTGACGGATGTGGCAGGGCTTGAAAACTATTACGGACTACAAAGGGAGACCCAGACGCGAGCTGCCCAGTGATGCGAGCCTACCAGACATTTGTCAACATTCACAAAGCCGCTGGGCCAGACGGATTACCAGGACGTGTACTCAAAGCATGCGTGGACCAACTGTCCAGTATCTTCACTGACATTTTCAACCTCTCCCTGACCGAGTCTGTAATACCTATATTTTTCAAGCAGACCACCATAGTCCCTGTGCCCAAGGAAGCGAAGGTAACCTGCCTAAATGATTACTGCCCCGTACCACTCATGTTGGTAGCCATGAAGTGCTTTGAAAGGCTGGTCATGGCTCACATCAACAGCATCCTCCCGGACACCCTAGACCCACTCCAATTCACATACCACCCCAACAGATCCACAGATTGCGCACTCTCAATAACACTCCACACTGCCCTTTCCCACCTGGACAAAAGCAACACCTGTGTGAGAATGCTGTTCATTGACTACAGCTCAGTGTTCAACACCATAGTGCCCACGAAGTTCATCACTAAGCTAAGGACTCTGGGACTAAACACCTCCCTCAGCAACTGGATCCTGGACTTCCTGACGGGCCGCCCCCAGGTGGTAAGAGTAGGAAACAACACGTCTACCACACTGATCCTTAACACTGGGGCCCCTCAGGGGTGAGTACTTAGTACCCTCCTGTACTCCCTGTTCACCCACGGCTGAGTGGCCAAACACGACTCCAACACTGCCATTACGTTTGCTGACGACACAACAGTGGTAGGCCTGATCACCGACAACGATGAGACGGCCTATAGGGAGGAGAACTGGCAGTGTGGTGTCAGGACAACAACCTCTCCCTCAATGTGAGCAAGACAAAGGAGCTGATCGTGGACCACAGGAAAAGGCGGGCCGAGCAGGCCCCCATTAACATCGACAGGGCTGTAGTGGAGCGGGTCACACGTTTTTCAAGTTCCTTGGTGTCCACATCAACAATGAGCTATCATGGTCCAAACATACTAAGACAGTCGTGAAGAGGGCATGACAAAACCTTTTCCCCTCAAGAGACTGAAAAGATTTGGCATGGGTCCCCAGATCCTCAAAAGGTTGTACAGCTGCACCATCGAGAGCATCCTGACCAGTTGCATCACCGCCTGGTATGGCAACTGCTCGGCATCTGAACATAAGGCGCTACAGAAGGTAGTGCGTACGGCCCAGTACATCACTGGGTCCCAGCTTCCTGCCATCCAGGACCTATATAATAGGCAGTGTCAGAGGAAAGCCCATAAAATTGTCAGAGACTCTAGTCGGACTGTTTTCTCTGCTACCGCACGGCAAGCTGTACTGGAGCGCCAAGTCTAGGACCAAAAGGCTCCTCAACAGCTTTTACCCCCAAGCCATAAGACTGCTGAACAATTAATAAAATTGTCACAGACTATTTACATTGACCACCCCCCTCCCTTTTGTACACTGCTGCTACTCGCTGTTTATTATCTATGCATATTCACTTCACCCCAATCTACATGTACAAATGACCTCAACTAACCTGTAGCCCCCGCACACTGACTCGGTACCAGTACCCCCTGTATATAGCCTCCACACTGACTCGGTGCCGGTACCCCCTGTATATAGCCTTGTTATTTTTATTTTTTTACTTTAGTCTATTTGGTACATATTTTCTTAACTCTTGAACTGCACTGTTGGTTAAGGGCTTGTAAGTAAGAATTTCACGGTAAGGTCTACACTTATTGTATTCGGCACATGTGACAAAGTTTGATTTGATTTGAAACTTTATTTAACGTTTGGAATCTTATGTTATAGTTTAGGGGCAACAGAGAGCCTAGCATTTAAGAGCGTTAGACCAGTAACCGAAAGGTCGCTGGTTCTAATCCCCGAGCCGACTAGGTGAAAATCTGCCGATGTGCCCTTGAGCAAGGCACTTGAGTCTAATTGCTCCTGTAAGTCGCTCTATTTAAGAGCGTCTTCTAAATGACTAAAATGTAAATAGTTTGGCTTCTGGGGGTAGAACTGTTTACTTAATTACAGTACATTCTTGTTAGAACAGAAAACAAATATCAACAATGCTTTTTCTCATTAGTATTTTAATTGAGCGTGGTGTTGATTGCTCCCCTCAGGGGCTAACTAGCAAATGAGTTATGAATTACACATATTGTGTTGAAGGCACCTGTCTGTCATCACAGACTCAAATGTGTGAAATAGCTACCGTGTAGACAATATAAGGGTTAGATGGCAGGGCCTTGTTTATGCAAATTCTACTGTATTTCACCAATGTATATCTGATTGAATGAATGGACCTTTTAACCACATACAGTACTAAGTACTATTATCATGGCTACTAACATGGTAGGACTGAGAAAGCATCCCTTTGGACAGATTCAATGAACCGTGGTGTATCAGGAAAGCTGCAGCATCTGTTGCATGAAATAACAATGATCCAAATGTCCCAGACAAAGTTTAATCCTGAAGGAATCAGATGCTTCCTGCTCTGCCAGATGATCTTCCATTCTCATTCTCTCTCTCCCCATCTCCTATTCTCTCTCTCCTCCCTCCTTCTCTCCCTCCCTCTCTTTCTCTCCCTCCCCTCCCTCACTCTCTCCAGAGCCCCCAGGATTTTATCAGACACAGCAGATTGCTTCAGCTTATCCAAAATTCCCCCCCCAAAAAACGTTATTTTGTTTTGTCTCCCCCTCTTCTCCTCTCTTCCCCTTGCTTGGTGGATTTCCCTTGGATTTTCATGTGGTTTGTTTTGGTGTGTGTGTGTGGGGGGGGGGGGGTTGCTGGAGAATAGAGGGCTGCTATGCCTCAGTGAAGCACATCCCTCCTCTAGAATGAGCAGGGATAATGGAGAAAAGGGACACAGTGTCTGTCGGAGCCACTGCAGAGGGGGGAGAGAGAGGGCTGGACTGAACTGACAACACACACAGGTCTAGGAGGACACACTCAGGACCAGAGGGGTAATCGGTAGGCCAAGCAGCCAGCCAGGCAGAAACTTGAAAGGAGGTATCTTCTCTGAAAACATCCAGGGCAGCGAGCAATTTGGCAGGGAGAGGGTGTGTGTGTGTGGTGGTAGTGGTGGTGGGTGTAGAGAGAGAGAGAGAGAGAGGTAGCTCCCACTACCTTCAACTCAACCAAAGTGTCAATAAAGCCCAAACTTTTCCCCCTCCATACATCTATTTCCTCCTCCATTTCCTCCTTCCTCCTTGTGATATGCAGGCCCAGCAGCATCCCTACTAGCAGCCTGTTAACCACAGCAGCATCCCTACTAGCAGCCTGTTAACCACAGCAGCATCCCCACTAGCAGCCTGTTAACCACAGCAGCATACCTACTAGCAGCCTTTTAACCACAGTAGCATCCCCGCTAGTAGACTGTTAACCACAGCAGAATCCCCGCTAGCAACCTGCTAATCGACATTCTGAGGAGAACTAAAGAGATGGAGAAACATTCAACACAGTAACTGATGGATCCATCCACCGCCAGCCTCTGATACCACAGGACAATCAGGACCAATAAATTCACACACTGGGGCCTTAAACATTCACACCTCCCATTTCTATCAGTTATCATCGGCTTGGAGAACAGAGAACACCTCTCTCTATCTCCCTCTCAAGAGGCCCTTTGGGCGGCGACACGGCTTAAACGACAGCGTCATTATCCGGACGAGAGCTGATAGCGAGATAATCCTGCCCAAGCACACTATACAATCCACTGTCCACAACTTTGGGTTGAGTGGACAGGACAGGACAGGACAGGACAGGACAGGACAGGACAGGACAGGACAGGACAGGACAGGACAGGAGAGGAGAGGAGAGAGAGGAGAGGAGAGGAGAGGAGAGGAGAGGAGAGGAGATGACAGGACAGGACAGGACAGGACATGACAGGACAGGAGAGGAGAGTGGACATGACAGGACAGGACAGGAGAGGAGAGGGAGAAGAGGAAGGAGGAAGAGAGGGACGATGGCTTTACAACTTGGTTCACTGATATTATGAAGCAGGTGACCTGGCTTTATTAAGAGTGCAGATTCCTCTGAGAGGAAAATGTGCAATCTAAAATGCCTCCTCTTCCATATCAACCCACATATGGACCCATAGTAGTCGAATGCAGCTTGTTGCTTTCCATTACCATGGTAACACCATGGTAATAACCAACTTGTAATAGTTGCAATTTTCTCAGTGGGTGGAGTTGTGGTCAGGATGGACAACAGGGCCATGCTGCACAGTGGTTTGAATCAATCTTGAGTCTGACCATGGTGTAGTGAATCAACCCTGAGTCTGACCATGGTGTAGTGAATCACTCCTGAGTCTGACCATGGTGTAGTGAATCAAACCTGAGTCTGACCATGGTGTATTGAATCAAACCTGAGTCTGACTGGTCTGGGTGGTGTAGTAGATCATCCTGAGTCTGACCATGGTGTAGTGAATCAATCCTGAGTCTGGCCATGGTGTAGTGAATCATCCTGAGTCTGACCATGGTGTAGTGAATCAACTCTGAGTCTGACCATGGTGTAGTGAATCAAACCTGAGTCTGACCATGGTGTAGTGAATCAACCCTGAGTCTGACCATGGTGTAGTGAATCACTCCTGAGTCTGACCATGGTGTAGTGAATCAATCCTGAAGTCTCAAATCATCCTGAGTCTGACCATGGTGTAGTGAATCAACTCTGAGTCTGACCATGGTGTAGTGAATCAAACCTGAGTCTGACCATGGTGTAGTGAATCAACCCTGAGTCTGACCATGGTGTAGTGAATCACTCCTGAGTCTGACCATGGTGTAGTGAATCAATCCTGAGTCTGACCATGGTGTATTGAATCAAACCTGAGTCTGACCATGGTGTAGTGAATCAATCCTGAGTCTGGCCATGGTGTAGTGAATCATCCTGAGTTTGACCATGGTGTAGTGAATCAACCCTGAGTCTGACCATGGTGTAGTGAATCAACCCTGAGTCTGACCATGGTGTAGTGAATCAATCCTGAGTCTGACCATGGTGTAGTGAATCAACCCTGAGTCTGACCATGGTGTAGTGAATCAATCCTGAGACTGACCATGGTGTAGTGAATCATCCTGAGTCTGACCATGGTGTAGTGAATCAATCCTGAGTCTGACCATGGTGTAGTGAATCATCCTGAGTCTGACCATGGTGTAGTGAATCAATCCTGAGTCTGACCATGGTGTAGTGAATCATCCTGAGTCTGACCATGGTGTAGTGAATCAAGCCTGAGTCTGACCACGGTGTAGTGAATCAAGCCTGAGTCTGCATGGTGTAGTGAATCATCCTGAGTTTGACCATGGTGTAGTGAATCAACCCTGAGTCTGACCACTGTGTAGGTAATCAAGCCTGAGTCTGACCACGATGTAGTGAATCAAGCCTGAGTCTGACCACAGTGTAGTGCATGTTCAGACATACTAGGTCTATGTCTGAAATGGCTCTCTATTCCCTATGCAGTGCCCAGTTGTTGACCAGACACTAGGGAGTGGGGTCTCATTTCAGACACAACCTAACGATGGTCAGGGCTAGCCTGGTCCCAAATCTGTTTGTGCTGTGTAGCCAACTCCTATGAGCGCGGCATGACAATGGCCATAGGAGTTGGCAAGGCATCACAAGCTGATCTGAGACCAAGCTAGTCTATCAGCAGGAGGCTCAGAGGAGAGATCAGCCCACATGGATGGAGGAATGGAGGTTGCGTGCCTCTCAAGGCAATATTTCTCCTCTGATCTCTGGAAGGAATGTGAGAGGAGGTGATTCTGGACTGATACTCTGGCACTGCTCTACTAGGCTAGATTATCCCTCCTACAGGCCTGTTTCGATGGATAGATTACGATAGGAGATGTGATACTGGCCACTGGGACAGAGGTGATAATGACCCAGTCACAGAGCCTTATACAGTTTCTCTCTCCCACACCTGGGCTGTGATAATGATCACCATCACTTTGGCCAACAACAACTCAGTGACATGTCCAGTCCTCCAACAGCATATTACTGCACAGTGACTGTAACCTTTCCTCTATACAGTCATCCCACTGGGCAAAAACTGGTTGCATCAACGTTGTTTACACGTCATTTCAACAACAAAAATTAAATCTGATGATGTTGAATCAACATGGAAAACTGATTGAATGGTCTTTTATTCCCCCCCCCCCAGCTTTTAACCTAAATGAAATAAAATGGTGAAATGTGTTGTTGATTTCACATTGAATAAACAATAGTTGACATCTCAACCAAATGTAAATCAAAAATAGACGTAGAAATTACATCAATGCCCAGTGGGAGGGGCCTCACTACCACAAGGTCCGTTTAAGCCTTTTCAAAGCAGAGGGGCCTCCTATGAAGGTATAGTGGTGATCCCACCACCACTTCCACCAGAACATCTTAAGACCCGAAAGGGAGGATGGCATAGGAACCCTAAATGGGGATAGAGCCCCTAAATGGGGATAGGGCCCCTAAATGATCCAGTGAAGTGCTTCAGCGGCTAGAGAAGCCAGGAAGGAGCACACTGATCCTAAACTCTTCTCCCTGATCTCTCACACACACACACACACACACACACACACACACACACACACACACACACACACACACACACACACACACACACACACACACACACACACACACACCACTAACCTAACAACCCCCACACAACACACACACACACACACACACACACACACACACACACACACACACACACACACACACACACACACACACACACACACACACACACACACCACTAAGCCTAACACCCCCTCCACACACACCACTAACACTAACAACCCCCCTCCACACACACACACACACACACACACACACACACACACACACACACACACACACACACACACACACACACACACACACACCACTAACACTAACCACCCCCTCCACACACACACCACCCCTGTCAGATGAAAAGGGCCCTGCAGTAAGCCCCACCACGGCCCTCCACCAGGTGACTCAGTGACCGTTCCACCACTCTACGATAAAACACTCATCAATCACTGGGACTAATCTCAGGTTCAGGCTGACACCTTCATTGTTCTGGGGTTTCTATAGCTGCTGCCTCCACATAAAGTGTTATAATGCCAGCTATACTAAGCAAATGGACCGTCTGCTCTTCATAGAGCCATTCTAAAGTGGGTACTGTATGCCTTTGATGTGCAGTATGCAGCACTGACAGCAGTCTAAGGATTATCTGGTAGTGTAGCTGTAAGCACAGTCTGAAGGTACACTACATGACCAAATGTATGTGGACACCTGCTTGTCAAACATCTCATTCCAAAATCATGGGCATTTATATAGAGTTGGTCCCCCCTGTTCTGCCATAACAGCCTCTACTCTTCTGAGAAGGCTTTCCACTAGATGTTGGAACATTGCTGCGGAGACTTGCTTCCATTCAGCCACAAGAGCATTAGTGAGGTCGGGCACTGATGTTGGGTGATTAGGCCTGGCTTGCAGTCGGCGTTCCAATTCATCCCAAAGGTGTTTGATGGGGTTGAGGCCAGGGGTCTTTGCAGGCCAGTGAGGATCTTCCACAACGATCTTGACAAACCATATCTGTATGGATCTCGCTTTGTGCACTGGGGTGTTGTCATGCTGAAACAGAAAACGGCCTTCTCCAAACTGTTGCCCCAAAGTTGGAAGCACAGAACAGTCTAGAATGTCATTGTTTGCTGTAGCTTTAGCATTTCTCTTCACTGGAAGTAAGGGGCCAAGCCCGAACCATGAAAAACAGCCCCAGAACATTATTCCTGCTCCACCAAACTTTACAGTTGACATTTGGCATTAAGGAAGGTAGCGTTCTCCTGGCATCCACCAAACCCAGATTCGTCCGTCGGACTGCCAGATGGTGAAGTGTGATTCATCACTCCAGAGAACGCGTTTTCACAGCTTTACACCACTCCAGCCGACCCTTGGCATTGCGCATGGGGATCTTAGGCTTGTGTTATCAGCTGCACAGCCATGAAAACCCATTTCATGAAGCTCCCGACGAACAGTTCTTGTGATGATGTTGCTTCCAGAGGCAGTTTGGAACTCCATAGGGAGTGTTGCAGCTGAGGACAGACAATGTTTATGCAGTTGACCGGGGCAGCTCTAGAAGGGGAGAAATTTGAGGGGAGAAATTTGATGAACTGACTTGTTGGAAAGGTAGCATCCTATGACAGTGCCACGTTGAAAGCCACTGAGCTCATCAGTAAGGCCATTCTGCTGCCAATGTTTTTCTATGAAGATTTCATGGCTGTTTTTTATACAACTGTCAGCAAAAGGTGTGGCTGAAATAGACAAATGCACTCATTTGAAGGGGAGTCCACTTTTTATTTTTTTATTTTTTTATTTAAATCTGCTATTTTACCAGGTTGACTAAGTTGACTGAGAACACGTTCTCATTTACAGAAACGACCTAGGGAATAGTTACAGGGGAGAGGAGGGGGATGAATGAGCCAATCGTAAACTTACAATTGTTGGCCAAATACATTTAAACTCAGTTTTTCACAATTCCTGACATTTAATCCTAGTAAAAATTCCCTGTTTTAGGTTAGGTAGGATCACCACTTTATTTTAAGAATGTGAAATGTCAGAATAATAGTAGAGAGAATGATTCATTACAGCTTTTATTTCTTTCATCACATTCCCAGTGGGTCAGAAGTTTACATACACTCAATTAGTATTTGGTAGCATTGCCTTTAAATTGTTTAACTTGGGTCAAATTTTTCAGGTAGCCTTCCACAAGCTTCCCACAATAAATTGGGTGAATTTTGGCCCATTCCTCCTGACAGAGCTGGTGTAACTGAGTCAGGTTTGTAGGTCTCCTTTCTCGCACACGCTTTTTCAGTTCTGCCCACAAATTTTCTATAGGATGGAGATCAGGGCTTTGTGATCGCCACTCCAATACCTTAACTTTGTTGTCCTTAAGACATTTTGCCACAACTTTGGAAGTATGCTTGGGGTCATTGTCCATTTGGAAGACCCATTTGCGACCAAGCTTGAACTTCCTGACGGATGTCTTGAGATGTTGCTTTTAATAAATCCACATAATTTTCCTACCTCATGATGCCATCTATTTTGCGAAGAGCACCAGTCCCTCCTGCAGAAAAGCACCACCACAACATGATGCTGCGGCTTGCTTCTTGATCTTCGGCTTGCAAGCCTCCCCTTTTTCCTCCAAACATAACGATGGTCATTATGGCCAAACAGTTCTATTTTTGTTTCATCAGACCAGAGGACATTTCTCCAAAAAGTACAATCTTCCTCCCCATGTGCAGTTGCAAACTGTAGTCTGTCTTTATATGGCAGTTTTGGAGCAGTGGCTTCTTCCTTGCTGCGTGGCCTTTCAGGTTGTGTCGACATAGGACTCGTTTTACTGTGGATATAGATCATTTTGCAAATGTTTCCTCCAGCATCTTCACAAGGTCCTTTGCTGTTGTTCTGGGAATGATTTTCACTTTTCACACCAAAGTAAGTTCATTTCTAGGAGACAGAACGCGTCTCCTTCCTGAGCGGTATGATGGCTGCATGGTCCCATGGTGTTTATACTTGTATACTATTGTTTGTACGTGGTACCTTCAGGCATTTGGGAATTGCTCAAAAGGATGAACCAGACTTGTGGAAGTCTACAATTTTTTTTCAGAGGTCTTGGCTGATTTATTTTGATTTTCCCATGTCAAGCAAAGAGGCACTGAGTTTGAAGGTAGGCCTTGAAATACATCCACAGGTACACCTCCAATTGACTCAAATTATGTCAATTAGCCTATCAGAAGCTTCTAAAGCCATGACATAATTTTCTGGAATTTTCCAAGCTGTTGAAAGGCACAGTCAACTTAGTGTATGTAAACTTCTGACCCACTGGAATTGTGAAACAGTGAAATATAAGTGAAATAATCTGTCTGTAAACAATTGTTGGAACAATGACTTGTGTCATGCACAAAGTATATGTCTTAACCGACTTGCCAAAACTATAGTTTGTTAACAAGAAATTTGTGGAGTGGTTGAAAAACAAGTTTTAATGACTCCAACCTAAGTGTATGTAAACTTCCAACTTCAACTGTATAGTGTAGCTTTGTATGAATGATACTGAGTGAAATGATGAAGGATATTTTTGATCCAGCCATCTTCCCATTGGGCACAAACATTAGTTAGTTTTTTTATTTACAATTGGTTGTGTTGTCAACTAAAGTGAATCCACCATTAACTCAACAAAACATTTCACCATGAAATTGGATTTAGGTCAAATGTGCTTAAAAAATTATAAAAATTCCTTTACGTTGATGACAAGAAATCCAATCCGTTTTTCACATTGATTCAACGTCATCACATGGTTTATTTTTTATTTTGTGGAAATAGCATTGATTCAATCAGTTTTTGCCCAGTGTTTTAACATCACAGATATTGAGAAAGTCTTGAGAATGGCCTTGTGCTGAAATGTTGATATTTAATAGTTTCAACTATATCCTCTGTTGTTTTTCTACTTTTCAAATTTGATGTAAATGGAACATTTTGTCATTTCAAATCAATAACTGAATCGTATAGGCTTTGTTTTTTTTGTAATGAAAAAAAGCATCCTCCTTGACTTCCAGCCCTCTTCCTGGACCCTGGAGGACCTCATGATAACATTGTTAATCTGGCCCCTAAAGAAACACCATCAGAATGGTGCCCTGCAATAAAAAGCAGGCGGGGCCCCAGGAAATGTTCATATTACCCATTGCTTTAAGAGGTTTGGGCATATCTCCGATAATAAGGAAACCCTCTAGCTATCACTTCACTTTATTTTCTTTCTTTATTTCCCCAAACCAGAGCAGAATTTCTTCACCAATCTATCTAGCCAAGGCCCTTGGAAAGGCTAACAAAAACACTTGCATGTCCTGAAATAAATACAGCAATTTCAGTGTTCATCCTCCCTCCTTCACTCTGCATGTCCAGTATATCTATGACCTCTCTCTCTCTCTCTCTCTCTCTCTCTCTTCTCTCTCTCTCTCTCTCTCTCTCTCTCTCGCTCTCTCTCGCTCTCTCTTCTCTCTCTCTCTCTCTCTCTCTCTCTCTCTCTCTCTCTCTCTCTCTCTCTCTCTCCTCTCTCTCTCTCTCTGTCTTTCTCTCTCTCTCTCTCTTCCTCTCTCTCTCTCTCTCTCTCTCTCTCTCTGGTCTAAACAAAATGATCTTTTACATTTCTCACTATGGAGAACACCTTGTTTCATGCCCCACTGCATAGATAAACAGAGCAGATAGGAGGGTATCACTGTACGCCGCCACGTTCTCTCTGTTCAGATTTGTGTGTACGTGCATGTGTGTGTGTGAACCATGCAACGTTTGGAATTATTGAAGCTGGCAGACAGACAGATGGAAATGAAAAGTGTTTATCTCCCAGTAAGACTGATGTTTCTGTCAAATGGGGCTGGCATCAACATAAAGCATCTCTCTGTCTCTCTGTATAGTGTCATATGAGAGATTTAAAACCTGTCTGTACAATGGGGTGCTCCTCACTCTAACCTGTTAGGCTTGGAGTCTGCAATAATTGAATCATAATGGGTGTACAGTTTCACACTCTTCCCTTTGGCAAAAAATTCTTAGGTCACACAATTTCAACCAAACTTTTGTTCAAGAAGAAGAGCCTAGAGAAACCATTATCTAGAATATAATTCTAATAATCATTTCTAACACATTTGGCCAACACCCCCTCAGACATTTAAAACACTTGGAATGTAAAGGTGATATCATCCCAAGTCCTTATGGTTATAGAAGCCATGGAGGATCTGTGACAGATGTCAAAGACTAGTAGTAAACAAAAGTGGTCTAAGTACTGGGTGGTTCGAGCCCTGAATGCTGATTGGCTGACAGTCGTGGTATATTGGAATGTATACAACGGGTATGAGGGTATGACAAAACATTTATTTTTACTGCTCTAATTACGTTTGTAACCAGTTTATAATATCAATAAGGCACCTTGGGGGTTTGTGGTATATGACCAATATACCACGGCTAAGGGAAGTATGCAGGCACTCCTCATAGCATTGTGCATAAGAACAGTCTTTAGCCATGGTATATTGGCCAAATACCACACCCCCTCGGGCCTTATTGCTTAAATATTCCCGTTTGTATTCAGTAGTGAGAGAAGAGACCTTCAGTGTGGATGTCCAGAAATGCCTGTCCTGTAATGAGTATTGTGTCCAGTACGACTTACCTTGGAAGGTGACCACAGGGTGCTCTCTCAGGGTGCACTCCGGCCGGGAAAGGTACAGGGAGGCGGGCGTGGGGTCGGGCGGGGAGAGGAGCAGGGGTTTCTGGGACAGCGCGATGGGGAGGGGCAGCAGTAGCAGGGGGAGGAGCAACATGCCAGGCACAGACATGGGGGTGGCGTACCGCGGCAACGCTGCCATCACGGTGATGGGGCGGAGCCTCTCCTCTAGCTGCCAAGGTGGGCCTCTGGAATACAACTGTGAGAAAAGAAAAAGGGAAGAAAGAGAGGAAGTTAGAAAAAAGAGGAGACATGTCATGCAGAGCCTGTGGTTGTGTGGTAATATTTATGGTTCTTGACATATATATACAACCTGGAGACTGGGGTTTGATCCCCTTGTCCCCCTGTTTCACTCCCTTGTGCCCCTGTTTCTCTCCCTTGTGCCCCTGTTTCTCTCCCTTGTGCGCCTGTTTCTCTCCCTTGTGCGCCTGTTTCTCTCCCTTGTGCGCCTGTTTCTCTCCCTTGTGCGCCGGTTTCTCTCCCTTGTCCAACCGGTTTCTCTCCCTTGTGCCCCTGTTTCTCTCCCTTGTGCCCCTGTTTCTCTCCCTTGTGCCCCTGTTTCTCTCACTTGTGCCCCTGTTTCTCTCCCTTGTGCCCCTGTTTCTCTCCCTTGTGCCCCTGTTTCTCTCCCTTGTGCCCCTGTTTCTCTCCCTTGTGCCCTGTTTCTCTCCCTTGTGCCCCGGTTTCTCTCCCTTGTCCAACCGGTTTCTCTCCCTTGTGCCCCTGTTTCTCTCCCTTGTGCCCCTGTTTCTCTCCCTTGTGCCCCCCCTGTGCCCCTGTTTCTCTCACTTGTGCCCCTGTTTCTCTGCCCCCTTGTGCCCCTGTTTCTCTCCCTTGTCCAACCGGTTTCTCTCCCTTGTGCCCCTGTTTCTCTCCCTTGTGCCCCTGTTTCTCTCCCTTGTCCAACCGGTTTCTCTCCCTTGTGCGCCTGTTTCTCTCCCTTGTGCCCCTGTTTCTCTCCCTTGTCCAACCGGTTTCTCTCCCTTGTGCCCCTGTTTCTCTCCCTTGTGCCCCTGTTTCTCTCCCTTGTGCCCCTGTTTCTCTCCCTTGTGCCCCGGTTTCTCTCCCTTGTGCCCCTGTTTCTCTCACTTGTGCCCCTGTTTCTCTCCCTTGTGCGCCTGTTTCTCTCCCTTGTGCCCCGGTTTCTCTCCCTTGTGCCCCTGTTTCTCTCACTTGTGCCCCTGTTTCTCTCCCTTGTGCCCCTGTTTCTCTCCCTTGTGCCCCTGTTTCTCTCACTTGTGCCCCTGTTTCTCTCCCTTGTGCTCCTGTTTCTCTCCCTTGTGCGCCTGTTTCTCTCCCTTGTGCCCCGGTTTCTCTCCCTTGTCCAACCGGTTTCTCTCCCTTGTGCCCCTGTTTCTCTCCCTTGTGCCCCTGTTTCTCTCACTTGTGCCCCTGTTTCTCTCCCTTGTGCCCCTGTTTCTCTCACTTGTGCGCCTGTTTCTCTCCCTTGTCCAACCGGTTTCTCTCCCTTGTGCCCCTGTTTCTCTCCCTTGTGCCCCTGTTTCTCTCACTTGTGCCCCTGTTTCTCTCCCTTGTGCCCCTGTTTCTCTCCCTTGTGCCCCTGTTTCTCTCCCTTGTGCCCCTGTTTCTCTCCCTTGTCCAACCGGTTTCTCTCCCTTGTGCGCCTGTTTCTCTCCCTTGTGCCCCTGTTTCTCTCCCTTGTCCAACCGGTTTCTCTCCCTTGTGCCCCTGTTTCTCTCCCTTGTGCCCCTGTTTCTCTCCCTTGTGCGCCTGTTTCTCTCCCTTGTGCCCCTGTTTCTCTCACTTGTGCCCCTGTTTCTCTCCCTTGTGCCCCTGTTTCTCTCCCTTGTGCCCCTGTTTCTCTCACTTGTGCCCCTGTTTCTCTCCCTTGTGCTCCTGTTTCTCTCCCTTGTGCGCCTGTTTCTCTCCCTTGTGCCCCGGTTTCTCTCCCTTGTCCAACCGGTTTCTCTCCCTTGTGCCCCTGTTTCTCTCCCTTGTGCCCCTGTTTCTCTCACTTGTGCCCCTGTTTCTCTCCCTTGTGCCCCTGTTTCTCTCACTTGTGCGCCTGTTTCTCTCCCTTGTCCAACCGGTTTCTCTCCCTTGTGCCCCTGTTTCTCTCCCTTGTGCCCCTGTTTCTCTCACTTGTGCCCCTGTTTCTCTCCCTTGTGCCCCTGTTTCTCTCCCTTGTGCCCCTGTTTCTCTCCCTTGTGCCCCTGTTTCTCTCCCTTGTCCACCCTGAGTCTCCCACTTGTTTAGCTCCCCTCTGATTTCACAACTGTCTGAATAAAGCGTAGTAAATATGAGAGAGAGAGAGAGAGAGAGAGAGAGAGAGAGTGTGAGAGAGTGAGAGAGAGAGAGAGAGAGAGAGAGAGAGAGAGAGAGAGAGAGAGAGAGAGAGAGAGAGAGAGAGAGACTACGAGCAGCCAAGTCTGTGATGTACCCCTGACCTCACCATAATCATTCAAAGTACGCAATTAAACCTCAGAAGTTAATTTAACGGCTGATTAATGTTGGAAAATTGAATAAGAGGATGGTGGATTGTTCAATGGGGTGCAACGTACCAAAACCCTGTGTGCTTAAAATCTATGGCTCAAAGAAATGTACTTAACACAAGAAAAATGCACTCCACAGCTACTCTCTACAGAGACTGTTTTTTGTAAAAATTGTTTTGAGCAGATGACACACATGAATAGCTGATAGTCATCTCACCTCTCACAGTGCTGAAGCAGCCTTGGTATTATGGCACAGACCTGGGTTCAAGTACGATTTGAAATCATTTCAAAAACTTCAGTTGGGCTTGATTGAGCTTACCTATAGCAATGAATCCAATAGAATAGTCAGAAAATGGAAAACCCCGCCCATCTTGGCACTCCAGGCAGGCTAAAGCAAACGCTAGAAGTATGTAAAAGATTTCAAGGCACTGCATCTCTTTTGAAAACTCTGGTTATTCAGTTTTACACACAAGCCAACATACATTTTTTAAATCTTTATTTAACTAGGCAAGTCAGTTAAGAACAAATTCTTTTTTTCAATGACAGCCTAGGAACAGTGGGTTAACTGCCCAGAATGACAGTTATGTACATTGTCAGCTTGGTGATTTAAACTTGCAACCTTTCGGTTACCAGTCCAACACTCTAACCACTAGACTACCTGCCGTCCCTCCACTCTAACCACTAGACTACCTGCCGTCCCTCCACTCTAACCACTAGGCTACCTGCCGTCCCTACACTCTAACCACTAGACTACCTGCCGTCCCTCCACTCTAACCACTAGGCTACCTGCCGTCCCTACACTCTAACCACTAGACTACCTGCCGTCCCTCCACTCTAACCACTAGGCTACCTGCCGTCCCTCCACTCTAACCACTAGACTACCTGCCGTCCCTCCACTCTAACCACTAGGCTACCTGCCGTCCCTACAATCTAACCACTAGACTACCTGCCGTCCCTCCACTCTAACCACTAGGCTACGCTGCCACCCCTAAATAATATACTCAACTAGAAGAAAATACAAATCAAATGTTTTTAAAAATGTGCTTTAAAGATACCGTACTTTAGACAAGTTAAACACAACGGGCAGAAGGCTACAAAGGTTAAAGGGCCATAGGTAGTACAGGGACAGAGCAGAAACCTCACCATTGTTCCTGTAAACAGACAAGGGATAGGTGGAGAAATGCAAACACTCACAGACAGTCATGGCCACAGACCGACCATCCACTGGACCAAAAAGAAAGTTTACAATGCTTTAAAAAATATATATATAATAGTTTTATGTAAGCGTGAAAAAAACACAAAAAAACAGGGCAAAACAAGCTCGCATTTTAGTCTCTGACCGGGCAAGATAAGCAAGGCACCCGCAGGTCACAATCAATAAGCACACCATCAACCTTAATGCCCCCCCCCAAAAAAAACACAAATAAATGCTCATCCAACCCTTAAGTCACAGGGGAGTCAAACACAGACTTATCTTTGTTTTAATATGAATGCCATCAGAGATGGACTGTTTAAAGTAAGACCGGAATGGAGCCCAAGCCTCATTAAACAGTTTGGGGTTCCCACGTGAATTGAATTAAAAAATGTCTAGTTTCAGAGAGCACATCTCTCACCCAATATTTATAAGATGGGGGAGCTGCCAACTTCCAGTTCTGTAGTATTAGCCGTCTAGCTAAAAGAGTTGTACAAGCAACAGTGTCCGACTGGATTCTTGATAGGGGGGTACCCATGGGCAGTACTCCAAAAAGGGCTGTAAGGGGAGACGGATCTATAACTGTGTCATATATATCAGAGAAACATTTAAATATTAATTCCCAGAAACCTTACAGTTTATGACAGCCCCAAAACATATGCAACAGTGTGGCTGGTTCTGTTTAACATCGGACACAGGTAGGATCAAAATCAGAGAATATTCTTCCAAGTTTGGCCCCCGACCAGTGGATACGGTGAACCACCTTGAATTGAATGAGGCTGTGTCTAGTGCTAAAAGAGGACGAGTGCACCCTGTGCAGCACAGATTCCCAGGCGTCTTCCCCAAGTTCCCCAAATCCTTTTCCCACCGAGTCTTTAAAGGCACCAAAGAAGGGTTCTGTAAGTCATTAATGATTGCATATACATCTGAAATTGCACCCCTAGGAAGCTTGTTCAGCTCAAAGATGCTCTCTATAGCTGTATTCGCAGGCCTATGGGGAAATCCAGGTGTGGTAGCTCTGACAAAGTTCCTAGTCTGGAGATAGCGGAAAAAGTGGGAATCGGGGAGGTTGAACTTTTCCTGTAGCTGAGCAAAAGTGGCAAATGGATCATCAAAGAATAATTGGGCAAGTGAGGAGAAGCCTAGTGAGTGCCAGATGGCAAAAGCCTCATCACCTAAGATGGCGGAAATAAAATGTTCTGATTGATTGGGCCTGATAGAGAAAAGCCTCGGAGGCTAAAGGCTAAACGGAACTGATTCCAAATTTTAAGAGACTGCTTTACAATTGGGTTGACACACCTTTTGCCTAGGGACACTGGGAGAGACGAGCACAACACAGACGAAAGTGCAGCAGGTTTACACGATTCAGACTCCATCTGGACCCAGAGTGGTCTAGGGCCAGTAGGATCAGTCTGCAGCCAGTACAGAAGGGCTCTGAAATTTGCAGCCCAATAGTAAATGAAAATTTGGTAGAGCTAAACCACCCAATGCCTTAGGCTTCTGTAAATGTTTTCTACCAATCCGTGGTACCTTGCCATCCCAAATAAAATTAATGAATGTTTGATCCAGTGAATTAAAAAAAGATGTTGGAATAAAAATGGGTAAACATTGAAATAAATATACAAATTTGGGCAACATATTCATTTTAATTACATCAATCCTTCCAATAAGAGAAAGAGGTAGTGAATTCCAAAAAGTAAAATATTGTTTCAAACTGTCTGCTAGAGCAACAATGTTTTCCTGAAACAATTGTGAATATTTCCTTGTCACTTCACCAAATAGGTGAACTGATCCCGGACAATCCTAAACTGAAAACTTGTAAAATAGCACTTTAAAGCAGCCTTATTTACAGGAAAAAGCTCACTCTTGCCTAGATTCAGCTTGTACCCTGAGATTGATCCAAACCTTTTAGGAACAGATAAGGCACGTGGCATTAAGGTATCAGGTTTGGAGATGAACAAAAGGAGGTCGTCAGCATATAGAGAGACTTTCTGCTCTAAGCCCTTCCTGATTATTCCTTGAATGGCATCATTAGAGCGTAGTGCAGTGGCGAGAGGCTCGATTGCCAAAACAAACAACAAGGGGGAGAGTGGACAACCCTGACTGGATCTGCGGTGCAAGGGAAAACAGAGAACAAGTTGATAGTCCGTACCGAAACCATGGGAGAAAAATAAAGAATCTTTATCCACGCAATGAATTTGGGGCCAAAGCCAAATCTATAAAGGGCAGCTGTTAGGTAGTCCCATCAAGTGAAACCACCACCTCCAGGTCCCCTGACGCTGGGGAGTACAGTATATTCATAAGGTGTATAATATTGAAAAACAAATGCCTATTTCTCACAAAGCCAGTCTGGTGTATTACTTGGTGTAGCGAGCCTTCCATATGGATGGCTAAGAGCTTGGCTAGGATTTTGTAATCACAGTTTAAAAGCGAGATTGGGTGATAGGATCCACATTCCAGGGAGTCTTTGTTTTTCTTTAATAGTAATGAGATTTTACTCTCTGTTCCAGACGTTCTAGACGACCAATTCTTAATGCTTTTAGCCGTACCCTTATTTTACTCCTCCTCTGTTCCTCTGGTGATGTAGAGGTGAATCCAGGCCCTGCAGTGCCTAGCTCCACTCCTATTCCCCAGGCGCTCTCATTTGACGACTTCTGTAACCACAATAGCCTTGGTTTCATGCATGTTAACATTAGAAGCCTCCTCCCTAAGTTTGTTCTATTCACTGCTTTAGCACACTCTGCCAACCCGGATGTTCTAGCTGTGTCTGAATCCTGGCTTAGGAAGACCACCAAAAATTCTGACATTTTAATCCCAAACTACAACATTTTCAGACAAGATAGAACTGCCAAAGGGGGCGGTGTTGCAATCTACTGCAAAGATAGCCTGCAGAGTTCTGTCCTACTATCCAGGTCTGTACCCAAACAATTTGAACTTCTACTTTTAAAAATCCACCTCTCTAAAAACAAGTCTCTCACCGTTGCCGCCTGCTATAGACCACCCTCTGGAGACCATATGTGAACTGATTGCCCCCCATCTATCTTCAGAGCTCGTGCTGCTAGGCGACCTAAACTGGAACATGCTTAACACCCCAGCCATCCTACAATCTAAACTTGATGCCCTCAATCTCACACAAATTATCAATGAACCTACCAGGTACCTCCCTAAAGCCTTAAACACGGGCACCCTCATAGATATCATCCTAACCAACTTGCCCTCTAAATACACCTCTGCTGTCTTCAACCAAGATCTCAGCGATCACTGCCTCATTGCCTGCATCCGTAATGGGTCAGCGGTCAAACGACCTCCATTCATCACTGTCAAACGCTCCCTGAAACACTTCAGCGAGCAGGACTTTCTAATCGACCTGGCAGGGGTATCCTGGAAGGATATTGATCTCATCCCGTCAGTAGAGGATGCCTGGATATTTTTTTTAAATGCCTTCTTAACCATCTTAAATAAGCATGCCCCATTCAAGAAATTTAGAACCAGGAACAGATATAGCCCTTGGTTCTCCCCAGACCTGACTGCCCTTAACCAAAACAAAAACATCCTATGGCGTTCTGCATTAGCATCGAACAGCCCCCGTGATATGCAGCTGTTCAGGGAAGCTAGAAACCATTATACACAGGCAGTTAGAAAAGCTAAGGCTAGCTTTTTCAAGCAGAAATTTGCTTCCTGCAACACTAACTCAAAAAAGTTCTGGGACACTGTAAAGTCCATGGAGAATAAGAACACCTCCTCCCAGCTGCCCACTGCACTGAAGATAGGAAACACTGTCACCACTGATAAATCCACCATAATTGAGAATTTCAATAAGCATTTTTCTACGGCTGGCCATGCTTTCCATCTGGCAACTCCTACCCCAGTCAACAGCACTGCACCCCCCCACAGCAACTCGCCCAAGCCTTCCCCATTTCTCCTTCTCCCAAATCCGTTCAGCTGATGTTCTGAAAGAGCTGCAAAATCTGGACCCCTACAAATCAGCCGGGCTAGACAATCTGGACCCTTTCTTTCTAAAATGATCTGCCGAAATTGTTGCCACCCCTATTACTAGCCTGTTCAACCTCTCTTTCGTGTCGTCTGAGATTCCCAAAGATTGGAAAGCAGCTGCGGTCATCCCCCTCTTCAAAGGGGGGGACACTCTTGACCCAAACTGCTACCTACCATGCCTTTCTAAGGTCTTCGAAAGCCAAGTCAACAAACAGATTACCGACCATTTCGAATCTCACCATACCTTCTCTGCTATGCAATCTGGTTTCAGAGCTGGTCATGGGTGCACCTCAGCCACGCTCAAGGTCCTAAATGATATCTTAACCGCCATCGATAAGAAACATTACTGTGCAGCCGTATTCATTGATCTGGCCAAGGCTTTAGACTCTGTCAATCACCACATCCTCATCGGCAGACTCGACAGGCTTAGTTTCTCAAATGATTGCCTCGCCTGGTTCACCAACTACTTCTCTGATAGAGTTCAGTGTGTCAAATCGGAGGGTCTGCTGTCCGGACCTCTGGCAGTCTCTATGGGGGTGCCACAGGGTTCAATTCTTGGACCGACTCTCTTCTCTGTATACATCAATGAGGTCGCTCTTGCTGCTGGTGAGTCTCTGATCCACCTCTACGTAGACGACACCATTCTGTATACTTCTGGCCCTTCTTTGGACACTGTGTTAACAACCCTCCAGGCAAGCTTCAATGCCATACAACTCTCCTTCCGTGGCCTCCAATTGCTCTTAAATAGAAGTAAAACTAAATGCATGCTCTTCAACCGATCGCTACCTGCACCTGCCCGCCTGTCCAACATCACTACTCTGGACGGCTCTGACTTAGAATACGTGGACAACTACAAATATTTAGGTGTCTGGTTAGACTGTAAACTCTCCTTCCAGACCCATATCAAACATCTCCAATTCAAAGTTAAATCTAGAATTGGCTTCCTATTTCGCAACAAAGCATCCTTCACTCATGCTGCCAAACATACCCTTGTAAAACTGACCATCCTACCAATCCTCGACTTTGGCGATGTCATTTACAAAATAGCCTCCAATACCCTACTCAACAAATTGGATGCAGTCTATCACAGTGCAATCCATTTTGTCACCAAAGCCCCATATTCTATCCACCATTGCGACCTGTACGCTCTCGTTGGATGGCCCTCGCTTCATACTCGTCGCCAAACCCACTGGCTCCATGTCATCTACAAGACCCTGCTAGGTAAAGTCCCCCCTTATCTCAGCTCGCTGGTCACCATAGCATCTCCCACCTGTAGCACACGCCCCAGCAGGTGTATCTCTCTAGTCACCCCCAAAACCAAAACCAATTATTTATTTGGCCGCCTCTCCTTCCAGTTCTCTGCTGCCAATGACTGGAACGAACTACAAAAATCTCTGAAACTGGAAACACTTATCTCCCTCACTAGCTTTAAGCACCAACTGTCAGAGCAGCTCACAGATTACTGCACCTGTACATAGCCCACCTATAATTTAGCCCAAACAACTACCTCTTTCCCTACTGTATTTCATTTATTAATTTATTTAGCTCCTTTGCACCCCATTATTTTTATTTCTACTTTGCACATTCTTCCATTGCAAATCTACCATTCCAGTGTTTTACTTGCTATATTGTATTTACTTTGCCACCATGGCCTTTTTTTGCCTTTACCTCCCTTATCTCACCTCATTTGCTCACATCGTATATAGACTTGTTTATACTGTATTATTGACTGTATGTTTGTTTTACTCCATGTGTAACTCTGTGTCGTTGTATGTGTCGAACTGCTTTGCTTTATCTTGGCCAGGTCGCAATTGTAAATGAGAACTTGTTCTCAACTTGCCTACCTGGTTAAATAAAGGTGAAAAAATTTAAAAAATTAAAAAAAATAATTGTGGACACTGCTGTTGCAGTGTAAATTCTTCTTCTAAACAGTCATGGGAGTCTGTATGAATTGAAGGCATATTCAAACCATTAAAGAATGAATCAATCAGCAAAGGGTCTTGAGGAGATTCAGAGGTGTATAGCGCAGAGTAAAACTGTTTGAATTGATCATTGATCTCTTTATGTATAACTGTGGTGGCACCAGAGGGTCTTTATTTGTGGGATTAAATGTGAGGCCTCAGATTTACGGATCTGATGTGCAAGGAGTTTACTGGCCTTGTCCCTTGTCCATACAGTCTGTATCGAGCTCACAAGAGTAACTGTTCAGCTTGCCTGGTAGAAAGCTCATCCAATTCAGATTGGAGTAGTTGGCGCTCTTTATGTAGATCAGAGGAAGGATCCGTAATATACTTCTCATCCAATGTGGCTATGGCTTCGCTCAGGTCCCGAAGTCGCTGGGAGCTAACTCTGTTTTGGTTGGCTGTATAAGAAATAATGTGGCCATATAAGTATGCTTGGTGTTGAATTAGTTTCTAGGAATAAGGTGATTTCAGAAGAAATGAAATTGACAAACTCCTTATCTGAGAGTAAAATGGGGTTGAGACGCCATTGATAACACATAGGAGGTCGCTGGGGAAACTCTAGTTCAAGCACTAATGGTGAATGGTCAGAAATAACAATACACTCGTAAGTACACCGTCGAAGGTTAGATAGAAGTTTTATGTCCAAAAAGAGGTAATCAATGCGGGAATATGTTTGATGAACATGTGAATAAAAGGAATAATGTCTATCTGTAGGGTGTAGGAAATGCCAGGCCTCACACACAGCATATTTCTGAAGAAAAGATTGAATAAGTAGGGCACATTTAGATGGGCTTGTAGTTCTTTGTGAGGACTTGTCAAGAACTGGGGACATTGTACAGTTAAAATGCCCCCCTAAAATCAACAAATGGGAATCTAAATTGGGAATAGCAGATAAAAATGAAGAAATGAAGCTTGTGTCATCCCAATTGGGAGCATAAACACTAGCCAAAACAAGAGGGGTAGAGAACAGTTTACCGGTTACTATGACTTATTGTCCCTTAGGATCAGCAACAACCTCAGAAGCTACAAAGGGAGTAGATTTATCAACCAAAATGGCAGTACCTCTTGATTTACTATGAAAGTTAGAGTGGAACACTTGACCAACCCAGTCCGTACTCATCCTAAAATGCATCCTAAAAAACCAGTCCTCAAGTGAGTCTCTTTCAAACCCTTTAAGTGTCAGCACCCTCTTACGCTTCACAGGGTTGTTAACCCCTTTGATGTTCCACGAAATGTACTTAATTGTATTATTTCGGCCACCCTGAGCACTCCCGTTATACAACCCTGTCATTAGAGTAATAATGTACGGTGCAAGATACTTGGCAAAAGTACAGAAAAAACAACAAAAAAGACAGAATGACAACATTAGAACTGAACAATTCAACCTCCTTCCTCCCCCCAACCACCTCCCCACATCCCAGACAATACCTCCCCAAACGAGGTACAAGCCTAAATAGAACATGTTCTCTTCGCACAGTATGTCTGTGAGAGTGCGGTGTTAAACCCAAACCCACAATCCCGCTCTTTAAAGTTGCGTTTTGTGTTAGAGGATCAAGCAGCAAAAAGAGAGATAAATTTAAGTGAATCCCTTGTGCAAACAAAATTACAAAAGCATCACTTGTAGATGTATATAATTTTTTCCCCAGTCTTATAACAGGCATTGAGAGAGAAAATAAATCAAATGTATAAAGGCTCTCAACCAAAAACCTAATTTGAAATAAGCAAATAATATTAAGATGATCAAAAAATGTAAAATAATAATAACTGTTTAGTTTGACAATAAGACAACTTACAGCCAAGACCAAAAACTACGTGTGTGCAACGTTGAACATTTGCTGGGCATAAATGACCTTCAAACCCTTTCAAATTGAAGTGAAGACCCCCCAAAACGTGTAGCCTCGGAACATTTACTGTTTACTGGGTCAGTACAAACAGACGCAGCAAACAAATAACCAAAAATATTTTGAGTCACTGAGACACTATGTAAACAAACTAAATAGGTGAACAAGACAGCCTGGAAACAAAGGAGTTAAGGAAAACCTTAATACAATGAAATTAAAATGACTGAATGCTTGTAAGGCACGCACGCTAGATGATCAAAACATTAGATCACATCAAATAACCCTGAATGGGTTTGCCAACTATACAAGACTAGTCTGTTATAACTAAACATAATTGTACCACAGGTGGGCTATTTACTTACTATCCACAGTTCGCACGCAACATTTGCTGATCTATGAGCAAGTTCAAGACTTCTTGATGTGACGTTGAATGAGCCGTAGCCTCATACGGAGAATCAAATGTGTAGTCTTTACCATCATAAGATAGCCATATACGGGCCGGGAATCTCAGTCCATACTTTAAACCTGGATAGTCCCGTAGTAGTCGTTTGGCCCGAAAGCAGTGCACTGCCTGGAAACAGTGGGGGAGTAGTCCTGGTAGATGGAGAAGCTCTGTCCTTGAAAGCTCAGTGTGGTATTGCGGGCTCGTTGGAGAATCTCAATCTTCTCATGGAAAAAGTGCACTCAAAGAATGATGTCACAGGGCCTCTCACCATCCCGGGGCTTTGGGTGCAGCAACCGGTAGGCACGATCAATCAGGGGCTTCTCATCCAAGCCAAGAACATCCTTCAGCAGCCCAAAAACGAAATCCGTGGTGCGAGGCATTTCCTCTGACTCTGGGACCGATACCAGTCTCAGGTCATTGCGGCGAGAGAATCACTCTAAACTCACACAGCTCTCCTGCACCTTTTTCAGATCCGCAGCCAGGCGTTTCACGTCAGCCTCCAGGGAGGTAGTTAAGTTGGAATCATTGGTAGCGGAGGTCTCCAGTGCTGCAATCATTGTAGTGTGCAACTCAGTTGTTGTTTTGAGTGATGTGATTGCTGGCACCGTCTCGTTCCGCAGAATGGTTAGATCTGCTTTTAAAGTATCAGAAACCTCCTGTATTCAGGCCTCAATCATAGCAACTACCTCCGTTTTCATTTCAACTATCTCAGAGCGTAGTAGTTTGATGGCCTCGAGAATGTTCATTTCAGCGCCGCCAGGCCAAGCCGTACCCCCGGGTAAAGTGTGAGTCCCCGGGCCCTCAGACTCAGGAGAGGGCGGTGATAAGAGTCTTGTAGGCCGGGTTTTCTTAAAGTCATGTTTTTGGCCTTATGTTTCATCGACATGCTGACATTTGAAAGCAAATTAGTCTTGGTTTTAATGGAAAGGGATCACCAAACTAATATTTGAAAATAAATATGGTTCTGCTGCAAAATTCACATAAACTTTAAGAATACTGCAGGAGCAAACGGAAAGCACGTCAGTCACACATGGCGCCCCTCCAACCTCCAAGGCACTGCATCTCAGTGCAAGAGGTGTCACTGCAGTCCCTGGTTTGAATCCAGGCCGCATTACAGCTAGCTGTGATTGGGAGTCTCAATGGGCGGCGCCAGATCGTAACCTCTGCTCGGTCAGTATGCGGTTTTAGTATGCGTTTGTTCCTGCATAGATCCTGTCTCCGGGCAGCCGAGCGGAAATGGAGGAAAACTCGCCTCCCTGCGGACCTGACATCCTTTCACTCCCTCCTCTCTACATTTTCCTCTTCTGTCTCTGCTGCTAAAGCCACTTTCTACCACTCTAAATTCCAAGCATCTGCCTCTAACCCTAGGAAGCTCTTTGCAACCTTCTCCTCCCTCCTGAATCCTCCTCCCCCTCCCCCCCCTCCTCCCTCTCTGCAGATGACTTCGTCAACCATTTTGAAAAGAAGGTCGACGACATCCGATCCTCGTTTGCTAAGTCAAACGACACCGCTGGTTCTGCTCACACTGCCCTACCCTGTGCTCTGACCTCTTTCTCCCCTCTCTCTCCAGATGAAATCTCGCGTCTTGTGACAGCCGGCCGCCCAACAACCTGCCCGCTTGACCCTATCCCCTCCTCTCTTCTCCAGACCATTTCCGGAGACCTTCTCCCTTACCTCACCTCGCTCATCAACTCATCCCTGACCGCTGGCTACGTCCCTTCCGTCTTCAAGAGAGCGAGAGTTGCACCCCTTCTGAAAAAACCTACACTCGATCCCTCCGATGTCAACAACTACAGACCAGTATCCCTTCTTTCTTTTCTCTCCAAAACTCTTGAACGTGCCGTCCTTGGCCAGCTCTCCCGCTATCTCTCTCAGAATGACCTTCTTGATCCAAATCAGTCAGGTTTCAAGACTAGTCATTCAACTGAGACTGCTCTTCTCTGTATCACGGAGGCGCTCCGCACTGCTAAAGCTAACTCTCTCTCCTCTGCTCTCATCCTTCTAGACCTATCGGCTGCCTTCGATACTGTGAACCATCAGATCCTCCTCTCCACCCTCTCCGAGTTGGGCATCTCCGGCGCGGCCCACGCTTGGATTGCGTCCTACCTGACAGGTCGCTCCTACCAGGTGGCGTGGCGAGAATCCGTCTCCACACCACGTGCTCTCACCACTGGTGTCCCCCAGGGCTCTGTTCTAGGCCCTCTCCTATTCTCGCTATACACCAAGTCACTTGGCTCTGTCATAACCTCACATGGTCTCTCCTATCATTGCTATGCAGACGACACACAATTAATCTTCTCCTTTCCCCTTCTGATGACCAGGTGGCGAATCGCATCTCTGCATGTCTGGCAGACATATCAGTGTGGATGACGGATCACCACCTCAAGCTGAACCTCGGCAAGACGGAGCTGCTCTTCCTCCCGGGAAGGACTGCCCGTTCCATGATCTCGCCATCACGGTTGACAACTCCATTGTGTCCTCCTCCCAGAGCGCTAAGAACCTTGGCGTGATCCTGGACAACACCCTGTCGTTCTCAACTAACATCAAGGCGGTGGCCCGTTCCTGTAGGTTCATGCTCTACAACATCCGCAGAGTACGACCCTGCCTCACACAGGAAGCGGCGCAGGTCCTAATCCAGGCACTTGTCATCTCCCGTCTGGATTACTGCACTCGCTGTTGGCTGGGCTCCCTGCCTGTGCCATTAAACCCCTACAACTCATCCAGAACGCCGCAGCCCGTCTGGTGTTCAACCTTCCCAAGTTCTCTCACGTCACCCCGCTCCTCCGCTCTCTCCACTGGCTTCCAGTTGAAGCTCGCATCCGCTACAAGACCATGGTGCTTGCCTACGGAGCTGTGAGGGGAACGGCACCTCAGTACCTCCAGGCTCTGATCAGGCCCTACACCCAAACAAGGGCACTGCGTTCATCCACCTCTGGCCTGCTCGCCTCCCTACCACTGAGGAAGTACAGTTCCCGCTCAGCCCAGTCAAAACTGTTCGCTGCTCTGGCCCCCCAATGGTGGAACAAACTCCCTCACGACGCCAGGACAGCGGAGTCAATCACCACCTTCCGGAGACACCTGAAACCCCACCTCTTTAAGGAATACCTAGGATAGGATAAAGTAATCCCTCTCACCCCCCTTAAAAGATTTAGATGCACTACTGTTCCACTGGATGTCATAAGGTGAATGCACCAATTTGTAAGTCGCTCTGGATAAGAGCGTCTGCTAAATGACTTAAATGTAAATGTAAATGTCTTCATGTTGTGCCTGTTTTCCCTTGCCTGACGCTGTTTCCCTCCGCGCTACAGTTCTGTCCGCTCTGACTCTGGTCCCTGTCCTGGACCCCCACTCTACTGCTTCCTTGGCTTCCTCTCCGGACCTGCTTACCCAGCCCCAACTCCCCTCGCTCCAGCCTCAGCCTCAGCACCTGGCTCCCTGCAACCCGCCCGAGCTTTCCCTGGCCTGCAACTCCCCTCGCTCCAGCCTCAGCCTCAGCACCTGGCTCCCTGCAACCCGCCCAAGCTTTCCCTGCCCTGCACCCCATCTTCCCCCTGTTTTCAATAAATACCTTGGTTACCTCATCTCAGTCTCCTCGTCTGAGTCTGCTCTTGGGTTCACCTGCTCCGCTCCGCATAACACTAAACTCTGTTAGAACGCCCCATACACCTCCTCCTCTGTAGTTAAAGTAATTTCTTGCAGACGTTATATACGAGGGAGTACAGCCTGGCTGAAGCCTGTAGTCCATCATCACCCACCCTCACCACTTCTTACAATGTCACCATTGAGTGACGTAATACCATAAGTAGATGAAAAACTGTAAGAGCATCAACTAACTTCTGCTCTCACAGTCACTGGATTAGATCTCCTTGTAATATTGTTAATTTTAATGGACCGATCAATAACACATTATTAGCTTGGTTGAGTTGCAAATCAACCCCCCCACACACACACACACCCCATCTCTCTCACTACAGCTGGTTGCTAATTAGGCGAATGCACATGAGCCGCTGGGGTGTTTGTCATTACAATACAGTAACAGTCAACAGACTCTGAAAGGAAGCCAAGGAAAACAGAAATGCCAATACTGGGTTACTGAGTGCATTCCTCATGCCAATCATAGAGAGAATAATGCTGTACAATAATCTGCAGATATGTAAGGTGCAGAACAAACCCCTAGTGTTAGATAGGCACACCGCTATGTCAAGTACATTCAGACCTGGAAGTAGCCCATAAAGTAAAAAGTGGAAGATGTATCAATTAAAATAGTTCTAATAGAGAGAGAAGACAGGGAGGATCAGCAGCAGCTCTACAGCCCAGAGAGAGAAGACAGGGAGGACTAGCAGCAGCTCTACAGCCCAGAGAGAGAAGACAGGGAGGACCAGCAGCAGCTCTACAGCCCAGAGAGAGAAGACAGGGAGGACCAGCAGCAGCTCTACAGCCCAGAGAGAGAAGACATGGAGGACCAGCAGCAGACCTCTACAGCCCAGACCAGCAGCAGAGAAGAGAGAAGAAGACAGGGAGGACCAGCAGCAGCTCTACACAGCCCAGAGAGAGAAGACAGGGAGGACCAGCAGCAGCTCTACAGCCCAGAGAGGGAAGACAGGGAGGACCAGCAGCAGCTCTACAGCCCAGAGAGAGAAGACAGGGAGGACCAGCAGCAGCTCTACAGCCAAGAGAGAGAAGACAGGGAGGACCAGCAGCAGCTCTACAGCCAAGAGAGAGAAGACAGGGAGGACCAGCAGCAGCTCTACAGCCCAGAGAGAGAAGACAGGGAGGACCAGCAGCAGCTCTACAGCCCAGAGAGAGAAGACAGGGAGGACCAGCAGCAGCTCTACAGCCCAGAGAGAGAAGACAGGGAGGACCAGCAGCAGCTCTACAGCCCAGAGATAGAAGACAGACAGGGAGGATCAGCAGCAGCTCTACAGCCCAGAGAGAGAAGACAGGGAGGCAGCAGCTCTACAGCCCAGAGAGAGAAGACAGGGAGGACCAACAGCAGCTCTACAGCCCAGAGAGAAGACAGGGAGGACCAGCAGCAGCTCTACAGCCCAGAGAGAGAAGACAGGGAGGACCAGCAGCAGCTCTACAGCCCAGAGAGAGAAGACAGGGAGGACCAGAAGACAGAGAGAGAAGACAGGGAGGACCAGCAGCAGCTCTACAGCCAAGAGAGAGAAGACAGGGAGGACCAGCAGCAGCTCTACAGCCAAGAGAGAGAAGACAGGGAGGACCAGCAGCAGCTCCAGCCCAGAGAGAGAAGACAGGGAGGATCAGTAGCAGCTCTACACAGCCCAGAGAGAGAAGACAGGAGGCAGCTCTACAGCCCAGAGATAGAAGACAGGGAGGACCAGCAGCAGCCTACAGCCCAGAGAGAGAAGACAGGGAGGACCAGCAGCAGCTCTACAGCCAAGAGAGAGAAGACAGGGAGGACCAGCAGCAGCTCTACAGCCCAGAGAGAGAAGACAGGGAGGACCAGCAGCAGCCCAGCCCAGAGAGAAGACAGGGGGAGGAGCTCTCAGCAGCAGCAGCTCTACAGCCCAGAGAGAGAAGACAGGGACCAGCAGCAGCTCTACAGCCCAGAGATAGAAGACAGGGAGGACCAGCAGCAGCTCTACAGCCCAGAGAGAGAAGACAGGGAGGACCAGCAGCAGCTCTACAGCCCAGCAGCAGCTCTACAGCCAAGAGAGAGAAGAAGACAGCAGGAGGAGAGAAGACAGGGAGGACCAGCAGCAGCTCTACAGCCCAGAGAGACCAGAAGAGCCCAGAGAGAGAAGGGAGGACCAGCAGCAGCTCTACAGCCCAGAGAGAGAAGACAGGGAGGATACAGCCCAGAGAGAAGACAGTAGCAGAGAGCTCTAGCAGCCCAGAGAGAGAAGACAGGGGGAGGATCAGTAGCAGCTCTACAGCCCAGAGAGAGAAGACAGGGAGGACCAGCAGCAGCTCTACAGCCCAGAGATAGAAGACAGGGGAGGATACAGCCCAGAGAGAGAAGACAGGGAGCAGCAGCTCTACAGCCCAGAGAGAGAAGACAGGGAGGATCAGTAGCAGCTCTACAGCCCAGAGAGAGAAGACAGGGAGGATCAGTAGCAGCTCTACAGCCCAGAGAGAGAAGACAGGGAGGATCAGTAGCAGCTCTACAGCCCAGAGAGAGAAGACAGGGAGGACCAGCAGCAGCTCTACAGCCCAGAGAGAGAAGACAGGGAGGATCAGTAGCAGCTCTACAGCCCAGACAGAGAAGATAGGGAGGAGGACCTGCAGCAGCTCTACAGCCCAGAGAGAGAAGACATGGAGGACCAGTAGCAGCTCTACAGCCCAGAGAGAGAAGACAGGGAGGACCAGCAGCAGCTCTACAGCCCAGAAAGAGGAGCTGGTCTACAGCCCAGAGAGAGAAGCAGGGAGGACCAGCAGCAGCTCTACAGCCCAGAAAGAGGAGCTGGTCTGAGCACAGACACAGTCAACTAAACCCATGGGTAAACACTAACAGCAGGTAGAGGTGTGTGTTTATAGACGGTCTAATTAGAAGTTGTTAATTAGACTGGTGTGTGTGTGTGTGTGTGTGTGTGTGTGTGTGTGTGTGTGTGTGTGTGTATGTGGGGATCCACTGTCACTTTGGGTTGACAGATTCATTAGTCCACATACACACATCAGATCACATGCCTGTGTCCACCACGGCTCCATTACAGAGGACCCTCAGAGGCCCACTAGGACATACCCTCTATGACATCCTCCTTCTTGAAAGCAGTTTGCCAAGATAAAACCAATATGAAACCATTTCAGTTCAGTCAGCTGTCTGTCACACACTCACACACACACACTCACAGGGTATGTTACAGCACATCAGAGTGCCTGGCTGGGAGAACAAGTCAGGCGGTTAATTATCCAGGGACTGTGGACAGTGTTCTCATAGCTTAGAGTGGAACTCTAAGCCAGGGCTTTGACTAGCGAATGCCCAAGCACATCCCCTGTCAATAGCCTTCTGATTATCACGCATGGACCCTAGCACACACACACACACACACACACACACACACACACACACACACACACACACACACACACACACACACACACACACACACACACACACACATACACACATGGAGGCAGGAGGTCCAGTCATTGAGGTTGCTCTGATTTAATATGGTCTCTCTAAGCTCACTCACTCCCTCATTCACTCCCTCACTCCCTCCCTCCCTCCCTACCCCACTCCCTGGATGTATCCTGTAGCCCTGGTAACAGGTAATATAATGAGCCAGTTTTTTAGTAGATGTGGGCAGGTAGAGTAGAATATTGACGCTGAGCCCACAGTGTGTATCATCAGAGAAACCCTCCTGAAGAGAGAGAGAGAGAGAGAGAGAGCTCGAATATTGATGATGTAACATAGGCCATGAAAATGGTAAGGGTAGACTATTACCCTCATAGAAAAAACATCTAGAGGGAGGGGGATAGGTCTTCTAGGTAAAAATGCTAAATATGTTTTCCTTACCCACTTAATGATACCCACATACTGCGTGTCTGAAAACAAGGTGAGAGAGGTTGAAGTCTGATAAAAGATGTGAAATGTAAATAGTTGCGTAGCTTGCCAAGGGCCCTGGAGACAGAATAAAAGTCTATGAGGAGAGAGACTTTATATCTTGTATTTTTCCCTTGATCATATTCTCTTCTCTGCTGCGTGGGGATTGGTGGAGATTGGGGGAACTGTTTGATACCCCTGCTCCTCTTAGTCTCTCAGACCTTCCAAACTCAACAGCCTCATTCAAAATGTGGCCTTTCACTAAAACTAAAGCAAAGGACTAGAGAAGCGGCGCGGTCGGGAGGGAGGCCATAAAAACTCCTTTAAAACACTCTGTTTTTTAATAATGTCAGGGGGGAGTCTATCATATTCCACAGGGCCACTGGGCCAGCAGGTGTGTCAGACAGTTTTCCTCTCCCTACCAGCCATAAAGGTTTAAGATGAGTCACTGGCTCCCTCAGCTCCGTTCCACCATTTTGGAGAAGGATGATTTAGGGCCCCGAGGGCTCTGCCTGCACCTCCTCTCATCCGGATGGTGATGTGTCTACTCTACTACTTCTAATTACAATAGAAACCCCTTCAACTGAATCTCATCTGATATCAATTAAGACACTGATTAAATTGCTTCCAGCCCATCGGGAAAGCAATATCTGCATCCTAAATGGCACCATATTCCCTATGTAGTGCACTACTTTTGACCAGAACCTTATTGACCCTGTTCAAACATAGTGCACTATATAGGGTGTCATTTGGGATGCAGACAATCACTGGTGTTACTCATAAAAAAATAAAGTACTTGCTATCAGAGATATAAAGTGTTTTACTGCGAATGAACGGATGTGGATATTGATGTTTATCGAAATGAAATTGGTCATTTCTGTTGGGAAAGTCTATAAGGAGGATTGATTCCCCTCCAGTGGGTTCTTTGATGCATTTGATCATAATCTATGTTGATTAGATCTGATTGTTAGGTATCTTATATGAGGATTTATGAGGTGTCGTTGTCCCTGAGCCTTCTGTTGCATACAAACACTCACACAGACAAACACAGACAAGCACACGTACACACACGCACACACAGACAGACACACACACGTGCGCTAACCATGACATTAGCTTCTGTACCAGTGGAAAACCAACACCAGCTCATTAGATCAGAAGACGCTGCCTCGCAGGCAGAAACAGAATTGACTTGCAGCAATGGGAAATATAGCATCTGTTCCTAGATTAAATCTACGTTTCAGTTATTACAGAGTTATTACATCAAAAATCTCTGTAATAACTCTGTAATAACTCGGTAATAACTGAAACGTAGATTTAATCTAGGAACAGATGCTGAGTTAACAAGCACAATTAATATTTTGAATCAACATTTGTTTTGTTATTTTTATGCTGTCACAAAGCTAACTAAAAAGCAGCATTCCCCAAGAGAGGTTGGCCTTCACTTCAGCAGTGATAAGTTCATGAACTTCTTCGACAAAAAGATAATGATCATTAGAAAGAAAAAGATGGATTCATCTTTTAATCTGCGTATTTCTCCAAAACTCAGTTGTCCTGAGTCTGCACAGAACTGGCAGTTCTTCTGAATCCTTTATCTCTCGAAACATACACTAAAATAGTCATGGCCTCTAAACCGTCCAGCTGACTACTAGAAAGAGCTATTTCCTGTGCTTGGTCTTCCTATGTTGAACATAATAATCGTCTCCCTGTCCTCTGGATGTGTACCAATCTCACCACGTGTCAGTAATAAAGCCTCTCCTGAAAAGCCAAACCTTGACCCAGATTTTTTTTTTTACTATCGGCCTATATATCGAATCTCCCATTTCTCTCAAAACTTTTAGAAAAAGCTGTTGCGCAGCAACTCACTGCCTTCCTGAAGACAAATAATCTATACAAAACGCTCCAGTCTGGTTTTAGACCCCATCATAGCACTGAGACTGCACTTGTGAAGGTGGTAAATTACCTTTTAATGACGTCAGACCAAGGCTCTGCATCTGTCCTTGTGCTCCTAAACCTTAGTGTCGCCTTTGACACCATCACCACATTCTTTTGGAGGGATTGGAAACCCTATTTGGTCTACACGGACAAGCTCTTGACTGGTTTAGATCTTATCTGTCAGAAAGACATCAGTTCATCTCTGTGGATGGATTGTCCTCTGGCAAATCAATTGCAAGTTCGGTGATCCTCAAGGTTCCATTTTAGGACCACTATTGTTTTCACAATATATTCCTATATTCCACCTTGGTGATTTCATTCAGGAATACAATGTCAACTTTCACTGCTATGCGGACAACACACAGCTGTACATTTTGATGGAACATGGTGAAGCCCCAAAATTGCCTACCCTGAATGGTGGCAAACTTTTTACTTTTAAACTCAGACAAAACAGAGATGCTAGTTCTAGGTCCCAAGAAACAAAGATATCTGCTGTTTGATCTGACAATTAAGCTTGATGGTTGTACAATCGTGTTAAATACGGCTGCTAGAATCTTGACAAGAACCCCTAAATTAGATCATATTACTCCAGTGCTAGCCTCCCTACAATGGCTTCCTGTTAAGGCAAGGGCTGATTTCAAGGTTTTACTGCTAAGCTACAAAGTAGTGGTAAGACATGCTCCTACTTATCGCTCCGATCTGGTCCTGCTGTACATACCTACACGTACACTACGATCACAAGACACAGGCCTCCTTTTTCCCATGCATTTTTATTGAAGCGCACATAAAGAACATGTACCATACGTACACAACGTATCTTTGCTGTCTTTACTAAGCAGTGTAATTACATTCACATGTTAAGGGTACATTTTGGCTGTGCAAAGCCAAATAAGTATAGAATTTGGATTAAGCCACACAAAAACAACAGAAACAAAGAAAAAGGCCAGAAATTACAGAATAAGACCATACAATATGTCAGAAACTCTGACTAGACACCTTCATACCTATGCTGTCTATGTTGACAGATTGATGTAATTCTCTCCATGTCAGCAAGTTCCCCACATAGACCTAACCACATATCTTTTGAGGGTGCATGTTCATTTTTCCAGCATTTTGTTACACATTTCCTTGCTGCTGCTAAAAGATCATCTATCTCTTTAAGTGGAAAGGAGTGGAGTGTATCCACAGGAACAATACCTAGAAGGAGATCACATGGATCCGCTTGAATAATAATAGCTGTGATGTCCTGTACAACATGGAGAATTTCAGACCAAAAATACTAGATTTTTGTGATATACTGTATATGTGATAAAGTACCTAAACTCAGCAAATAGACTGGCGGTTCCGGCAGATCCTGGTTGACTGGCGGATCCTGGCTGAATGCAGCTCTGGCTGCTCCATGCAGACTGGCATCTCTGGCTGCTCCATGCAGACTGGCAGCTCTGGCTGCTCCATGCAGACTGGCAGCTCTGGCTGCTCCATGCAGACTGGCAGCTCTGGCAGCGCTAAACAGGCGGGAGACTCCGGCAGCGCTGGAGAGGAGGAAGGCTCTGATAGCGCTAGACAGGCGGGAGACTCCGGCAGCGCTGGAGAGGAGGAAGGCTCTGGCAGCGCTAAACAGGCGGGAGACTCCGGCAGCGCTAAACAGGCGGGAGACTCCGACAGCCCTGGAGAGGCGGGAGGCTCTGGCTGCGCTGAACAGGCGGGAGACTCTGGCAGCGCTGGAGAGGAGGAAGGCTCTTATAGCGCTAGACAGGCGAGGCGCACTGAAGGCCTGGTGCGTGGTGCTGGCACTGGTGGTACTGGGCCGAGGACACGCACAGAAAGCCTGGTGCAGGGAGCTGCCATCGGAGGACTGGTGTGTGAAGGTGGCACAGGATGGACAGGACCGTGAAGGTGTACTGGAGAGCCTGAAAGCAGGGCTGGCACAGGACGTGTAAGGCTAGGTAGGTACACAGGAGGCCTAGTGCGTGAGGCTGGCACAATCTTCACCGGCCGACTAACACACACCTCAGGACGAGTATGGAGCGCTGACCCAGGTGCCATCAAATCTCCGACAAGTTCCGTCGGGCGAATATCGTACCTAAAGCACCAACCTAGCAACTCCCTCATAAATCTCTCCTCCACTTTCCCCATTAACTCCTTCACAGTCTCTGCTTCACTCACCTCCAAAACCGGCTCTGGTTCTGGTCTCCTCCTTGGCTCCTCACGATAAACAGGGGAGTTGGCTCAGGTCTGAACCCTGACTCTGCCACACTCTCCCTGAGCCCCCCCCCCAAAAAAAAACATTTTTGGGGCTGACTCTCGGGCTTCCATCCGCGTCACCGTGCTGTCTCTTCATACCAGCGCCTTTCCGCTTTCGCCGCCTCCAGTTCTTCTTTGGGTTGGCGATATTCTCCAGGCTGTGTCCAGGGTCCTTTTCCGTCCAATATCTCCTCCCACGTCCAGAAGTCCTGTGATCGCTGCTCCTCATGATAAACAGGGGGAGTTGGCTCAGGTTTGAACCCTGACTCTGCCACACTCTCCCTGAGCCTCCCCCCAAGAAATTCTTGGGGCTGACTCTCGGTCTTCCGTCCGCGCCGCCATGCTTCCTTCGCCAACTCCATTCTCCGATAACCTTCTTTGCACTGCTCCAGCGAATCCCAGGCGGGCTCCGGCACTCTCTCTGGGTCGACCGCCCACCTGTCTATTTCCTCCCAAGTCGTATACTCCAAACTTCGTAGCTCCTGCTGCCGTTGCCTGTCACCACGCCGCTTGGTCCTCTTGTGGTGGGTGATTCTGTTACGGTTTTCTTCCGTCGAAAGAGAGTCAGACCAAAATGCAGCGTGGTTATTACGATAGATCTTTAATGAAGATGACACACGAAAATACAAAACAACAAACGGAACGTGAAAACCTATACAGCCTATCTGGTGAAAATACAAAACACAGAGACAGGAACAATCACCCACGAAACACTCAAAGAATATGGCTGCCTAAATATGGTTCCCAATCAGAGACAACGATAATCACCTGCCTCTGATTAAGAACCGCCTCAGGCAACCATAGACTTTCCTAGACAACCCTACTCATCCACAATCCCAATACCTACTAAAACCCCAATACAAAAACACACCACAAAATAAACCCATGTCACACCCTGGCCTGACCAAATAAATAAAGAAAACACAAAATACTAAGACCAAGGCGTGACAGATTCTGTATCCTCACAACAAAATCTGCAGAGGTTCGATGATTTTATGCCCCAAATATTCAAGATTTTGTTGGTGGCAAAGATTCTATATAATCATTTTAGCTGAAAAGCACGAAGTCTTGAATCTTACTTTTTTTATATATCAACTCATACACCCTGTAGCACATAATCGGTACATCAAAAATCTCTTCCCAACTATTTTGCAATCTGTATGGCACAGTTGTCAACATCCTGGTCCTCATATGAAACTGGTATACTTTCCTATTTATGCTATTTTTATTCCAGTTTTGATCCTTTATATTGGGCAGACAGACCACCCTTCAGCTGGTTTGGAAAAAGGCTGAGTAACAAAAAACCTCCTCTTGTAAAGTCTTGTTATGTGTTCCCTACCTCCCTCCACTGCCACCTGCCTCCTCCATTTTTTGGGGTAATGCTGTAATCAATTGGTTGTACTCTTGGATTGAGAAGACTTTCCCGTACAATTCTGATAACACCATGAAGGACATAACTCTACCATTCCAATTTACAACATCATTTAAGAACAGAATTCTATGATGACATTGACAGGGTTAAAACGAATGAAATGTGTATGATGTCATACCATCATAACTCCGTGTCTATGGGTGTGTTCGTAAATACAATCTGGAGTGCCATAGTGCACTCAGAGTAAATTCATAGCGTTGTCAGTTCGTAAATTCAGAGCGTTGTCAGATTGTCAGTTCGTAAATTCAGAGCGTTGTCAGATTGTCAGTTTGTAAATTCAGAGCGTTGTCAGATTGTCAGTTCGTAAATTCAGAGCGTTGTCAGATTGTCAGTTCGTAAATTCAGAGCATTGTCAGTTCGTAAATTCAGAGCGTTGTCAGATTGTCCGTTCGTAAATTCAGATTCCAAAATCTCTTCCCAACTATTTTGTCTGTATCGTTGTCAGATTGTCAGTTCGTAAATTCAGAGCGTTGTCAGATTGTCCGTTCGTAAATTCAGAGCGTTGTCAGATTGTCCGTTCGTAAATTCAGAGCATTGTCAGTTCGTAAATTCAGAGCGTTGTCAGATTGTCAGTTCGTAAATTCAGAGCGTTGTCAGTTCGTAAATTCAGAGCGTTGTCAGATTGTCAGTTCGTAAATTCAGAGCGTTGTCAGATTGTCAGTTCGTAAATTCAGAGCGTTGTCAGATTGTCAGTTCGTAAATTCAGAGCGTTGTCAGATTGTCAGTTCGTAAATTCAGAGCGTTGTCAGATTGTCAGTTCGTAAATTCAGAGCGTTGTCAGATTGTCAGTTCGTAAATTCAGAGCATTGTCAGTTCGTAAATTCAGAGCGTTGTCAGATCAGATTGTCCGCGTTGTCAGATTGTCCGTAAATTCAGAGCGTTGTCAGATTGTCAGTTCGTAAATTCAGAGCGTTGTCAGATTGTCCGTTCGTAAATTCAGAGCGTTGTCAGATTGTCCGTTCGTAAATTCAGAGCATTGTCAGTTCGTAAATTCAGAGCGTTGTCAGATTGTCAGTTCGTAAATTCAGAGCGTTGTCAGTTCGTAAATTCAGAGCGTTGTCAGATTGTCAGTTCGTAAATTCAGAGCGTTGTCAGATTGTCAGTTCGTAAATTCAGAGCGTTGTCAGATTGTCCGTTCGTAAATTCAGAGCGTTGTCAGATTGTCCGTTCGTAAATTCAGAGCGTTGTCAGATTGTCAGTTCGTAAATTCAGAGCGTTGTCAGATTGTCCGTTTGTAAATTCAGAGCGTTGTCAGATTGTCCGTTTGTAAATTCAGAGCGTTTCGATCTCGGGGTGTTCAGAGCCACACTGGATGCTCTGGCCAAGGAGTATGGTTGATCCTAGAGTTCTGACCTCACTGTCGGAAGTCAAGCACCCAAGCTAACTGGCTAACGTTGGATAGCTTGCTAGCTAATTCCAGACACAAATGAGAGAATACCTCACTCTGACCATTTTACTTGCCCTAGCAGAGCTGATTAGGCTGTTTTCATGTTATCCAGAGCGTTGGTGACTGTAACTGTGCTGCTGGCAATCATTTAATTACGCTTTTTTTGCAGATGTTTACTGACACCGGCCATATTCAGCAGGTGTTGAGCGTTGGTAAATTCATCAGTTATTCTGCAGTCTGGCACACTCAGACGAGAGTGATCTGAAATCAGAGTAGATCGCCAGAGTGAATCTACGAACACACCCAATATCATAACCATAATCCTAACAATAAAGTACCAGTCCACATTTTTGGAGTGCCAAAAAGATGTTCTATAAAAGGCAGTTGGTGCCTCCAGGTGCAGGTTTAATTATACAAAGAGATCAACTGGTACCATTATATTTCCCACCACAAAGGTCCAGACAACAAAAGAGAGTATATGGTTTTGTGTTTGTCTTCACTTTGCATTCTCTGAAGTGGAGACAGTCCAGAGTGAAAAGTGTGTATCTTTATATTTGTGTTGTGCCACAGAATGTGTGTTTGGGTTCTGCTCCACACTCTAAGGGTACGGTATTGTTCGCTGGGGTACAAAAATATCAAAATACACATAACGTACACTGTTCATCTGTTTTGGGAATTTGATCAGTATTTGATCAGAATTTGATCAACTTACTGTATTAATCAACAGCATGATACTGTATAAACTGTAGAATTATAACTGTGTGCCTTGTAAGAGGCTATATTTGTTTCACCCGTAAGTGCTGTACCAATTCTACAGTAACTACTACCGGTAATGTTTCCTTCCTTCTTAATAAAGTACCAGTCCACATTTTTGGAGTGCCAAAAAGATTTTGAACAATAATGGGTGCATGGTATTGTTGTTTCTCATTCATTAACATATTTTGCAACATGTCTTGTAAGAGGCTATACTTGTTGCACATGTTAGTGAGAGTGCTGTACCAATTTAAGCGATATGTGGTAGTGGTTCCCTAACAAGGTGAAAAAAAAAAAAAAAAAACATTTAAATAGGGGACAGATTACAGTGGCAGCAATTGTTAATCCTTTAATGGTTGAGTGGCTAGCCATGTCCTTTTGGAAAAGAGGAAGTCCTGTCAGTTATACAGGTTAATCCATTCAACTGAAATGTGTGTTCCACATTTAACCCTACCCATCTGAATCAGAGAGGTGCGGAGGGCTGCCTTCATCAACACCCATGTTTGGGGAGCAGCTGTTGTTTGGGGTTAACTGCCTTGCTCAAGGACAGAACTGCAGATTTGTACCTTGTCGGCTCGGGGATTTGATCCAGCAACCTCTCAGATACTGGCCCAACACTCTAACCTGCCAGGCTGCCTGCCGCCTCTTGATCTGTTTTGCCCTGGAGTCACTGTCAGATCAGAAACCTTTGTTAAAATCAAATCACATTCTATTAGTCACATGCGCCGACTACAACAGTGAAATGTTTACTTACGAGCTCCTAACCAACAGTGCCGTTTAAATAAATGCAGATAAGAATAAGAGATAAAAGTATCAAGTAATTAAAGAGCAGCAGTAAAAAATAACAATATATACAGGGGGGTGCTGGTACAGAGTCAATGTGTGGCGGCACCGGTTAGTTGAGGTAGTATGTACATGTAGGTAGAGTTATTAAAGTGACTATGCATAGATGACAACAGAGAGTGTCAGTGGTGTGGAGAGGGAGGGGGGGGGGGGCAATGTGAATAGTCTGGGTAGCCATTTGGCTAGATGTTCAGGAGTCTTATGGCTTGGTGATAGAAGCCATTTAGAGGCTTTTTGGACCTAGACTTGTCGCTCCGGTACAACCTAAAGTGCAAGTTATATAAAACACCAAATATCATTTGGTAGCACTGGATGCGGTCCAAATGGCACCCTTTATAGGGCACTACTTTTGTCCAGGGTCCATACTGTAGGTAGTGCACTATAAAGGGAATAGGGTGACATTTGGAACAGCCAGAGCAAGAATGTCTTTCAGTACAACACTCAGACTTCAACACACGGACTCCACAAAAAAAAGTCCTGATTTCAATCGCAATGGGGTGCAGATTATGTTATGTTGCCTAATTCATATTGTATGCAGCACAGTTCAAAAAGCCCAAAAAGGACAGATTGTGTAATAACAAAGGCCTGAGGCGAGACGGACACTTATTGAGCTGTTCAAAATGTCCAATCACACTGCCGTCCAATCCCACTGCCGTCCAATCACACTGCCGTCCAATCACACTGCCGTCCAATCACACTGCCGTCCAATCACACTGCCCTGCCAGTGGCTATAGTGATTTGATATGGCCTGTAGTGTAGTGACGATTTGAGAACAGTTTGTATCATCAGACTCCAGATAGTAGTACTGTGTGTGCGTGTGTGCGTGTGCGTGTGTGTGTGTGTGTGTGTGTGTGTGTGTGTGTGTTGTGTGTGCGTGCGTGCGTGCGTGCGTTTGTGTGCGTGCGTGCGTGTGTGTGTGTGTGTGTGTGTGTGTGTGTGTGTGTGTGTGTGTGTGTGTGTGTGTGCGTGTGTGTGTGTGTTTGTGTGTGTGTGTGTGTGTGTTTGTGTGTGTGTGTGTGTGTGTGTGTGTGCGCACGCCACAGGCATTCCAGTCCAAATAATACTAGACTTCACATATAATATGTTTTTGCAGCATGACAGTATAATTGGCAGTTACAACAACAGGCCCAGTTATATTTGGACTGAGTTTGGAAACCATGCAGTAGACGTTTGTATTCTAACAATAGGATAGAACCCTCAACTGTCCAGATACACTGCGTGTTTTCATTGAACCCCTCTAATCGGGGACTGATTTAGACCTGGTGCAATACGTTATCAGGTAGAACAGAAAACCAGCAGGCTCCGGATCTAGTAGGGTAAGAGTTGAATATCCCTGGGATAGAACATCACTTGGAGTCCTGAGATTAGATTTCAAAGCCATTTATTTTTCCTAAACTTGGAACCATTCCAATATTCGGAAGACACACAAACACACATACAAACACACACAAAGCCCCTCTAGAGTGTGGTTGGTCAGAAGCAATCTGCTGGGAGGCTGACTGGCAGAGGGTCTCCTCCAATCTCCGGGCCTGTCAGACCCCATCATGCCCATACTGGCTACACACACACACACACACACACACACACACACGCACACACACACACACACACACACACACACACACACACACACACAGACAGCCCTCCTCCTGTACTACCCAGTCTAATCTGTAATAACACACAGCGTCTGGCCTTCAAAAGGTTTATTATGACATCAGTTGGAAGACAGTGTCACAGCTTGTACCGTTCAGACAGGATGTGTCTCAAATGGTACCCTACTTCTTATACAGTGCACTACTTTTGGCCAGGACTCATGGGTCATTTGGGTGCATAGCTGTAGTTTACCTGTCACCTCTTCATTGTATACAGTCTATGAGCCTTCACTGTGAGAATTGTAACCCTGGGGCTCGTATTGATTTCTGCGACCCAACTTGTTCGGGAGGTTTGCAGAGAAACTTGAGTGTTGAAACAAGCTAAAAGGTGTGAGTTCGTGTTCTGACTCACAGCCCAGTTGTTGATGGGATTTATGAAATGTTTAAATCTGCCACTATGTGCCATCTGGGTGCTTTTAATGTGGTGTTAACTGATGTTTTAAACCTTCAAAGTGAAAGAATGAAACAATGGTCCAAGAGGTTCTGCAGTACAGTTGATATCGCTGCTAGATACTCTAGTCTCATGAAAAGTTTAGAAAAATACCATGTTGGAACTTGGAATTAAAAACACCCACTCCTTCACCCGTATTTGCCTTGAGCCACTGAGAACCACTGAGCCAATCCTTTGATGTGTTCCACATTACCCTATTACAATTTCAGTCAACACACCATTTCCATATTCAAAACTGCACTGCAGAGCCTATAAAGGGCCGCACTGCATATGGAGGCAATAGACTAGAGCTCCTTCTTGCATTTGTCATTGCCGTGGCAACTTAAAAATTCACATTCTGATATAGTTTTCATTCTAGATATCTAAGTGGTCTGTTTCTTATACATCTGAACACAGGTTGATCTGGGTCAACACGATAGTGTGAAAATGGTCTGGTCAGTTTCTTCTATAGTGATCTAACGTGGACAACGAACCAAGAGGGTTCAGGAGGGCAGGTCTCAGCTGTTGTGGCTATAAGGGACAGAGAGGGAGGGACTTGGATGACCACCGACACAAAGAGTATGACTGACCAGGGGGACGAACTCTGATTGGCTGGGTGACCAGTGGTGACGACCTCTGATTGGCTGGGTGACCAGTGGTGACGACCTCTGATTAGCTAACACAATAGAGGAGTTTCCATGCCACAAATCCCAGGTCATTAACACGGTCAGTGAGGTCACCATATTTCTCTCTCTATTTTGCTTGATCCCTCTCTCCCTTGCTTTCTCTCTTTCCCCTCTCTCTCTTCCCCTCTCTCTTTCCCCTCTCTCCCTCTTTCCTCTATCCCTCTCTATCTCTCTTTCCCCTCTCTCTCTTTCCCCTCTCCCTCTTTCCCCTCTCCCTCTTTCCTCTCTCTCTTTCCCCTCTCTCCCTCTTTCCCTGTCTCCCTCTTTCCCTCTCTCTCTTTCCCCTCTCTCACTCTTTCCCTCTCTCCCTCTATCCCTCTCTTTCTTTCCCTCTCTCCCTCTTTCCCCTCTATCTCTCTTCCCCTCTCCCTCTTTCCCTCTCTCCCTCTTTCCCTCTCTCTCTTTCCCCTCTCTCCCTCTTTCCCTCTCTCCCTCTTTCCCTCTTTCCCTCTCTCTCTTTCCCCTCTCTCACTCTTTCCCTTCTCTCTCTCTTTCCCCTCTCTCCCCTCTCTTTCCCCTCTCACTCATTCTATCTCTATCTCTGTTGTTTGCTCTCTCATGTTGGGGAGAGACAGAGAGAGGGTATAAACAAGTTAAGGAGCGGATGGACCGATGAGGGACAAGCTTTGAAATGTCACCATCCTCTCCATGATGGGTAACGGATTTGCCAGGGTGGTGTGCCAACTGATAACAGGAGAGTGTGATGTCAACACTTTCCTCCTATCATCAAGAGGGCTGAGACACTCAGAAAAACAAACGTTTGAAGCTGCTTAGAGCCTTGGTATTGGACGATTCAAAAAAAGTCAGAGAGGCACATGGCTGACCTCCACAGCCTCTCCAAACCCCCTCTTCACCGACATTCACCGCCATGCACCACCATGCACCGACATGCACCGAGATGCACCACCATGCACCGACATGCACCGACATGCACCACCATGCATCACCATGCACCACCATGCACCAACATGTCTATTTCAGCAAGATGACAGTGAATTATCACAAAGTTTTGCTCAGATGCATGGCGTTCTGTGGGAGCAAAGCGGCCATTACGAACCAATGACGCAGAGACAGCTCAGCTCAGTCTAATTAGCAGCTATCTCAAGGACAACAGAAGGAGTGCTGTTCTCATTAACTGGAGCGGACACAAAACAAAACACACACACAAGGGCAGCCAGACACTTTAGTTGATGAGCAAATTGATTACAACAGACCTCAAAAGGAGAGCTGCATGGATCAAAACAGAACTCTTGATATGATGAACAAAGCTCCACTCTTGAATAGACTTATGGATGCATACAGATACAGCTGGATGGATGTACACACACACACACACACAGGCACACACTTACACACAGACAGACACAGTCAGACACACTCAGACACACCACCAACACACCATTTCCTTACAGCTGCCCTGATTATCAGATGTATTGAAGGCAATACAGCGTCTGTGTCTGCTGTGGCCAGTGACCCGGTAGACCAGGGGTCCAGAAGGCTGTGGCTGTTACTAATGGTACTGAGACTCAGCCCTGATCCCATCAGCAGCAGGCGGCCTGGGGGGCAGACAGGGGGGCAATGGAAACACCCTCCGTCAAAGAGCTTGTCTTGGCCACTAGTGTATACACACACACACACACACACACACACACACACACACACACACACACACACACACACACGCACACACACACAGGCAGACAGGGGGCAATGAAAAGACTGTCCGTCAAACCAGGGGTGGGCTGCCTGGGAGAGGCCTGGCTGGATTCAATCACAGAGCCTGTCTTGGCCACTTGGAGATGCACACACACACATAGATTGACGAGAACCCCCCACACACACACACACACTACTGAATCCCCCTAACTCTGCAGAGGCTGAGCTTGTATGGCAGTTCAGAGAAGAGGAAAAACCTTCCATTCAGTTTTTCTACTTATAAATACTGATTGAACTTCCGAGTCACCTGTGAAAAAGCTAGTTACGCATTTGAAGTAACTTCCCCATCCCTCTATTCAGAGAATCCTAAGTAGCTGCAAGGACACCGTGAGCACTGTCTGGTAAAGTAAACAAGTAGCCGGTAGAAAAACATATAGCACCCTATTTCCTTTATAGTGCACAACTTTAGACCAGACAACTATGGGCCCTGGTCAAAAGTAGTGCACTACTCTATGGGCCCTGGTCAAAAGTAGCACGGTACTCTATGGGCCCTGGTCAAAAGTAGCACGGTACTCTATGGGCCTTGGTCAAAAGTAGTGCACTACTCTAGGGGTCCTGGCCAAAAGTAGCACGGTACTCTATGGGCCCTGGTCAAAAGCAGCACAGTACTCTATATGCCCTAGTCAAAAGTAGCAGCGTACTCTATGGGCCCTGGTCAAAAGTAGCACGGTACTCTATGGTTCCTGGTCAAAAGTAGCACGGTACTCTATGGGCCCTGGTCAAAAGTAGTGCACTACTCTAGGGGTCCTGGCCAAAAGTAGTGCACTACTCTATGGGCCCTGGTCAAAAGTAGTGCACTACTCTATGGGCCCTGGTCAAAAGTAGTGCACTACTCTAGGGGTCCTGGCCAAAAGTAGCACGGTACTCTATGGGCCCTGGTCAAAAGTAGCACGGTACTCTATGGGCCCTGGTCAAAAGTAGCACGGTACTCTATGGGCCCTGGTCAAAAGTAGCACGGTACTCTATGGGCCCTGGTCAAAAGTAGCACGGTACTCTATGGGCCCTGGTCAAAAGTAGTGCACTACTCTAGGGGTCCTGGCCAAAAGTAGTGCACTACTCTATGGGCCCTGGTCAAAAGTAGTGCACTACTCTAGGGGTCCTGGCCAAAAGTAGTGCTCTCTAAAGGGAATATGGTACCATTTTGGACACAGGCAAGGATGTAATGGCTTGTGCATATACAGTATGTGGTATTTCCTTCCCCCCTCTTAGATTCTCCCTCTGTCAATCTAAGCATTCCAGTGATATATGATTTAAAGGGTATACGTGAGTAATAACTTGCTGTATACTGACATTGTTTGTCACAGGGTAAAATCCCTATGGGCTGTTAGACCAGGTTTTATTTTATTCTATAAGGTAAAATCCCTATGGGTAAAATGGATGTGATGGAGGGATGAAAGAAAGAGTAATAACACAGAGGAAGCTACCATTGCTGCACTGATATCACACATTTTCCAACTCTGGGCACATACAGTTGAAGTCGGAAGTTTACATACACCTTAGCCAAATACATTTAAATTACATTTAGTTTTTCACAATTCCTGACATTTAATCCTAGTAAAAATTCCCTGTTTTAGGTTTGGTAGGATCACTACTTTATTTTAAGAATGTGAAATGTCAGAATAATAGTAGAGAGAATGATTCATTACAGCTTTTATTTCTTTCATCACATTCCCAGTGGGTCAGAAGTTTACATACACTCAATTAGTATTTGGTAGCATTGCCTTTAAATTGTTTAACTTGGGTCAAACATTTCAGGCAGCATTCCACAAGCTTCCCACAATAAGTTGGGGGAATTTTGGCCCATTCCTCCTGACAGAGCTGTTGTAACTGAGTCAGGTTAGTGGGCCTCCTTGCTTCGACATGCTTTTTCAGTCCTGCCCACACATTTTCTATAGGATTGAGGTCAGGGCTTTGTGATGGCCACTCCAATACCTTGACTTTGTTGTCCTTAAGCCATTTTGCCACAACTTTGGAAGTATGTTGGGGTCATTGTCCATTTGGAAGACCCATTTGCGACCAAGCTTTCACTTCCTGACTGATGTCTTGAGATGTTGCTTCAATATATCCACATAATTTTCCTACCTCATGATGCCATCTATTTTGTGAAGTGCACCAGTCCCTCCTGCAGCAAAGCACCCCCACAACATGATGCTGCCACCCCCGTGCTTCACGGTTGGGATGGTGTTCTTCGGCTTGCAAGCCTCCCCTTTTTCCTCCAAACATAACGATGGTCTTTATGGTCAAACAGTTCTATTTTTATTTCATCAGACCAGAGGACATTTCTCCAAAAAGTACGATCTTTGTCCCCATGTGCAGTTGCAAACCGTGGTCTGGCTTTTTATTGCGGTTTTGGAGCAGTGGCTTCTTCCTTGCTGAGCGGCCTTTCAGGTTATGTCGATATAGGACAGTTTTACTGTGGATATAGATACTTTTGTACCTGTTTCCTCCAGCATCTTC